>NC_088994.1:13588686-13888686 GCF_963932015.1 Anas acuta
CGCGGGGGCCGTGGCTGAGCCCCCGCTGGAGTTTCCTTCGTTTCGTTTCGGTTGGGAAAAGCGGGGCGAAGCCGTCGGGCTCGCCCGTGCCGCAGCCGCGCGCCTTGCCGTTTCCAGGCGCTATTTAATTGGAATTTATTCTTAAAAAATAATGAGCATTGAAATAAACGCTCCCCGACCGCCCGTTCCGGTCGCTTGTGGCATTCGAATAAAAGTGGAAACGGTGAAAGACCCGAGGATTTGCCCCGGGAGCGCATTGACGCCGGAGGAGCTTCGCCAAAACCTGCCCGTAGTCGTGTTGCGTGTGCGAGTGCGTTCAGACACAACCGATTTACCCGTTTTTCGACCCAATTTCTCCCCGCAGCGGCGTTAGGTCAGCTCCCGGCGGTGCCGGGCTCTCGCCCCCCGGGCTGCGGCTGCCCGAGGCCGCGATGAGGGGCGCTGGGTTCCTCCGGAGCCCCCCCGGCAGCAGGGCTGCGGGCAGGTGCTCCCACCCCGGGGCTTTCCAGCACAACCGGAGGCAGCTTTCCGCAGCCTCCCCGCGGAGGCTGTGGCGTTTATAGACCCTGTGTGCGTGTTGCGGGACGAGCAAGGCACCGGGCCGGGCTGCTGTCACCCGTGGGGACACGTTCATGCGTGGGGCAGCTTGGTACGGGTTTGGGGGTGAACCCGCAGCTGGACACAGAGCCGCTGGGTGCGGGGGTAACACCGTGGGGTGAGACTCCCGGCGTGGGGGTCCGCCAGCCGGCTCCTTAAATACATTTCCAATACATTTCCTTGTGTTTGTGCCTTGGGTGTTTGTAGAAATTTGGGCTGCTCTCGGGGGGGAGCCTGGGGGTGCTTTAGGTGAACCGCAGCCCTCGCCCGGCCGCCAAGGACTCACGTCGGGGTGTGGGACGCAGTGAGCCCGGTCTGTGCGGGCACCCCCCGCGGGAACGGGCAGGGTCTCCCTGACTCTCCCTGCTCACCGAGGGCATCCCCGACGTGCCCAAACCGAGGTGAGACCCGGGGTGGGGGGGACTCGACGTGGCCGCGGAGCCGGGTTCACGGCGAGGCTTAGGCGGAGGCAAGAAACCCAAAGAGAAGCACCGGGGCAGGTGCTTCCCGGACTCCTCGGAGAGACCAAACCTTCTTCCATCCTCACCTGGAGCAGGGACGAGAGGAAAGGCTCCCAGGGGAGCCCGGGGCCACCCGAAGGCACCCACCGGGAGTTCGCCCCCCGAGCCCCATCCTTTGCCTTTGGGCAGGCTGGCTGGGACCTTGTCCTGCTCTTCCAGACCAATTTTATGCAAGGATGAGAGGCAGGACCTGGGGTAAGGAAGGGATCCGCGGCCCCCGTGCCCGGCGTCCAGGCAGAGCTTTCTGCCGGCTGGCTCCGAGCGGTGCCGGGCGCTGCGCAGCGGGGTCGGTGCGGCTCGGCACGGCACGGCACGGCTCCCGGGGGAGGCCTGACCCCTCCAGGTGAGGCTCCCCCGCCCCGGGACAGACTGCCCGGCGCCCCGGCCCCTCGGCCCTAATCCCGCTCCGGCTGATTTGTGAGCCCTGCGCAGGGGCGGACGCGTGGGAGCGCGCTGCGCGGTCCCGAGGGGGGCCAGAAGCCCCCTCCAGCAACAACAAAACCACGAGACAAAAAGCAAAACCACAAAACAAACAAAGAAACAAACAAACTAAAAAAAAAAACACACACCAAAAAAAAAAAAAAAAAGAAAAAAAAAAAAAGAAAGTGCAGAGGGAAGGGCAGAAACGTACCCGGTCCTGCTCACCAGAGGCGAGGCGCACCCTCCTGAGAGGGGAATCCTGGCTTCACGTCCCTCTCTGTCCATCGGGAGGGTGGCAATTAATGAAATTAGCCCCCTCCCCTCTCCCCCCACCTCTCACGGGCCGCAGCATCCTCCCCCGGGGCTCGGAGGCGGCTCACAGCCCTCTGCCCTCGGGCACTTCGCTGCAAAGGGAAACCCATCGAGTATTTGGCTCCTGCGGCCCCGGCGGGAGGCTCCGGGCCGCTTTTTGATTCTGCCCCCGGTTACCAAACGAACAGCCCGGGGGGGAAGACGAGCTCCCCGGGGGCTGCTTCCCCCGGCCCGGGTGGGCTACGAAAGGGGGGGACGGACGGGAGGGGACCGTCGGGGTTTGGGTCCCTTACTCTGCATCCCCTGGTCCCCATCCGTGGTCCCGATCCCCTGCTCCACATCCCAGCCGCCCTCTGTGTCCTCCCCCCGGTTCCTTCCTACCCAGTTTCCAAGGGGCCGGTTGTCCCCTTCTCAGACGGTTTTGGGGACCTTTTGGGGCCGGGAGGATTTGTAGGGCAGCACTGCGGAGAGAGGGGCTGGAGGCGGCCAGGGCTGGGGGAGGCCAGCAAGGGGCTGCGGGCAAGGACTGGGCTGCCCCAAGCCCAAGCAGGCAGGGACAGCAGGGTTTTGTGCCTGGAGGAGTGAGGGGATGCCAGAGGGCTCGGGCTCAAAAGGGTTAAACAAACAGCGGGCTCCACCAAAAAATATTTATCTCCTGCTATATGCATGTGGCAGTGGCTCTCAGGAAGGGGGGCTGTGAGAGAGAGGGGGGGGAAGTATTGCAAATCTTTCGCCTTCTTACTCTGAGATCCTGTTTTGTTCCTTAGCCTGTAAGAATTTCACTGGCACGGAAAATCGGAGGTTCCACAGAGCTGACGTTGCCTGCTGTCCTCTCACAGAGCCATTGTACAGGGATGCTGCAGCCTCAGCCATTCCTCCAGCTGCTGACAAGTCCACAACAGCTACAAAAATCACCCCACTTCCTTCAGTATCTACAGGGAACTATATACAGACAATTTGTGCCCCCCAAATACGGGTAACTTGGAACAGGCTTTCTAAAAGTGACCTTCCTTTGCATCATTTTTTACCATGAATTGTTAAAAAATCCTAGTTTTTTAAAATTCCATTTTCCTTCCAGGCTGATTTAACAGCAAGTTTTGGAGCAGGCAGGGAGTCCTCTGGCAGATGAGAGCAGGGGCACCGGGCACAGGCAGCACCCGCTGCTGGGAGTGCACCAGGAGAGCCAAAACCACCCCTGCAGATGGGCAGACAGAGCTCTGCAGGTTTATTTGATGCAGGGCACTCCGAGGGCTTCAGCTTTGCCCTGGTCCTGTGGGACAAGGACGCCCAGCCCAGGGGCTCAAAACTTTTTTTTTTTTTGGGGGGGGGGTGAGGAAGGGGAAGTCTCCAGGAGTTTTGCTGCGAGCAGGCAGGAGCTGGGAGTGACTCAGGATCTGGCCATGTGCATGGGCTGGGGGACGCCTCTTGTGTCTACAAGTTCCCGTGTGTGTAGGTGCTGGTGGGGCTGAGGCTGGAGGGCACGGCGCGCCACCGGCCACGCTGGCGATCCCAAACCAGATATCATTCAATACATGTGAGAGTGGAAACCTTCTGTACACTGAAAATGGGAACTATTGCTTTGAATAAACCATGGCTCATGTGTTCTGGGCTGGTGCTGGCAATGCCAGCCTCGTGTTGGAGGAGACAACGAGCAAAGCCTCCAGCCCTACACCACCTTCAGAGCCTTGCCAGCCACGCAGGGTTTGCTCCACGCTCCCCACTTCACAAGGCAATAAATGGGGAAAGAAAAAAAAAAAAAAGGGCTATTTTGGTATATTAACCTCCTTGTGGCCAGGTGAAAGGTTAAATTCACATGATTCATTGGCGGCTGAGAGACAGCACTTTGTTGCTAGGATTTTGGGGAATGCGGAGGGCTCCAGCGAAGGAGTCTCGCTAATCTTTAAGGGAGGGAGCCAGGCTCCTGTCTGACGGCTGCAGGCCCAGCAGCTCTGTGTTTCATTTCAGACTGTCACTCTCCTATCTCTCAGCTCACTCCCAGCTCCAGCTTGCTGCCAGATCTTGGGAACTGTTAACTCAGACAAATTTATAGATGGAAAAAGAACAGTTAGCCATTGTTCCTGGCGTGGGGGAGGGAGGAAAGCGAGGAGCTTCAGCGACCAAAGTCATGATGTAACCTGTTTGTTACATGGCTGGGAGAAACATGCAAAGGGGCTTGCTCTTCCTGTGCCATGCAGGGAAAGTGGGACTGTTATGTTACTGGGAAATGTTGGGAAATGGGACGCTGGTGCCCAAATCCCTGGGAGACTTTTTAGGGAGTTCCCATAAATAAGTGGAATCTCCCAGCTGGACACCTTTGGGATATGAGCTCATTTTTTTAATTCAAGTCCCATGACACTGGGTGGTTTTTCCTAAAGCTTCAGACTCTGGAGCTGTGAGATCTAACATTAATAGCAGCGTTCTCGTAAACAAAGCACCTGGTACGTGGACTGCAGAGAAGAAACAAAAATGGGGAGATCTTAAGGATTAAAAATCAAAACCCCAGATAGCAAGGACAGATTGGAGTGCCTTGACTTTTAGGAAGCACTGCTGAATTTTGGGAACTTCAGTCTCTGAAGAAGTGGAATCTGTTTTTGTCTACCTGGGAGAAAAGAGGAGAGCAAAAAGTTGCTGTCTGCCTCCGTGCTCTGCCCTGCTTGCCAGCTAGGTACCTCTCCAACCCACCCTCCTGGGGGAAAGACTTTTGTTTTCAATATGAAATTAAAGGTCTGGAAAATAAGAGAGTGTCCACTCACCCTAATATTTGGTTTACAGCTTTTAGACAGTCTCAGGCTCCTGAATATGGGTTTCTTTTAGAGACATCTCTTCCAAAATTTCTCAGAGAACAGAGACGCATCTTCAGGGCCTGTTGCAGAAGCCTCCCTGCTGCAAAGCTGTTCCTGCCTTACTGTCCTCATGGTTTCTGCAGTCCCCTTCTATATCTGGAGATGTTTCTGGTTCTTTGTGCTTGCTTGCTCACAGGGACATGTGGGAAGGGCTTGGAGGACTGTTAGCAGCTCTGTCTGCCTCTTCTACAGACAGCTTCAGGCCAGGAGGAGCCTATGTCTCCGTAGGGTAAGCCACTTGGGCTTTTTATATCCACTCTGACTCCAGGTCCCCAATTTTTAAACCTTTTATATGTGTACAGAGTGGATAGAGGTGAGGAATATTGGATTTTAAAATAAACAATAGCACATTAAGTGCTTAGCAAATCCAGCCACTTGAGAATCTGGCCTCATGGAAGATGGTTTCTTCTTCCAAAGTCTGAGTGGCTGCAGAAGTCTGTTTTTTAATCAGGAGACTGGGCAGATTTGATTCTCAAGGACCAGAAGGCATCATGTTCCCAACATGTGACTCCCCCTCATTTTGCTTATTGGCGTTTTATTTGGCTCTGCAATAACAGGGACAGACTTTCACATTTTCTAAAGTCTCAGCCCAAAGTCAGCTGCAATATTAACATTTATTTTCTGTTTAATTGTGGTATCTGCAAGTAGAAGCACTTTTTTTTTTTTTTTTTTTTCTTTCTTTTTCTTTCCCCCTTGCAGTTTTGGAATGAAATTATTGACTCAAAACACTGGCGTTGCACAGATGTGTACTTCTAAATACAGGTCAGAATTAATCTCTCGTGGGAGGCTTCCACTGAAGTTAACAAAGGTGCCCCAGGGACGAATTTGGGACGCTATCTGCATTGTAGGCTAATTTTCATTTTGCACCTCTCTCCTCATATATTTTATATGTCTAAAAATAATCTTCCAAGAGGGAGAAATGGCACTGTGACTTCTCGTAAGCAAGGTACTGAAGGGATGTGACAAATGAATTGTGCAGCCTTTCCTATCTAGTAGAACTAAATTTAATGTTCCCTGCACTGCTTTGCTACACTTCATTTTAATACCCCTATGTCCAATAATCTTCCTACCTTTGCTCACTGTGTTCACAGGCTGTGCTCACTGTATTCACAGCTCCTCTGCCACACCTGAACTGCCTTGGCTATGGCCAGCAAACCTTCTTCTCCACTTCACCAAACGCCCCTTGCCATTTCTCTCTGTCTCTTTGGCTGCGTCTCTGACCTCGCCTAGCCTCATTTTTCACCCTCTCAGCAACCTCTCAGCCCTCACTGGGTGCATTTTTCATCTGCTTTGGCATGAAAACATGGCTCCAATTAGTTGGGAAGGTGGTATGGAGAGGGAGAGGTGGCCATTTCTGCCAGAGCAGGGAGCAAAGCACCTCTTGCTCTCTCTGGGCAGCCCACCTGCCCTGGAGATGGGGTGGCTTTCATCTTTTATTGCTCTGAAATCAGGGAGAAGGAGGAAAGAAAGTTTTTTTCTACTTTTCTGGACTCATAAATACAAAACCAGGGCACAACCTATGCTTTGCACCGCATTAATTTTAGGCATAGCCGTAGCTGGTCTGACCCAGCTGTTTTCTCCTTGCGTGGTGGAAGCCCCCTGGTCCCATGGTACAAGGGGTGCACGGGGGAGTACGTGGCCAGGGGCCACTTGCAATCTCCTGCTTGCTCCTGAGATTTCACAGGAACGAGCTGAGCAAAGCCATGTGTTACGAGGAGCCACTGGAACGATTTTAAGCAAGCAAAGATATGCAGAAGCAGAAGTCCTGGCAAGACTTTATTCAGTTCCCTATGGATAGGAAGAAAATTATGAGCGCGTACATCCCATCTGACTGTACCCGGGCCAATCTCTAGAGTTTAGCCATTGTCCAGTGTTTCCAAACCTTCAGCCCCACATCTGGTCAGCTGGGAACTTCCCACAGCCAAACTCGGGGTCCTCCTTTCAGGGGGCGTAGGGCAATCTGCATACAATTGGCTCTGCGGGTTGAAGCCGAGGTCACCATTGAAAGCATTTTTTTTTTTTTTTCCAAGAGCTGTTTGATCAAACACAATTTACTGACCGGGACAGTTATTGACAGGGCTGACAAAAGTGATGCTACAATGATTTACAGTCCAGGTGTGTTGTCAGAGCAAGATATTTACCTGAGATCCCAACAACTGTTAAAATTTAATCCCAAGAGACCTTCTCTGGCTTTAATGCAATGTCTTGAGGGGTCACAGCTCCTGGACCATTTGGAGTCTCCATGCAAATAACCCATAGTTTAGGAACTCTCAGGAGAAATAATAGCAGATACAGAATTTTAAAATGTTTTTTAATGGATATAAAATCAGAGAGGTGAACAGATATAGGATGCCCTTTCCCTTATCCCAAACGAAAATTCTCCACAATAAACCTCTTTGAATATATACACATTAGTCAGGATTATCTCTGAACGTCTAGCAGGCTAAGAATATGGATCCTGGAGACGTCAGCAGGAGGATTCATTAGAGAAGATGGCAAGTGCTTGGAAATGGGAAATGTATTCTCTTATAAACACAGCCTGCACTGGGGCTGACCTTAGGACTGAGCAGAATTGGCTGGAGGGAGAGGGAAAGCAGAGAAGGAAAACAATGTTCATACGCGACCGTCTCCGCTTCTTGTAACAAAACCCGCTATCGAGGTTTCTGTAACTTCTCTCCACTCTCAGATAGAGACAACTCTCACCCTGAAAACTGAGACCACTGAAAAGGCAACGACAAATCATCCCAAACACCCCCTTTTCCAGTGAGTCAGAATTCACAGTTTTGGGGTACACGACGTGACTCCAGGAGGATTTTCCTCTCTGCTCATGTGCCGAAACCTCCAGGTGACCAAAGCATTATTCATTTCTTTTCCCATAAAACTGAATATTCATTTCTGTGCCTTTAATCTTACCAGCTACTTAAACTCTGCATTATCAGAGTTCATGTATATGGATGATTTCTTGTATGTGAAGGGAAAAGATGCTGGGAAACTTTAAAGATCCTCCGGGTGCGTATGGGCACATAGGCATGTGGATGTTTCCCCTTTATTATCACCTCTCTCCGCTCTCTCATTTGCTTACTGGGCAAAATGAAAGTAGCAAGCTCCGGGTATGAAAGGAACTCAGCAAGCCAGCATTGACTCCTACCTCATATCTATTAGCTGTAAATTACTTTAACATGAGTGACATCACACTTGACTCTTGGTAAAACAGTGTTAAGTTAGTGGGTAATAAAACAGCTTGACACTAATGATGGGTTCTGCGTGATAAATTACTGTCAGTGATCAGATAAGGGTTCTTGAGACTAACCTTGAACTAAATCTGTTTTGTTGCTACATCTTGTGTGCAGTGTTCCACTTCTTACCGCGGGGATTAAGGGCTCACAGCCCAATCCTGCTCCGTGCTCGGAGGCAAAAGGGCTGCTCGTGGGCAGGGGCACTTCCAGGAGCAGCTCCCAGGCAGGAGCTGCTCCCACGAGCGCAGCACACAGGGCTTGGCCCCAGCCTCGAGCACGGCTGGATGTTTGGGCAGGCTCAGGGCGAGCGATTACACTGCAGGAAGAGTTTCCAGCAGGGCCTGAAGTGTCTGAGCCTCTGCTATTTTTCATTTAGAAAACCAACAACAACAAAACCCACAAAGGCATTGCACAACTGAGGGGTGGATCCTGAAAGCTTCATTTCTCTGTGAGTTTGGTATGATGGATTTCATTACTGGATAAATATTTTTTGGCCTGTGCTAGACCTGTGCATTAGTCTGTCCTACAAACCATGGACATCTTTGGCACCAGTAAGAAGAGAAGATGCTCAGCAGCCTGCATCAGGCCCTCATTCAAAGAACTTGTTTTACTTGCAAAACACTGAGAGAAAGCTTTATACCCAAGAGCTGGGAGCTGGCCAAAGTCAATGTACTGCATGGGTTTTTGAATATTTTTTGCATGTATTTTCTTTGGAATCTAACCAGGGTGCTGCTTAGAAAAGGCTTCACAAATTGTTTTACATTGTTATTATTATTTGAGGCTCCATTTTCATTTATCATTCAGGTAACATTCTTGGGAGATATTGTTTCCACTACTTCTTGTATAAACCATTGTCTTAAAACATTTACCTTAGTTCAGTTTTGTGCCCAATCACTATTGTCCTGGACTGTTTGTCATGGCTGATCTAATCCTGGTTACTTGTGCATTATAATGGCTTCAACGAAGAGGGGTTTTCACTGGGTTGGTCCGGGTACCTCATTCGTATATGATTATGGCAGACCTTGTATTAAGATGCAATGATTTTAATGAAAACTGTAATGAATTAGTCTGGAAAGGGCCCTTGGGTGGATGCTTTCAGTGCAATAGAAAGAGGGAAATGCAGGGGTAGGAGCTGGGTGTGCCTGGGATGTGCCCAAGGAGTGGGGATTGCTGACCCATGGGCATGGTGTTGGACATGGGGTTAGCATGCTCCCACTCTGTTCTTTGCTGAATACCCCATTTACATTGAAATATTTATCCGAGCCCAAGCCTAGTGGAAGGTTAAGGCGCTGCTTACAGTGTGTAGCTCTCCGCACAGAGTGATCTTGAGGCTGGAGATGAGGGCTGAGCTCCAGCTATGCCCATGCACCCACACTCAGGGCAGATGGCACAGGAGCCAGGCTGCTGGAAAAGCCACAGGTGTTTCTGCAAAATGTCTCTGATGAAATTAAATGCCTTTTTTTTTTTTTTTTTTTTTTTTTTTTTTTTTAATGCAGTTTTCCCATTAAATCCCATTTTATCAGGTCTTTCTCATCTGTTCAATTCCATTTTGAAAGGAGAGGGTTTATTCCTACTCAATTCAAGGCAAAAATAATTTTTCTTGGCTTTTTTGTTTGTTTATTTGTTTTCTTTCCTATTCCATCTTTTGATTCCTTCTGGGAAGAAAAAAAAATAAAAAAGTAAGGGAAGAGAAGCAGGAAAACACTTCTGTTTGGAAAGAAAGGGAGTAGTCTGTGTGGGAGATGTCAAATGGAGCTGAAAATCACTGGACTTTCTCCAGAAACCCGTATCCACTTGAGCTGTGGATACGATCAGTTTATCAAAACACCTCTGATGCATGGCTGGGAGACAGAGCAGCGTCGTGCCTCCATCAGAAGGAGTGCCCCTTCGCATCCCTGCTTACTCCTCGCCCCAAAACTCACCCGTGCCCAAATCCTGTTGTCCCTTCCTCTCCTCTCCACTGCCATCTGCATGCTGGCCACATCCTATACTGGGGCGAGAAGCCTGGAGCTCACCCAGCCTGGGATGAATTTGCTCCCATTGGCATCAAGGATTCACATGCAGCCCTTCCAGTACCGTCACCGGTCCCAGTGCACAGCTCTCACTGGGAGGCTGGGGGCTCACCAGAGACGTGGAGTCCGCAGGGAGTTGGTCTGTAAGGCAGATTTCCCCGCTGCTGGGAGGGGAAGCGGCACAACGGCAACATTTGGGCAAGATCTGCATGCAGAGCCGGAGCTGAGGAATTTCTTCTCTCTTCCACCCTTTGATTTGCTCGGTGCGACTGGGGGCACGGGTTTTACATCCCTGCCTCTGACAAACCAGCCCGTGAATGTGTCACACATGTGCTCACAGACATGTCTAGGCTTAAATGCTTTTGTCTTCATGTGTCCCTTTTTTCTTTTCTTTCTCTCATTCCATCACCAGACGTAACAGAGCCCAACCGAGCAGAGACACCGGGACTGCCATGATGTAGGAAAGAAACAATCCCTGGCTGACGCGGCGGGCTCCAAACAGCTTATCCAACAGATGCATGAACAGGAAATGCAATATCATGTCCAATTTCTCATACCTTATTCATGACTGTTGCAATCACCGAACACATGTAGCCCAGCGATACGCATTGCATAACCCTTTTGTGAGAGCCTGCTCTCCCCTCTTGCTCCAAAACTGTCCCTTTTGCTGGGGGAGAAGAGGTGCAGATCTGGCAGAGCTGAAAAGTACCCGTGGACTTATGTAAAACAGCCCAGGCACCGAGAATGGAAATGTGCCCACATTTGCTTTGCTAATTAACCTTAGCTTTGGCTCAGAGGGACTCGTTTAGGAGGGGTGAATGAGAGGAGATGGACTGGAGCCCAAACCCCGCTCGCTTGCTCTGCAGAGCTGCCTCTGGGGCCCATTGGGATTTTTCTCTTATCCTTTCCGAGCCGGATCTCATCACTCCTTTCACCAGCAGCACCCTGAGTCCATCAAGCAGTAGAAACGCTCTGCGTCACCACTTCCCGAGGCACCAGTGGGACATCCTGGCCCCATCCAGCACATCTCCCCGCTGCTGGGATCTGCAACCAAGGCACCTGGACCCTACACGAAGCGCTCCCCTGCTCCCCAGCAGGAGCACTTCAAAGAGCAATGAAAAAAAAAAAAAGTTTTATTTCTTTAGGGACGATAACATGGTCTGGGCGCTGGTGGGGTGGAGCAGGATGAGGCGGCTCCATAAGGAAGGAGCTGGGGCCAGTTTCCACATTGGGATCATGGTGTCAAGCTCCCTTTGGGCTTGGCCCTATGTCCCACTGACCTCTCTAACACCCAGTTTCAATGAAAGCCTTTTTATGAATCTAATCTCTCTCTCTCTTTTTTTTTTTTTTTTTTTCCCTCGTATTATAATGCGCCACAGAAAAAGGCAATGAGTGTCAGAGTGAATGAAGCTCCTCTGGCAGGGAGGGCAGCAGAGTGAGTATTGCACCCCTAATCCCAGCCCTGTGCGAGGTTAAAATAATATTTCTACTGAGAGCTGCAGGAAAGGTGAGTTCAAAGTTTTAGAAAAAAACCTGCATGGGTGTGTTTGTGTGGAAACACCTAGTTCTGCACGGCAGCACCGCAAGGAAAACTCAGCCAGGCTCAGCCCTGTCCTCCACTTTCAGAAACTGCTTCGTGCAGTCGAACCCAAGTGGTGAGGTTTCCAAATAGCATTCATCGCACTTAAAAAGGTGCCCACGGATTTAATAATAATCATCACAAAGTTTCTACATTCTTGCCCAAATTCCAGGGCTTTCCTCTAAGCTAGCTGGCCATACTGTAAAAGTTCATAATAAATATCTGTCTTTGGTATAATAAAAGCAATGTTTATATTCTTGACAGAATGCATTTGTGAACTTACAGTCATTAGAGATGTAAACTGAAGGCAAGAAGATAACCTCTCTCCCAAATGTTCTATTTATTTCTGTAAAGTAATTTGTATGATTTATCTTATAGACTAAGGTTTATGGTTCACTTTGAACTCCAGGTTCTTAACTCAGCAATTGCCTGTTTGGGCTGAAGCATATAAGTGATGGCATGACCCAAAGTGCTAGATGAAAGGAAAAAGACAAAAACAAGGCAGGCTTCTGGGATTTTAACCATCATTTCTATATTCCATTGACATCTCTGGGTTAAATATTTTCCTTTAGAGGCCAATATGATCATTCCATCTGTATGCCATATCTCTCAGTGACAAGGAAAAGCGCAGAACACGGGCATCTTCAATGAGGCATGCCAGCGTGCATCCAGTGGGGAATTCGAGGAGGTCAAACGCTGGTTTTAGTCATAACTCCCAGTTTACACATTCTCATAAGCAAGACAGCATCTATTGCGTGATTCATAAAAGAAGCATTTGATGTGAATCCACGTATCCTTGCTGTGCTGTGCTGGAAAGCCTCTGCATTTTTTAAACAGGCTTGTAAGCCCCGTTAGCAGAAGATAATATTTAATACTAAATAGACCCAGCCTTCCTGACTTTGCAAAAAAGAAAACCAAAAAAAAAAAAAAAAAAAAAAAAGGAGAGATGTGACCTGCCCCATTCATCCAACACCAAACAGCAAAAGCTGTTAATGTAGTGGGGAAGCTCCTGTAACACTCTGATTTCGGGCAGATGGACTTGGGATGGATGGGGATCGAAAGCGCCAGCGGCACTGCGGCATCTGCAGAGCTCGTCTCAGGGCGCTGCCTCCATTTGCTGCCAGATATTTTGGTTCGGTTTTATATTTTTGTCACCTTTTCATAAGAAATGTCCCATCGTGGACATTTCTCCCTTGTGGGAGGGGGAGTGAATGTGATTTGCTGGGATATTTAAGGTTGGTATAACTCTGCTCTTCTGGAGGGAGTTTTAACACTGATCTGCCTATTTTTTATTTTTTAATTTGGGCCACTTTGAAAAATTCAACTCAACTTCTGAGAAGCCAGAGGCAATCTGCTCTGGTAACTTCTGTGAGAGGAGAAAAGGGGGAAAAACAGCTTCCTTAGGATGAATTTCTACCTCTTCTAAAACCAGACTGAATAAGAATATGAGAACAGAGTAAGAGCCACGTGCTTGTATTTTCCTCAGTTTTAGCAGATTCCTAATGTAAGGGGTGGTTAAACAGGACTTGATTTTCTGCTGGTGCCATCAGAAGGCACACACCAATTCCTCCGACTTTTACTCTTGCAGAAAATGCAAGAGATTCAAGAGTGTGCCATGACAATTTTCTTTAAATAAGTGAGAGAAACTGAGGTAGGAACAAAACTACCCCTCAGTTTCTCTCACCTATTTAAAGAATATTTTTAACATTCTCCATTGAGAAACTGCTGAGCAACTCAATAATAGAAAATACATTAAATCAAAAATAAAATTAAATGCTCTGAATGCACCAGCATAAAACTAGGAAGGGCAAATTATTTATTTTCTTGAATCCCTACCGAATAGCTTTAGAACAGGAAAGTATCTCTGTTTTCAAGGTGCCAAAGAACAAGCACAGATGACTTTAGGAAGACTATTTTCCTTTGGGGAAAAAAATAAAACTTGAATTTTCAGTAGTTGAGGGCAGCTACAACAAGGGGCAGAGAGAGGACTTTGGAAGATATCAGTAAATTTAGGAGCTATTGATGCAAGGTACATATAGCCACCAAAGGCCCCGTGGCAGTGGCAGTGGCACCCTCATGATTTCTCCCCATTTCTCCCTTTCTCCCAATTTCTCCCCATCTCTTGTGCTGCTCGTTCAGCACCAGTCACTGGTTTAGCTGGTCGCACCTCTCTGCTCCCTACCTGGAGCCTAAAACGAGCACCTCTGCTGCCTGGCACGGCTGAATGCTATTTCAGAGGGTGAGGAAGAGTTTTGAGCTAAGTGCTAGCTATATTTTGGTGCATTTAGTTATCAATATGTGGAATTCTGTCCAGTCCTGGACGTGAAAAATCCGTATCTTATCTGGCCTCTGCCAGGTCAACATTACTCACAATTCAGACACCATTTACCCTGCAGGGCTGAGACCCATGTGATGCCTGGCTCTGACCAGTACTATTATTCACTTACTCTTGAGAACACTATAATTAATCAGAAAAACATGTTAACACCCTGTCTTCTCTCCCCTGCCTCCATCAAAAATCCCCACCAGCCACCCAGCTTCTGAAAACCACCGGATTAAGCCCTTACTGAAGTTAATGGGAAAAAGCTCAGCAGGAATTCATCATGCTTGGGGTCAGCCTTCTGCTTTCACTTCTCTCCTAAGGTAGGTGGAAAAGCCTGGAAAATGGGAGCAGGGCAAAGACCTTCCAGGTGCCTGGTGCTTGCGGTGCTGGATCCAGCCACCCCTCTCCACGTGGAGGTGAAAGAGAAACTTCCTTGAGTTGGTTTCAGTGGAGATGGAATTTGATACCGAAGCTGCTGTCATGTCAATAAATTATTACACAGTATTATAGAAATTAAGGAAGGAGGATGGAAATATTTTCATGAAGTCCCTTTCTTTGTAAGAGTAAAAATTCCCTTTTTTATTGCTGCACATAACCCACAGATGCCAAGTAATATACCATGCCAAACCGTACAGCACACTCAAGGCTTTTCAGGCTGTCCTAGCATCCGAGATGCCACCCAGCAATTAACACAGATCACAAAAAAAAAAGCCACCTGGCTCCAGAAAACCCATTCTTCCTCCAGGGATCAGTTCCCCCCAAGTTTCTCCAGGACTAGAGGAAAGCCACCCCGATGAGGTAGTGGAGGTGCCCCCTCCCAAGGGACGCAAGCTGTCCTGCCCCAACTTCCCCTTGCTGCCTGCGTTTAAAACATGGAAAATCAGAGGCAATAGCTGGCTCCTCCGGAGCCTGTGCCGGAGCGGGCAGGAGCAGCGCTCACAATGGGCCATCTGTTTCCCTCTGTTTTTATTCCCAGATTGGATCAGTCGGGGCAAAGCCAAACGCAGACAGGGGGAGCGGCGGCACTTGGGGCCGGCTCCCCGGGGCACGGTGCTGCAGGGCTGGGGAGTGTGTGTCCACCCTGCTAGACAGGAGCATGAAGCTCCCTGTTCTGCTCCAAAGATTACTTGGAGCTTGTCTCCAACATGTTTTTTACACCAGAAAGCCAGATGAGTGAGAAATCCCCCCAAAGCTGAGCGCTGGCTGTTGTTTTGAGGCAGCTCTTTCATGCTGCTGCTGAGTTGTCTGTATTTCCCCACTTGTGGTGGATTTGCAGCTCAGGTGGCACTATGTGATGGGTTTTTTTCTCCTGAAGTTGGGCCCATTTCCCCGAAATATCTTGGAGCTGTGCTTGGGCAGGGCAATGTGGGGTTGTGGTGTGCTTAGTGCCCAGCATGGGAGGATTTGTATTGGTGTCAGGGAGACTACCGGGGGCCTCACTGTTAGGCACAGAAATAAACACTTTGTTATTTTTAAGCCTTAAAAATATAAAGAGGACTGCAAAGTGCATGAGAATAAGCGCCTGCAGGATCCAGAGCCTTATTTGCAACCAGGGAGCAGAAGCAACCTGGGCATTAGCAAAATTTCACCCTGCCCTTGGTGAGGCACGGAAATGTGCCTGATTCAGGCAGGACAAGCACCATTTCTGACCGGGGCAGGCACTTGCCATTGCACATCACGCGTTGGCTTTATATTAAAGCTGTAACAGCACCAGAGGCGGGCACCGAGGGGGATGAATCTGCCTTGAACTCCTGCTCTCCCACCCGCGCAGCTGGAGCCGCCGATAAGCAGGGAGCCGATGGCTGCGGGGAGGCGACGAAGGCTGTTTTCTCTCTTTGGGGCTGACCCGTCGCTGACCCAGCTTTTGACAGGTGATGGTGCCACCACAAGCCACTGGCACCAGGGGACGGCAGCCCCCAAGCACACCGGGACCGACCCTGCCCCTGCCCTGGCCGCTGGTTGTCACCTCCATGCTCGGCCCAGCTCTGTCTGGGTAGAAATCCGGCTGCAAAAAGTGAAGAAAATAGTGTGGTTTCTGAAAAAAATCCATTTCACCAAGTCCTGTGAGGCAATTGCACAATAACTACTCCAGGAGTAGTGGAAATGAAAAAAAAATAAAAAAAAGAAAAAAAAAGAAAAGAAAAAGAAAACCAACACTTGTTGCACGACGTGGGCTAATACCATGAGAATTGGCATCGCTATCATTAAAAGCAAAGATTGCACATGAGAAATGTTTCTTTTTATAAGGCCATACAGGGATTTTGCACTAAAAATAACCCATGCTCCTCTGAGCTGCTCTGTGGGAGAACCTCGGGTCCCTAGCTGTAAATGTGTTAGGCACCCTCTAAGCAAATAACATCAATATCTCCTTTGTGCTATTTTTCTGCTACATAAATACAACAGGGAAAAGAAGCCTCTGCAGAAGAGGGTAAAGAAGCATGAAGAGATTATAAAGCTGGCAGAAGCTGGTAGGAGAGACGCATGAATACAGAACGCTTTCTCATTAAGATCATTTCTCTGACAGACAGAGACTATTCAAATATGTATTTTTAATGTGAACATATTAAATATTTCAATTTTTAATTGAAAATATATAAAAAGTGACAGTGCAATGAAAAGGTCCATATAAATGAAGGTGCTGCTGGCAGAAACACATTTTGCACAACTTAATGTATATAATAGAAATGCTAACGCTTGTTAATAGCACAGCGAGATTTGCAGGAATACTGTTTTGGGGCCATGAGGTTATTCATTTTGGAGCTTTTTAATGTCAAACTCCTTCAGAAAAATGACACTCCTTTGCTCCAGATCCTTTACCATGCAGGTATTTTTTCAAAAACTAATCTCATTCATATTTTCAGAAATGTTTTTTTTCCTTTAAGTGCTTCAAACAAACTTTTACAAATAACACCTCATTGCAGCTTTTATTGCTCTGATAAATCACTGAAACAACACTTGAAAATATTAGAATCGGTTGACTCAAGGAGTTTAACATTTGGAATTGAGATAAGAACTGAAAAGTCTCTGAAGGCAGCAACGATTCTGAATACAAGAGAAGAAAAAAAAATAAAATAAAGGAAATCTGAAAAGGGAATTTACTGCTAATGGAAACACCACTTGAAATATTTACCTTGTCGCTCTACTGTATTTTCACTACTCGATTAGTTCTGTGCCCATACACATAGCAGCCTCACTTAACTAATGAACTTTTCCAGTGCTTATCTCCTTCAGCGACCCCATGTCCTTGGAGTAGGCGGCCGAGGACTTGTTGTGGGGCACGTGGGATGGTTCTGTGGGTCCAGGACTTGCTGCCACCCTGCTGGGGACCCTCAGTGGTGGCATTGGGGTGTAGTGGCCCCAGGAAAAGCCTGTATAGAGGCCGTTTCTGCCAAGCACTGGGCAGATGGAGGCTGTCCCCCATATGGGATTCTATAAGAATTGCATCTCCTGCCTTGGACCACTCCCTAAAACAAATCACTGGAGGCATCCATTGATATCTTACATCCCAAGGGTGGTGGGCACCCATCAGACCTTCTACCCAGCTATGGCCCCAGGGAAACCCAGCTTGACACCATTTCCTTGCAGCTGGGAAGCCTGAACCCATCCTTTCCTCCTCTCTGCTTTTTATAAATTAGATCCCAACATGTCAGTGTGTTTTAAAAACTTTCCAAACACTTTATTTATCCTTAGGATCATGCAGGAATAATCAATCCCCCGAGCATCTGGTTCCGTTTGATTTCTTTTCTTTCCTCCTCCCCTAGTCTGGAAACCTGCTGGGGAGCCAGCGGGAGACACGTATGATACCGAGCTTCATTTGTACGGCTTATTTGGTAAAAAACATCTTCCAAATGCATCCTGCTGTGAGAGGCAACCGCTGAGGAGAGAGAGAAAAGGGGGGAGGCGGGATGAGGAGGAGATGGTGGGCTGGGAGGAGGGCGAGAGGTGGAGGAGAAGCTCAGGACAGTGAAGGTACCTGCCCCCAGGGTCCGTCGGGGTGTTTGTGTGTGGGCAGGGGAGCAGAGGAAAGGTAAGCATGGAGGGCAAGGCAGGGACATGCAGGGAGAGGGGGAAGAGGAAGTCTCTGGGTGGTAAGGGGTTTTCCATTGCAGCCCTGGTGCACAAGCTGGGGGTGAAACCTTAATTATAGCACTGGAGTTTCACTGAAAGGTGCTGGGTCTGCTTCCGTCCACAGCACATGCGACTGCTGTTGCTGGGTGAACCCACTCAATTTTTCTGCAAACGTTGTAAAGACACACTTGTATTGAAATTAGAGTATTTGTTAAAATTTAGCTGCTTTTGCCTCAAAAGTGGACTGGGATAAATGAGAAAAAGGTGATCATGAGCATGAAAGAAGCATTCATACCATGGGTTATTCCAAAGGACGAATTCTTCTTTAAATTCACCCCAGAGTTTATGCTGGAAGGACGTTAGAGAAATAATCCTTGTTGGGACTGCTGGCTGTGGACTTTCCATCTCGGGGAGATGGAAATAGCTTTGAAAATCTGGGTCCAGGTGAGTCCCTGGGTGTCTGGCCCCAGGCAGGTCGGGCTGTGCCTGTCCTGGGACGGTCCCTGTTGGGCAGGCTGCGTGCACCCAACGCTTCTGAAGGTTAAAAAGCAAAAGTCCCCATCCACGCCTGCTGGCTTAGGGGCTTTCACCTCGTTTTCTTGGAACGATGACCTCTGCGGAATGGCTCCCATCCACGGCGCAGCAGTAAAATAAATAAATGTGTAAATCGGCAGGGCACGCTTCAGACTTTGGAACCACGGAGCTGGGGAGCCTGGGCTGGTGTTTTCACAAGCTCACAATTAAGCTCTAGCCCTTTGTCAACTTTTCCTGTATTGCCAGGGACGTGGCAGAAGCAAACAGTCAGCAATTACAGGCACCCCGGAGGCTGCGGCCGCCCGGGGCCGTGCATGGCACCGCCAGTTACGGGGCCGGTGACTCACGGCCCCGCCGCCCATAAACCCGGGCACTTGCTCGCACGAACGACGAACGGCGGCCGGGGCCACCGCCAAGGCTCCTCCAAGGGGACGTGGGGGCGATGCCGTGCTCCGGGGCCGCCTTATTGACCGCTGAAATCCCCCGCAGATCAAAGCGGGTCTGCGAGCGTCTTCCTAATGCCGCGTGAACTGCGCTGACCTTTCCCTCTGGAACCTCTGTTAACTCCTGCCCATTACTCATTGTAAACAAAAGGGAGATCCAAAGGGTTCCCAATGGCCAAGACGGATGGGAAATGTTAGGAAGCTGGTGAAGGATTCTCGGGCAGATGACATGATTTAGGGAAAGGCTGGAATTCAGACCCTTGCAGGCTGGCAGCCCCAGTCTGCACCGCAACGCCTTTAACTTCGGCTACGTCTCTCATAGAGACGGCTCAGAAAAAAAATAGTGACCCAAAATTCTGCAGGGGCTCAGATACAAACTTTATAACTTGGTCGTGGGTCAGATTGGGAAGCTAAGGCACCCTGGTGAGCACACACCAGTTCTGTGTGTGGTTTGAGGCCATGTCAGACAACATCATCTGATCAAGCCAGAGGGACCTTGAACTCCAGTGCAGCTCTGCTTGGGGCTCTGAACTCTGCAGCTCAGCTCAGCTCCCAGCACAAGCACTGTGCTGCCATATGGATCATAGGCATCGTGGTTTATCCTCTCCTTTCATACCTTATCCCCTGTGGGAAGCCCTCTGGTACACCTCACATTCTCTCTCCATGGACAGACCATGTACACAGGCCTGAAACTATGTTAAACTCCAACATTTTGGTTGTAAAAATGCCTTTTTTTTTTTTCTTATAATGTATCAGAAATGCCTGGTTCCCACAGAAGGCCCTTCAAATGAGGGTTGGGGTCTATAAAGCTACAGCCTGAGAGGACAAGGCCCTTCCCCATCAGTTCAAGGTTGTTGTCACTAACACCACGTTGCACACACAGTTTCCAGCTCTATTTTCTCTAAATGGCCCTGGAGTAATTTCACACTCTTGTTTGGGGAACGTGCCAGCATAGGAAGAAGCCTGGGGTGGTTTGGATAGGATGGCATGGCACGGTGTGCTGTGCAGTGATGAGAGGAAAGGGAAAGGCTTCTTGAGTGTCTGGGACTGGATTTTGTCCCTTCTTGTGCCTCTCAACCCCTTCACTTCAAAGCAGGCACACTGGGGCTCAGGGCATCTCCTCCCAGCACTGATTCAAGCCGGGCTCCTCTTCCCACAGCTTGAAACCCCCACCCACCCTTTATCTCTCCGAGGCTGGAGACAAAGGCACGGGCTGTGGCGTGGCACCGCGGCACGGATTCCTCGCCCGATGGCGCGCGATAATGCGGAGCTGCTCACACCCGCTGCAGGCGATGCTGCCCCGTGCCTGGGCATGCTGCCTCCTGCCTGGGCAGGCATGGATCAGGAATCCTCCCTGCACTGCCCATGGAGCCCACTGCAAATCCACGGCCTTCTGTTTTGCCTTGTTATTTATTTTCTTGGAACAGCAAGAATGGGATGGGGAAGGAGAAGAGAGGAGGAATAACTATCCCACCCCACTGCCCTGACACAGCAGGGTGTATGGTCAGTTCAGTGCTTTAACCAGGTCCTGCAAGCCTGTTCAGTGACATTTAAATGGACAGAATAAAATTGCTGCTACAGTTTCACCCAGTCTGGACTGCTATGGATGAAACACATAGGCACGGAAAGCACGAGGCCAATTTTGCCCTGGGAATCTCGAGTTTTGCAGGGGGCAGGAAAGTCCAGCCCTGCCCAGAAGCAGACGTGTGCCGGGCATGCAGTGACCTCTGCCGTCTCCTCCCCAGCAAACCCCAGCCCTGCGAGCAGCCACCCGCTTTTCTGGGCGATGCGAGCCAGGATTACTGCCCAGGAGATGCCGTATTAATCGCGCTGCAAGTGCAGCCGTGCCGGCACTCGCCGCCCACTCGTCCCAGCCATTCTTTAGTGCCATCTTCAGGCAAAGCTTCAATATTGCTGAGATCAAAGCGGCCAGGCCTGCCGACGGTTTGTCGGAGCCCTTACGGGTGGCTGCTTTGGCCAAAGTCTACGAGGACCAAGGTCTGCAAGTGCTGCTGTGATGGGCGCAGCCTCTCCTGCTCCAGGTTAGCAGGTGCTGGAAGATTTTCTGGGGTTTGGTAGCACATCATGAGCTGGGAGGTAGGGAAATGTGAGTATTCTGAATAAGGTATTAACCTGGGAAAGGGTCTTTTTGGGTGCTGTTTAGGCAGAGGGCAGCAGAAAGGGCTTTGTGCTGCCTGCCTCATTCTGCTGGAAGGGATGAAGGGAGGCCAGGGAGGTGAGCAGGGTGCACCTCTTGGAGGGGCTGGCACTGCGAGCCCTGGCACCCTGCACTTCACTTTGCTTGGGCTGCTCCCAGCACTTTTAAACAGAGGGCATCTGGGGAGAACTCTGCTCTCTCAGGTATCGCCGAGGCTCTGGAGCAGCCACGGGTTATCTGGTTATCTGGAGGCAGCTGTGTGTGCAACCTGGCACGCAGATGCTGGGAGCAGCTCCTCTGCTAGGGATGGAAGCAGCAGATGGAGCCCCAGGTCCCGCCTGGACCCGGACCCCCAGCATCTTCCAGGGGGCTCCCCAGGGAAATTGAGGCTCTGGCATGCTCGTGCCCAAAGCTGCTGCTCCCGTGGCCTCCAGCTTTGCCAGCACGGGGATGCGGGATGAGAAAAGCTTCAGCCCTGCCTGCCTCCAGCCCACATCTGGCACAGACATGGATCCGATCCTGCAGACTGTGGCTCATGTTCCTCTTCCGCTCGAGGATTTTTCAAAGACCAGGCTTTCTACAGCTGATTTACAGCGCTTTTTAAAGCAAAGGGGTGATTCCAGAGGAGCCACCAATTATGTTGATGAAGAGCCTGACAGTAAATAGTGTCTTTTCTCCCTCTAAAATAAAAAGACACAGAGAGAATTCAGCATCTTCCCAACATCAAAGCTAATAGCAGAAGTGAAGTGAGACTCTGACCTTTAACAGCCTGCCTGTTAGCGTGGATTATATCATGTCAGCAGCCATCTGCAATATAAACTATACCTGGCTTTGATGAGACCTCTTATAGACCTTTAAATGGGTGGAAATACTGCAAGGCTTTCTGCGGAGAGGAAACCACACAAATACCAAGGCATTAGCCAGGCAGCCATGGGCTGGAGGCGCTTGCCAGAGCCTGCTGGGTCACAGGCACTGCTGGGACACCCGTTGGGGATGCTCAGGGAAATGTGGCCCTATAAAAGCACTGTTTGGGTGTGCTGCATTCAAAGTCAGGGATTTCGGGGATGTGAAGAGGCTTTCCCCAGTGCAGCAACACCTGGGAAGCTGGAGCAAGGTTGGGGCTGTCCCTGCCAGCCCCCAGGCTTCAGACACGTGGGGAGATGTGTGTCAGTGTCACCTACTGGGCCTTTCCCAAAACCAAAATGGTTCGCAGTGGTTCACATCCCTGCTCTTGTTTTGATGTCTTTCCGTGGGAACATTAGTAGCTTTGGTTTGTCAACATGATTGACAAATACATCCATCAGGCAGCCTCCATCCCTACTTTTGCTGGTCTTTCTTTTCTTTTCACCCCAAATTCAGCCTCTCTGGGGGTGGGCAGCCCCCTGCCAGGCAGCACCCACCTTCCTGCACAGCCCTGTCTGGTTTCAGTGGGCACTGGTGCAAGCCTCAGGTTCCTGTGGTGGTTAGCCAAGCGAGCAGCCTTAAAGATTTCCAATTTCCCTGGGTATTGCCTTCATCTGGAGGCCAGGGAACGGCAAAATATAACACTGCCATGCTAAATATAGCAGGAGCTACTTCCAGTAACATATTAGTCTAAGTGTCCAATAATTAAAGCTAAACGCCAGCAGAAAGCCAGTGGGAAGCACATGCAATGCCCCTGGGAATACTGAGTGCCGTCATTAGGATCAGGGCACCACGCACATGCTGGTGGCCCCGAGTGACAATAACCTGGTCCCCTGAGCTGGAGCACAACAGGAGCTGGTCCCACGCAAATGTATATGGGAAGTGTCACGGGCATAGGAAAATGCAAGTGAGATTTAGTTGTTTAAATATTTAGGGGCTCCAGAGAGACCATATGTGGCCAACAGCCAAGCAGCTGGCTAGTGCCAGAAGCAATTTAGGGACCATTTTGTGCCCTCTCAGCTGTGCTGGCCGTAGCACTGAGGGCTCCATACCCAGCCTTTCCCCCACCCTGGGACTTGTCCACAATCTGGAGACTGATTTGTGACCCTGACAGCACGGGGCTCGGTGCTGGGGCATCCCAGCACTGTTATAGCATGGTGAGAAGTGTGGAAAAGTTCTTCTGCATCAAAGCATCGGGGTAGATAAATGCAGAGCAGGATCAGGGACCACTGACACTGGCAGCAGGAGGTTCCTTTCTACATGTAAGCAGCTCAGTGTGTTGTTGGGCAATGGCCACAGCTCCCCAGAGAGCACCCAGAAATAATAGGACTGGTGGAACCACGGAGCATCACTGGGATGTTGGTCTAACCTCTTAATACATCAAAACATCTTGCCAGTTTCTCAGGAGAGTTATCCCTAGGAAAAGGAAGTTTTCTGACCCACGTCAGGGAAAAAGAAAAACAGAGGAGGGAAAGAAGTCATCATTACACTGACACCTGGAGATAACTTTTACAGCTCAGCATTGGGTAGGGTAACTCTGCTCCTAAACAACGCTGATTTATTAGGAAAACTCATCTGTTTACAGTCTGTAAGTTAAGGGTTCAGGGCTCTGTGCACAGCGATGCTTCAGCCATCAAGGAGTATGGTAATCATGCTTTATGGAAATGCCTGAGGCTTCCTCCCCGCAGGGCCCTGGCCATTCTGTTATGAAATACACAATGCTTTTGCTTCTCGAAGTCCTACACATTGAGCCATAAAGACAAACATGAGTGATCTTGTATCTTCTGGGGCTTTATGGTGTTATAAAATATGTTTTATGTTCCAATCAGCAGTGACAATTTATGAACAGAGAGGCTCGAAAAGATATAACATCAGACTATGTATTTTAATATAGTTTGAGAGAACTGTAATGCCTTGAATGACATTTGCTCTCAGCGCACATGGAAAATGAATAGTAATGCAGTGGAGATTGATGGTTTATTTCATCAGCAAGGGTCTTCTGTGAGAAGTGTTTTATGAGTGTTATAGACAATAACTAGTTGGCTCAAGGAAGACGATTTATTGGCCATGTGGCTACCTTCTCCTAGAGTGCTAACATTTTCTCAGAGCCTTGTTTGTGAAATTTGTTAGCATCAATTCCAAGAGGTTGTGTGTTTTGTTTTTTTCCCTGTAAATATTAAAATTAGAGCCAGAGGTAGACACCAGCCATTTTTATTAATGTCTCATTTTATTTACACAATGCATCAGTTATAAGAATGTATTATGAAGTAACGCTGAAATGATCTATTTTATATGCAACTCCTCTGGGGAAGGAGAACAAACCTGCTCACAAGTGGAGTAACACTGGTGTCAGACAAGAGTTAGAGCATGCTCTTTGTTGAGTATTGGTCACGTTTAAGCACCCTGTTTTTAAGATTACACAGTATTTATCACTGCTGCCGGATTTCTGTGAGTTCAGCATGTTTTGGTAAATCATCCTCAAAGCTTCTGTTGTAATTCAGCTTTGGTTAAGCATCGCTGCCAAGTGCGAGATGCAAAAGGACGCTTGGGCTGGCAGGAGCACAGGGACTCAGCTCTGCTGACCAGAAGCAGCTGCTGAGCCCCAGACCAGGCTGTGATCCTGCTCCCATCCTCGGGTCCTGGGGTGCATCCAGGTGCTCACAACACAGGCACCTGAAACCTCACAGGGAGCCCCTCGCCCCCCTCAAAACAATGCCATGGGTGAATGTCTCATTCCCTCCCACCCACCTTCTCCTACCTCCTGATTTATTTTTACTCCAAGAGTTTTATTAATGCTGTTGACTTTCCTGTGCTTAGTCCATGCCCCTCCACAGTAATTAAGCATTAACTAATATCTGCTCGTTGCAAAGCATAAGAGAGCTTTATTAGCAGGCAGGAAAAGGCTGCATTGATTTAGAAGACGCAGTGCACATGGTAATTTCTGTGCCACCTTAAAAATCACAGCAAAGTGATCTCTGGAAGGTAATAAACAAGATGCAAAATCACCATGATAACATAAATCACTGTGAACTCACTTGATATTAATAACGACTGTGCCATGGATCCATCCAAGGGAATTGCTTCGTAATGCAGTATCAATGTACCATTATTTTAAAGTGTTACTCAAGTAAAGGGGAAAATGGGATTCTTTATAGCGTGTGTGGGATTTTATTAAGCTCTCCTCTGTGGAGAGGAATGGGACTGCCTGGGTGTACCTAGCAGTGATGACATCTGCTAGGGATGAGCAGTTTGTCCTTTCACCTGAGTCCCCCCATGGAACAGCCTGTCCTGAAAGCCAGGGCAGGAGAAGCCAAACCTCAGAAAATAACGACCAGCATCACCCTTCTTGTTCCAGAGTCTGGGATGGGTAGGGAAATATCGAGGGATGCCTCAGGGCTTGGATGCATCCCCTTTGTTGTCATCTGCCTCAGATGCACATCCCTGGGTGTTGCGAGGAGTTAGGAGCAGAGGAGGTGGACGAGACCCTTCTGGCTGGTGTGCAGCGAGTTATGTGCTAGCTTTACATACAGCCGTTCATTAGAGATTTACCAGCTGGTTTTTGCCTAAATATTTGCTTAAGACTCTCAGCATATTTCATTCCATAGATTATTTTTTTCCTACCAGTTATGAATCAGGGCTAAAAGCGTTTCAGAAAGAAAACACGCTTTGCTGGAGTTGGATGTGGCATTCAATCAAAATCCCCAAGAAACCTAAGCCTGGTTGGAAATATGAAGGGTGTTAGTGTTCAGAGAAGGGCTTCCAGCCCATTGGCAAACCTGTTCTTCCAAATTTTGGCTGGGACCAGCGGCTGGGACAAAGTCACTCGGGACAGATGCTGACAGAGCAGAGATGAGCTCATTTCTGCAATTTTCTGATTCTGCAAGAATCGGTAAGAAAAATGGTTCTTTTTATTTTCACTGTTTAAGTTTTCCTTTTCAGTGGTGCAAGCCAACTGTTCCACCATTCTTCTAATACACAAGGGTGCAATAAATTCTGCTGTCAGCCCAGGAACGCTTCCCGAGCAGGCACTGTGGCTCTCACAACTAATGCCCCAGGCAGGGTCTGCTTGGGTAGCTGTCTGCCCGAATGGTGGTGGGAACCATGGCCAGGAGTATGGGAAGACTGCTCCATTTCATTGAAGTGTTGCTTCTATTTTAAAGACAACATTTCAAACTTGCATTGGAGCTCTGAAATTCTGCCCAGTAGTGAAAAAACAAATTCATAATTGGTCGAAAAGACTGAGCATCTCTCTCAGCTACCCCCAGAGTCTTCCCTGGAGATTCCTGAACACAGGAATTTTGAGGTGACACCTATCTGAATCCAATTTTAAGTGTTCCAGGAGAATTACAAGTCAGAAATCTTCCTTTTTAGCACAGCATGAATACTGATGCTATCCCAGGGCTGCAGGATGGAACAGACTCTGAGAGAATTTGGATTTATTTTATTCCAAACTCTCACCACAACCTTCCAGAATTTTATGGAATTTGGGACCTGTCCCTAGTCTCAGCGAGGAGCCTCCTCTCATCCAATCAATGGGACCATCAGCCAGCAGATCTGGCTGAATTAGTGCTCTCTGAGCTTCCCTACCTCCTTGCAGTGATGCCAATCCCTCACGGTAAGGGCTCTGGTACCAGTGGGCACCAGTGGGCACTGAAGGGGCTTTGGCAGTTCAAAGCAGCTGCAAATCTGCTCTAAGTGATTTTTGTTTTTACAGGTTTTTAACCCACTGGGTTCAAGCTATGCAGAGAACAGACTGCAGTCCTGCTCCTCAGACTGCAGCTGCTGAAGGCAGTCATCCCCCTCATCTCAGTGCTTTAAATAAATCCTAACGTGGGTATCTTAAAGAGCTGGGCTAACTCCCCAAAGCATTAATGGGTGTTAAGTGGTGTGCCGAGATAAGAATACATCCCATTGTTAAGAATGACTGATAGAGCCCAGGGGTCAAGTGAAATTGTACTTATCTGCTCGCAATTCAACTTTTTTTTTTTTCTTCCTGTGCTTGCTGTCTAGAATTTTCTTCTAAAAAAAAAAAAAAAAGAGAAAAGAAAAAAAAAAAAAAAGGAAAGTGTAAACCAGCCCCTATTTTAATCAGGAGTCAAGCAAAAGATTCTCCGGGGGCTATCGGCAGATAAAAGACAGACACAGCACTTCTGGTGGAAAAGCCAGGGGATACCTTCCCCACATGACGAGACACAAGGGACCACCAAATTATTACAAATTACAGGGAAGCCAGAACTCCCTTCATGAAGGCAGCGGTGCAGGGAAATTCCCTTTCCACTAAATTACAAGCAAGCTGCTGTCTCTTCACTACTTTTGTAATGCACAGAAGCTTGTACCTGAATGCGAAAACTTTTGCCTGGTGGCTAAAACTTTTGCCTTGGGAAAGAATATGCTTTGTTGGGCTCAGAATTTGTGTGCAGCTGTAGCAGACCATTTTGTTTCGGAGTTAACTGGTTGGGGAAGGTCCTCAGCTCTGGAACGGACTCTGTGTTCTTGGCAGGGCACAGTCCACTCTTGCTACCTGGGACGTTCGCCCAGGATTTGATTAAAAGGTTGTCATAACCAGGAGAAATGAGCTTCTTATGTACTGGGATAGGTCCCAGCACGTCCATTTCAAGGGGACAGCTCGCAGGGCAAGAAATGCTCTCCCTGGCCCCAAAGTGGTGACCAGCACCAGCTGTCCACGGCCGCCCAGCCCAGATGCCCTTGGGGAGCTGGTGCCACCATGACCCTGCACAGGGCAGCAGGACACACAAAGTGTTCCTAACTTCAGCCAAAACACTTTTCCCCAGGTACCTAAGGGCCGAGTTGTGTACTGGCCTGCAATATCACCGAGGTGTGCTTTCACAGCATAAATATCAGTGCAGGGTTTGGTCTTTCTCCCAGCTGGAGAAGCCAGGAGGCAGCAGTGGCAGGGGGTCCGTTCAGTGTTAGGGGAACACCTTAATGGTAAGATGCTAGCAGAAGGAAGGGTGGGTTGGGAGAAAAGGGATAGAAGGGGATGGACTTCTGCTTTTGTGGAAAAGGAACAACTTCTTTAAAACTAGAACTTGCAAGTGAAAGAAGCAGATGCAGACACGTACGCTTTTTATTGCCATTCTCATGACAAATCCTAAGGGTTTTGATCTCTTTGTGAAATGCTCAGACTGCTGGGCTGCACGCAGACTCTCCTAGGCAGCCCTGCCTGGGTGGGCAGGGAGGCTTCTGCTGCTCCGCCAGGTCTGAGCACAGAAGTAGGAGCATGTACCTCCTTCCTGCTGATTAATAGTTCCAGTCAACATCGGCTAACTTATTCCTATTGACAGATCTATGAAATACTTGCAGAATCAACAGCTATAAAATGTATGGCACTGCACTGGCACCATAAAGCCATAACGTTCGTGTCTATTGCAATCAAGGCTTTTAAAACCTAATTACTTCTGGGTGACATCAGTCATATATTTTCATGTGAAATTACAGTGGCATGCAAGTGCCCAGCAAAATAAAAGAAAACAAATGATGTCCTATAATAACGGAGAAGTGAACTATCATTTTTAATCTGGCATGAAAGCTCCAACTGATGAAGCTTAATACAACTTGTTAAAACACCTAACAAGCGAGGAAGTGATTAAGTATTGTCCTTTTGCCTCTGGGAAATGGGATCTGCTCTCAGCAAGCACGGAGTGACTGAGATAGCCCTTTGGAGCTGATTGAGCTGCACATAAAGTAACTTCTAATGATCTCAGTCCACTTTGAGCCATAAAGATTTAGAAGGGACAATATTTTAGAAATGATCAAGTTCCACTCTTTTTATTAGTGAGGATAAAACACCTTTGTGGAGGAAATTAAACAGAATAAATTGCTGAAGCTGTCTGCAGCTTCCATCATTTAGTGGTGTCGGAAGAGCGTGGCAGACGCTAAGTGGGAGCAGGAGCTCGCCCACAGCAGAGGGAAGTGAGGAGACAAAAAGCCTTTTGCTTCCAAACTGAAACAGGAGGAGTTCCCAGCCTGAGCACAATCCCATGCATAGTCACAGACTCCAGCTCTATTACCTTCCTGGCATGTCTTGGGTATCTCCCTGCTGCCCTGGAGGGGAAACTGAGGCACTCAGACACCACAGCAGGTTTGGGGCTGCTCAGGGCAGACCATGCCTGAGGCACCAGCCTGCCCAGCTTCCTCTGAAGCCAGGGAGAAGATGCAAAGTCCTTCAAGGAGCAAGCAGAGGGCTCTGGGGATGCTCCTGCCTTGCCCTCCCAACTGCTGCAGGACTGCCAAATTGCCTCCAGGGCCAATCCCTCCGCAGGGACAGGCACGCACAACTTCCCAGTTCCTGCAATGGACCATGGCAGAACTTGCTACGGTTTGCTCTTCTGACTTTTATTAAGGACACGTTTTTCAGGAGATGTTTCTTTTATGGTGCTTAAATTAAGTTTTCAAGGTTAATTGTCCAATCTGATGTCTTTGGCTCAATAAATAATTCAGAGACAGTTTACGTCCTCCCATGTAAAGATGCCTACTGAGGTTACGGTCGCAGCCAGACACTTCCTCTGATGTGCTATTAGCTAATGTGCTGAAGATTTTTCCACCTCCTTTTGGAAGCCTTTCTGCTCTTCAAGAGGACGTTTGAATGGAGCTGGAGCTCACTGGAAGGGACCGTAGTGAAGACAGCCAAAGCCACCAAGCCATAGATGAAGTCAGTGCCAAGTCGCCCAGCGCTTTTCCTGCTCTCCGCCACCAAGCAGCGGCAGCACGGCAATAACTTCAGCTCTTAATAACAAGCCACCAGCCTTCAGTTCAGCAGGTCAAGCTGAGGAGCCTTTTACATGCTCTTTGGGGACTCTTTTGAAGAGCAGCTAACTCAGACAGGCCTTTTCCAAACGCATCTGAATTGTTAGCAGAGCCAACAGAGATGCCATCAGAAATTTCACGTCGCTAAACTGCTGAGTGGGATACGTGAAGTTGCTTCGCTTAGTCACATTTTTATAGCTCTCTCACAAACAATCTGCGAGACTGGTTTTCCTATAGGCTTGCTATAATGGGATCATAACCCTGCTGGGACTTGCAGGTAACAATGCAGAAAAAAAAAAAAAAAAAAAAAAAAAAAGCCCTGTAAGTGATAGATATTCCTGTGGCGCCTTCGTGTGAGTTCCAGCCCTGCCGTGAAGGCTGGGGGGGTCCTGGGAGCTCTGCTGGGGATGGGGCTTGCTGCCACCCCCAGGGACCAGGAGCTGGCAGGAGAGGGATGCTGCTTCACTTGTCAGTGCTGGAGGAGTCTTGGGGGACCAATTAGTTAATGTCTGCACTGTGCTACCGACACACAAAATAAAAAAAAAAATTAAAAAAATATTGGCAGTGCTTACTAAATCCTGGTCTTTCCCCTGTTTTAAACGCCAGCATTAGTATTTGCAGTAAATTCACCAGCCCTGCTATCTATGGATGCTTTATAGTGTTAAACCTGCCCTCCCAAGCAGTGGTGCAGGTCTGCTGGCAGCCTGCGGTCAGTAGGTCGTGGAGGATGCAGGTGAGAGCTGCAGCTGGATCCGGCCCCGTGCTGACACTGCAATGCAGCTCCGATGCAGAGCTGCCGGCACAGGGACATCGATTCAGCGGCGTGGTGCTGTCCTTTAATTAAAGGTCACGTTGCAAGGCTGGCTCTGCTCCTGTCTGTGTGTGCACCTGGAGGGTCCGGAGCAGAAATATAGGTACGTGGGAGTTGCTGTGCCCTGTGCTAGTGCCAGAGGTGGGGACGTGGTGGGACGAGAGCCCTTGGTCCATCCAGCCTGTACTGAGGCTGCACAGCCATGCCGTGCTCACTTTGTAAGCACCTGGGGGCTCAGCAGAGCAAAAATGTGTACTAAGGGGATCCCATTTCCATAGCTACCTGGTGTGCACAGTGCCCCGATGCCAACCTGGAGTCACCACCCCAACTTTTGGCTCCTCCATGGACCCCTTGTATGTGACACAGAAGCACCAGCTGACCCTCTCATGCCTCATTTTCCAGCCATCCCCATCCCCTTGTCACTGCTAGTGCTCCTTGAAACCACGCGGAGAGTCACACCACGCAGAGGATAAAGCAGATTTTACTCCTGCGGTTCACAAATCAAAATATCTGAATTTTGCCTGCTAGAGCAAATTGTGGCTACAAATATTCCCACTTAAAATGCAGCTATTGGCAACCTGGCGTTTGGCTGAGCAGGGCTTGCAGAGCAGCGGATTCTGAGGTTTGCAACCAGCAATGTATTCAGGAGGCATCTGATCAAAGCTGTAAAAGGAGAAAAAAAAAAAATCATCAAGGCAACATAGTAAAAGATGATAGTTGTTAAATCTAATTTCAATACTGTGTGTGCATAACCTCTAACTCGGAGGCATCTAAGCATTCCAGACATGGCCGGTGCATTGTAATTTTTGCATCGTTTCACATTACTCACAAGGTACATTAGATGGACACTGAAGGATGAATTATTCTTTTCAGCAAAACATTTTTGTGGAGTAAGTAAATTTATCTTGCGGGGAGAGTAAAAGGAAGAAATATGGCATTAAAATGTGCAGATCTGAGTTGAACACATCTCTCTTTTACAGGGAAACCATGATTTAAGTGCACTCTATTACTAATGTTTAATAAAAGCCATAATTCAGAATGTCAGGCTGAGGCTGTGTGCATTGAAACTATGATTTGGGGAAAAAATGACACGGACATTTTTCAGTACAGTAGCTCTTCTTTAAGCCATTTGTCTGCAGGCCTAAATTAGCTTTGAAATGTACTTTATCTTTGCTAAAAAGGCATTGATACAGAGATTATGCTTTATCAATTAATCTCACAAAGAGTACCTGGGAGGACAGAGGCTCGCGAGGACCAGCCCCTGCTGACCGTCCCCTCCCTGCGGGATGTTGGGTGCCCAGAACCAGGCAGGTGACCAAAATCCCCAGCTTCTGCATCATATAAAGCTTTGAACGATCCGGAGGAAGTCCGTGTGCATGTGGAGGCTGAACCTCAGCCCTCCTGCGAGCGATGCTCCCCAAATAGTCGCGGTTCAGACGCTGCCTCGCCGGCCACGATCCTGACCTCTTGCAGGGCAGACGGAGGAGCCCTGCACTACCCGTGCTGCCAGCGGGTTATTTATTGCCCTGTCAATGTCGGCTCCGAGGGGAATGCGGGATTGACTGATTGATTGGGAAGCAAAGAAGCTATCTCACGTCGTGTCCCTTGATGCTTCACAGACCCAAACTGGCAGACAGCCCCGAGCAGAGTTGGCTGCGGGTTGGCCTCTGCTTGCTGTGTTTGACACCAATTCTTCAGAAAACTGCAAATATCCAAGACTTCAGTGCTTTCTGCTCCAGAGCAAGCACCAGGCAGTGCTAGTGATGTAGCAGAACAGCGGTGCCAGGTTTGGAACAACCCAGATTGGGATCACAACCAAAACACTGCCCTTCTACCACATCACTGCTTCTGGCAGGGTGATTCCTCCGGTGGTGTCCCTCCTGCAGCTCCATAGGTCTGTCATTAAGGTCACATTTAGATGTCATTTAGAGTTATCAGTCCTCAGCCAGCTGTCATGGGGGAGGTTCTTCAGCCTGAGCCTGCAAACACAGGCAGCTAAGGTCCTGAAGTGCTCATGGACATAGAGTTGTTGGAAGTGCTCCTGACTTGGTTTTGCTTTCACTTCCTGTACTTGCTCTCAATAAAAGCTAAGTTTCTAGATAAAAGGCAATATAAAATGAGCAGCTTGGCTGATCTCTGCTTTGCACCTTCCCACATGTGCAGTGAGAATTGATGCTGCTCAGCTCCAGCCTCCGGGTGCTTTATGAATCTCCCCATGGACCCCGTAGTGACTGAGGTTTATCCCTGCACAGGCACGGGATGCCATCCGCAGGTGGATCTGCATCTTGAGCCACAGGGAAAGAATTTGTAGTGTAATAAAAACCCTTTTCCCCTTCCTCTTTCCTTTCCTGGGCGCTGTGAAACGTGCCGGAGCTGCGGGGGAGCCTGGCAGGGCTGCAGCTCCCTCCCTGCTGGCTGCAGGTCACCCACAGCTCCCTGCAGGTCACCCAGGCCAGGCTTCAAACCCAGCCCTGGAGGATGCTGCTTTACACCAGGTGAGGATCTGGGCTGTTAAATATCACTTTCATTTACCATCTGACCTGCAGCCGGCACGTTTATTAGCACAACCCAAACCTCCTGGGGCAAGCAAAGCCCAGCCTGGCCCTCGCTGATCCTCTCCCAGGGAAAAGCTACCTGGGAGAGGCTCTGCTCCCAGGCACCGCAGCGCCCGCAATTAAACTCCCCTTAAACTTTAAAGGCATACTTAAATGTGTTTTTATGGCCCCATTACTTTCTCTTTATAACCTGAGGTGAAGACTGGAATCCTGTCCGAGACATCTTAAAGGTTATATGTACAATTAGCTGGTTCTCATCACGTTCTTTAATATTTCACTGCATAAGCCAAAACAAACCCCTATAAATCACAGAGCGTGGGGGCACTGGTGGGGCAGGGGACATCCCTCCCTCCCTGGTATTAACGGGGGGCTCGGCTGCCAAGAAAATGGTGCTGGACGAGGTACGGTGCTGTCACATCGCTCTTCCCTCCCTGATCTCAGCCGGGACACGGGCTCCCCTCTCCCAGTCCCTAAACCTGCATGTGATGCCGAGTCATTAGTGACAGATGTGTAAACTTTTGCGTGGAGGGTTGCCAATATTTTGCATACTTCCACAGCGCTGCCATAAATATTAATGCGGTGCTAATATGGGAAGTTCCACCAGCTGTGTCCATTCTCGAGGGATACTTCAACTATTTATATTCGGGGTAATGAGCAAGCTGTTATTATATAATCAGGCTGTTGGAGAAGCCTTTGGAATAAAAGTCTCGCTGAGAATTAGCCAACAGCCGAAGCGTGTTTGCAGCCACGGGACATTACGGGTTTAATGATGGAGGCTTTGACAGAGCAGAGGCAGGGGACAGGGGCAAAGCAGGAGAGAAGGAGAAAGGTGCTGTGAGTTAAGCTCCTGAGTAATTAATGCTGATTGGGACTCTGAGTTTTTTTTTCACAGCTGGAAATTTGGTTTCTTCCATAGAGTCCGGCTGCAGTGCTGGGCAAGTGTCTGATATTTATCTTTAGCCTTGGAAATGAGCTGTCTGCCAATGTGGGGTGGAGGTGAGGTGCCACGGACAGAGCCAGCTCCCGCTGGAAGGAGGCAGCAGCTCACCTGCACCCAGCACCAGCAGGACTGGGCTCACATTAAGAAATTTCATCAAAACCTTCCCATGCACACACAAAACAAACCCATGAACCAACATTCCCTGCTTGCAACTGAGCAGAGAACTCCAAGATTTCTTGCACAAAATAATAAAAATCACAAAGGAGGCGAAAACGAGGACACGGTGGTGTTTGCATAGTGGAATTGCTGCAAAACCGCAAGCCAGAGCGAACTTTGTTACGCTCCACTCTCTCCAAGCACAACCTACTTGTTCTGATCAGAGCTGGAATGATGCTGCTTTCATCTGACTTGAGAATCAGCCCTCTCTTCTAGTGCTAATGCTGGATTTTTGTTGATTTTATTACTGTTTTGGACTCCCACAACACAAATGACTGATGAGCCAAATCTGTGCCGCATCCCCGAGTGTATTACATTCCCATTGTCTCTTTTTGCATCAAATTTGTGCTTTTTACAAGGCAGACTTCTTCCTCTTAAAGAAAAAAAAAATCTGGAGAACAGTTTGGAAGTGATTTAAATCCTCTCTCCCCCTTTTTTGGGGATGATGAATATTTAATTGAGTTGCAGGTGGATAAATGATCATTTTCTTCATCCCATATAGTAGTGAATAGTAAATTACTTTACCGGGAAACCCGTTTATAATTGCAAAATTGATAAAAGAGGTGTGAAAATTTACACCTGTGATAATAAAGACTAGCTTCCCATCGTACATTGACATTATATCTTATGAGTTATCTCTTGTGCATGATCTAAATATTTCATATGAGCCAGCAATCAGAGCCTTCAGCTCACCAGGTAAGAAATAACCTACTTTTCTATTTCATATGCATATATATATCACAAATAGCAGCGTGTTCGGCATGCACCCACACACCTGCACAGCAGTGCTCCATGGGTGGGTGTTCGTGTGCCTGCAAACTGCGAGTGAGACCCAACGTTGTGCTGCAATGCAGAGTTTAGCAGCAGCACAGGACAAAGGGGAGGACAGAGAGCAATAACCTTGGGCAGACCCAGGTTAAAAACCGTGATTTGGTTAAAAACTGTGATTTGGTTAAAAGCTGTGATTTGGCACCCCTGATTCCAAGCTGGGCCCCGCTGAGCTGCTGAACGAGAAGGACTTGCCTTGTCTTTCCCTCTCCTTCTCTGGCTTTCCCTCTGGAAACTGCTGAGTAAAGGGAAGCACGAAACTTTGGCAGGAATTTGGCAGCGGCCGCAGCACGGGGGCAGAGGGGAGGCAGGAGCCCTGCCAGGGGCACAGAGACCTGCTCATGGGTCAGCACCCCTGGGAGGCTGGCACCGTGCTTGCACGTGCTAACGAGGCAGTGCCGGGCTGGTAATTAAGCACCGCAATCAGCAAAGCTCTCAGCAGAGAACCCTGAAATGAGCCCTGTACAGATCGAAATTAATACCGAGCAGCCTAATGGGCAGAAGTGCACTCGCCCGTGTTAACCTGAGAGGAAATCAGACCCTTTGCATGAAGCATTTGGCAGCAGGAATCACCCTGTCCATATCCAGCGAGGGGCTCGGTGCTAATTTGAAATTAATCTGTATTTTGGGGAGATTTTGTCAAGGTCAAAGCTTTTTGCTAAATCTGACTGGTTGCATTGGATGCAGAAAAGGCTGGAGCTTGCAGGGGCTCCCCTTGGCACCTGGGGTTGGATCAGGCCCTCGTGGAGCAGCGCTGAGGCTGGGGCTGCTGCTACATAGAGTCATTAAGACACACGGATTAAAGCCTTCAGCCTGAATCTGGGTCTAATCCATTACCCCCTTCACACTGTGTCGCTGGAAACTGGAGCTAATGCCATCAATTTAGCCTAACGGAGACGGGCTGTTTTAAAGTGTTTGGTCTGGTTAACAGCAGTGTATTCAAGATTTCTATTACAGAGGTGCCAAAGTCATAAAATATGTAAATTGCCTCTTTCTCTTCATTTTAGCATGTCATTTCATGCTCTTATATAGAGATATATATTGCTATGCACTCTGTTCCTTAAGATATCATTACTTTTATCTTGGCCAGTTTATTAAAGACAATTACATGGAAGTTCCTGTGCTTTCTCCAAGACTGCAATTGGCTGAGCTGGATGAGAGCATTGTGTTAACAAGAACATATTTTGCTGTTCATGAGACATTTTTTTTTTTTTTTTTTTGGGGGGGTGAGAAGAAGTGAATCTTTTCCCTTCTCTTTTTCTCCCCTCAGATATTTTTCTTCAAGCTCATTTCAGTAGCAAGACATCCTCAGCTTCCCCTTATACTAAAGCAAGAGACAAGATGCAAGAGCCATTGATTCACCTCAGGGAATACTTTGGAGAGATCAAAAAGTGCTCGTGTGCAAGCTGTTTCCTGTGGGAGGAGCGTGGCAGTACAATCAATCCATGAATGCATTGTAAAATCAATGCTCTGTATAATTAGGGCACTCCAAGGGTAAAAAAAAAAAAAAAAAAAAAAAGAGAGAAACAAAAAAAAAAGAGAAGCTCTTCCATGCATAACAGGACTCTTGAAGGCTGGAGGACTCGCAAGCCCCTGAACAAACAGATTTTAAATATGTTTCAGAGGCAGCAGGGGAAGATCTTGGGGGATTGATGGAGCAGCCTTTTATCTCGGTGCTGGCTGCAGCACGCCAAGGGCTCGGAGATGCTGCTCACACGTGAGACGACCTCCGCGGTTCTCGGCTGGGATCCCAGCCCTTCCAGACGCTGACTGCCACCGGCTTGTTTGCTTTTGGCTGCTGGTGGAAGCTCATTTTGACTGCAAAGCCCTGTGGTGGGCTGGGAGCGATAGGGTGAGGCAAGTGGATGCAAGACGGAGATGAGCTGGGAGAAATGAATCCCCCTTGGCTGTTTGGGGGTGGCCAGGATCAGACCTGCCCATGAAAATTCACTTCTCCCCATACAACTGTGCAGGCTGGAGGTGCAGAGCATCCCCGTCCTGCCTGCAGAAAGGTTTTGACCTTGGCACACCACCCCAAAAGGTTGGCTTTGTGCTCCGGTGTTCCCAGCATTTCTCAGGGACTGAACAGAGCCGGATCATAATTCCCATCTAAACACAAACGTTAACTATAGATCATGAAAATACGGCGGGGCATAAATAGTTTGCTTTTATATGGCACTAAATTATAAGTGGAGCCAATTAAGTTGGAAAACAAAAATTCCTTCGAATTAGCAGTCACTTCTGCAGGCTCTCAGTGAAAGCAGCAATCGGGTTTTGTCTGCAAAGGCCACTTTGCAGAACATGTTGCTCTGGAGAGGCCTTGCAAAGGTGTTTATTTATTCACAGGCATGTGGGTTCCCACCAAACCCTGCTCTCAAGAACAGCCCCGGGGTGGTGGGGCTGAGATGCTGGAATTAACTCACGGGCAGAAGCATGGGATTTGGGCAGAGAGCTGGGGGGGGCAAAGCCAGAGGCCACCCCTGGCTGTTTAACAAGCCTTGGCTGCCCAGGACTTGACACCTCAGGCTTTAAAAATTAAAGGCTAAGCCAGCTTTCAGTGTGGTTTTTAATTACGCAACACTAAAAGGCTCTGAAGATCCAGCCCAACCCCAAAGATACTCTCCAGAAATTAGACTTCCGAGCAGGGGGCTAAAAAACAAACAAATGCACTGTCTCAAATGGCCAACGGGCTGGTTAACGTCCCTCAGATGGGTCATTAGGTCTTTTATGGGTTGTCAGCATGGAGAACTGCTCCTGGATCCAGGGCACAGAAAACTACTTCATATTAAAATACATGGCTCTTGTGGGACGAGGCACTTCCACAGGGCTGCCTGCGAATTTGGCAAGAGCCCTGAAGTTTAGAAAGACAGATAACTCTGCAAATCAGGAAAGGCAGATTTTCATCAATAGAAAATTACAGATCCCCGGTGAAAACTCCCATCATTATCTATCAGGAAATAAATTGGCCTGAGTTCCTCTTAACTGGTTCATCACGCTGGGATCTCGTGGGGGGAGCGACCTTTGCCTCCAACCAGCCGCCGGCTCGCTGGGTGTTTTAATTGGTTGTAAGAAAAACTCTTGCTTCTGGGTAATGCTCCTTGTGCCCCAGTTTCAGATAAAAGGGATTTTTAAGAGGATTCATCGGCCTGGAGTGGTGTGATGGTGGCATGGGAGGGAAAGGGAAGATGCACAGAGCTTTGTCCCAGTCTGCCCAGAGAAAATCTGCCCCGTGGTTAGGACAATGTCCATCCACGTGCAACCAGCAGCAGGAGCAGCTCTCTGCCTCCAAGCTTGCTTTTCAGACAGGGCTGGGAAGTGCTGTAGGACAGGGCTGCAGGCCAGCCTCGCTCTGACACCTTTCGGTCTTTAAATCCAAACTCTGGAAAATGCAAGGATCTACCCCAAACAAAACACCTTGGGAATACGGAAGGTAAAATCCCTTTTTCCTTTAGGACACACTCAGCATGCTAACACAGGCTGTGTGCTGACAGGACAAGTGCCAGCACGGCGCTGGCCGCAGAGGGGATGAAGGCAGGACGCCACGGGGATGGCCGCTGCCCCGCGGCTACCTCGGGGGGCGCAGGGAGCCTCCGGCAGGATTTGGGGCTCTGAAACTTCACGGTTGTTCCAGGCAGGTGCTCGGCACCCAGGAGGAGCCCGGGGAGGAGCCCCGAGCCGCTTCCAGGAGAGGGCACTCGAGGGAAGCAGCAGCTCCGGCCGCGCCGGGCCCCGCAACCCCGAAGTCCCCGCACGGGGCCGGGGGCGCACCGGGACCCCCCGAGGCCATGGGAAGGGGGGGAGTCCGGCTGCTCCTCCTGGGTCCCTCCTGCACCACCACACCGCTTGTATGCTTTGCTGACGGTCCTACAACAACAATAATAATAATAATAAATTGCAATAACAATAATAATAATAGCAATAAGAATAATAATAATAGCAATAGCAGTAATGATGATGATAATGGTGATGATGATGATGATAACAATAATAATGATAATAATCGAAAGGCTTTGTCCAGCAAAACAACCCTCAGGCCACCGGTGCACGACGTGAGAGGGGAACATCTTGTGTGCTAATTGCCTTTAGGTACTTACAGCAAGATCGAGACTTGTAGCGCTGCCACGGATTGCTGGAAATTCCTCCGATAAGCTGACAGATGAATGTGTCTCTCTCATGGAGAGGTGAGAGAGCAGCAAAATACTTCCAAGAGCACAGGCAGCGAAGCAGAGATATTTCAGGCATGTCAACACGCCGGGGCGGTGAGAATGCTGACCACTCGCTGCGGGGAGAGAGGGAAGAGAAGAGGGGAAAAGCAGCAGGCAGGCACGAAATGCTGATCTGCTGGCCACGTCCTGCCACCCTCACACCGAGAAGCAGCTTTTTGTGTGAAGAGCTCCATCAATTTGAATTAGGGCTTGTAAAGCAAGGTGAGAGCGAGCAGGAATAACTCTGCCGGAATCTGGCCCGTGGTGCTTTGTCCACAGGAGCACAGCCAGGAAAGACACAAGCTGAGATTAATGTCCCGGCAAAGCTTATTGCTGGGGCCTTCTTAAGCCATAAACCATGTTTGCTTATTTGGCTGTTTTGCTTTTCTTTTCGTTTCACAAGTTTGAAAGTGAATTGTGCCCGTTAGCATCAGCAGGCTCGCCTCTGCTGGGCTCTGGGTGCCGCAGTCTGGGATTCTGAGCCCTGCAGGACCAGGCAGCCACTTCCCCATTGCATAAGTCCTGGTATGGAGACCCTTTGACATAAAGCTTCGCCTTCCCTCTGCACTGTAGAAAATGAGGAGAAAAGTCCTGAGATACAGGGGTGTCTTGTGCAGTGCACCCAGAGCTTACACCATGCGCAAACTGCACCGCTCTGCCACAGCAATGCCCTGTCCCCTGAAAATGCCAGACCCCAGGGGTCGCTGGGCCTATTCCAAATGTTGGGAACAAACCTGGTGCTCCTTGTGCTCCAGTTGCACCAGTTTTGGAGGTGAGCTGAGCTCTGTGTTGCTGCAGTGGCTCCATGGGGACAAGGACCTGGCCAGGTGCCTCTGTTCCCCTGTCTCCAGCTGCCCCGTAACCCTACATCTTTTGGGCCTCATCTGCCTGTGAAGCATCCATAAGCCATTTCTGGTGGTCAAAATGGTGGGTGCTGTTCAAGGCTCTTTGCATGATGTTTTGGGTCATTCTGAAGCTTTTATCTTGGTGTCTTCCAGCAGTGACACATGACAGCAGCAGCGTCCCCTCCCACCCATCCCCAATGCTGGTCTCCCTCCTCCCCAGCCATACCAGGGCTTCATCAAGCCCCAGACATTGACCAGGTCAAACAATGCTGTTTCTTCTCTTAATCTCCATGAACACCTTTGCACCAGTGATTTCCTGCCTGTTTTAAGAATGCAAAGAGCAGAAATGGTCCCGAGGCATTTTCCTGAGCCTGCGGGTTCCAGATCTGGGTTCAGCTCCCCATCCTCTGGGAATATTTTGCATTTGACCTTGAGCAAGGTCATGTTCTCCATTCATGCCTCAGTTCCCCATTGATTAAAAAGGGCTTAGCAACATCCCTATTCTCCAAATTTTACCTTTTCCTTGCTATATCTGGCTTTCTGCCTCTTGCCCACATCTGCAGACTGTAGGTTCGATGGGACTCTTAATTTAATGAGCACAAGAGAGCCTATTATTATAACCTTCATGCCACAGCTCTGTCCTTATCTCTGTCTGCTATTTGCTGTGGGAAATATCTCAGCTTTCCCTTTTCAATTTTCATGAGCAATTGCAGCAGCTGTGGCACAGGACCCTGGGAGTTTTGGCTGAGTGCAGTTGACAACTGTATGAATCTTATAGCCAAGGCAAGTAGCTAGCACAAATATCAACACTGGAGTAAGAAACACTCAGAAGCACTAAGTGACTGATAGAAAAGTGATTATATGGACTTTATGCTGGAAAGTAAATATTTACTCTCCAGCATTGACAGATGCCTCAAGTATCATAGATCTAAAAAAAGGCATTGATTCACTGTCCTCCAGCCTCTCTTATCTCTTACTTAAGAAAATATCTGGCAAATAGTACATCATCTGCTTCCTCCGCGGCTTGAGTGGCTCTGAGCGGCCGTTCAGGTGGCGTGCTTGGTAGCCGACAGCACAATAGTTAACAGCAGTTGGTGGCGGTGGTGTCGCTTCTGAGGCTCTGCTGGAGCCTCCGGGGAGGCAGCGCCCCAGAGCCTCCTGCTCTGCCAAGGCAGGGCTCAGGCTGTGGGCCAGCCACTGCCCTGCTCCGTGCATGCATTAAATAGGAAAAAAATAAACAGAAAAAAATAAATAAGGAAGAACTCAAAGCGATTTGCCATGTCTTTCATCTGCAAGGAATTTTATCCCATGAAAAAGGAGCAGAAAAGAAAGGGATGTGGGAAAACACGGCTGTGCTCTTTAAGAGCTGGCTGCAAGCCCTGCTCCCCGCGCCGCCCTCCTCTCTGCCCTCCTGGAATTGCCTCGAAATAACTGAAATGAAGTTGAGCGGCTCGCAGGCTGTCAGGTTTGCAGGACCTCCTTGGCAGTCAATTTAACCTCTGGGAACCGTTCGTTCTGCTGCCCGGAGCTGCTGAGTCAGCGCGGGCTGTGGGGGGCTGCCAGGGCCACCACCCCGTCCCACCGAGGAGCACCCCGCGACCCAGCTCCTGTAGGTGCTCATGGGTGAATGAGGCACGCTGTGCCTCCTCCTCACTGGTTTTGGAAGGGACATTCACAGTGCATTCACCCACGTGTGACCACGCTGTCACCGGGTGGAGAGGAGGGACACCCTGGGTGGCCGCGTACGTGGCGCGTCAAGCAGCTCCAGCTGTCCTCCGCTCCCTTTGGCATCCCGAGGGACCTTCCTGGAAATTGGAGCAGCCATTTCAGCCTCCCCTGGACTCCAAAAGAGTGAAACACCCCGGGCTGGCATGCTGCCTCCCTTTGGGACCCTCCTGTCTTTAGAAGAGTGGCTCCGGCTGCGGGTGGCATTGGATGACATTGGCAGGGCACGTGCGCGCAGGCAGCCGTGGCAGAGCGTCCCTCCTGCCCGGCTGGAGGCTCGCCACGCTTCGCACTGCAGAAGCTTTCTCTACAGTTGATAATTACTCGCCTCAGGAATAAATAATCAGGAGGTGGAGGCTACGGAGAAGCCGTTCGCAGAGAACGAGAGCGAAGAGCGCTTTGTCAGTGTCTCCTGCAGAGCCTCCACGTCGGGCTGGTGGGAGCCGAGCAGCTCGGGAATGCTGTGCTCAGTAATTACCAACCACACCAACATTGCTCTTTGGTTTTATTCTGCCTGATGGAAGTCGTCTGCGAGAGCCTTGCTCAGCAGCCTCTCGCTCCGTGCTGCTTCTGGTTGCTTTCACACCTGGGACAGGGGATGGGAGCTGCCACAAAGCAGTGCGACCCAGAGAGATGCCATCCAGCATGAACACTGCGCCCTGAGAAATGCTACCCAGGCCTATAAATCCTCCAGACGAAGCCCAAAAGCCAGCTGCAGTGTAAGGCTGTCATCCAGAGGCTTCCCCTAGAAGTGTGTTTAAAGGAAGAGGAGTAAGAAACGTGTTTGCCACGGTTATGGCAGTGACCTTGAGGTGGAGGTCACCAAGACCTGGCTGCATTTCGTGGTAGAGCCCTGTGTGAGGGGTGTGGAAATGAACCCAGGGTGGAAAAGTGAAGTGAACCCGGGATGGGAAAAGTCATTTCAAGGAGAGGCTTGCTGGTAGTGGGGGTTTGGGTGTTTGCAGGTATAGTTAAATTCTGCTTCTGCTTTCACCAGATCATCTAAAGCCAAAGAAGTAAATGAAGCTACAGGAGTTCTGCATCTGTGCCGGTGGCTCTTTGCATCCAAATTTTGCAGCGAGTCAGGACTGGGTCTCAATACGTCCTGCACCCGTGTTATCTGCAGACTGCCTGTCCCTATTGCTCTCCTCCTCCATCAAGTCCTGCTGCCTGCATGCAGGCAAATAGCTCCGGGGACTGGGATAAGATTATTCCCAGGAAGGAGGCACGCAGACAGGACTCCTTTCTTGCAAAGCCAGCACTTTTTTTTCCTCTTTCTTTCATAGCTCCTTCAGTGCCTGCAATCAGGCTGGAAAAGTATGGGCCAGCACAGGCACGTGTGCAAAGTTTTAGTGCCACCGGAGCAGAGAGGTGTGTGGATGGAGAGCATTTTCTTTGTGTGCCTAAAATTCACATTTCTTTTATTTCTTTTTTTCATTCTTCATCTGACGGCAGCGGAGCTGCTGCCTGCAGACTGAGGTGTGCATTAGCCTCCATTTGATTGCTGTACAGCAACTCTTCTTATCTTTGAAAATTAACCATTTCATAAGCAGCAAGGAGGTGTCTCGCAACGTGAGCGTAATGCACCAGGCATTGCACCAAAGACTGCAGAGTGCACCACTCTTTCAGTCAATGCTGAATCTTTGACACCTACAAGAAAAAGTATATTCCAGCCCTGTCAGATGTACCGAGCAATTATAAAAAAACATCTTTAAGAAGACATTATTTTCAGGATTTTTTTTTCCTTGTGAGAGGCAATATTTCAGAAAAATCCTCACCTTTTGTTATTCAGTGCCAGCTACAGTAAATTATATTTGTGCAGGTTCATTAGCACATCTATGTAAATGCTGCTGCCCTCCAGTAAAGTATCCTCAGACTTTAAGATGCAAAATGTTGTTAAGATACAGGATAAGGTAAAACAAAGGGAAGGCAGGCAAGGTGGTTTCTTTCCCTGCATTGACTGCGTGGATGTTAATGAGAGTCATCTCCATGTACAGGTCTAGCAGCTGGGTGCTGTATTTACTTTAATTGTAGATTTTTATTTTTATTTTTTTTCAAGGAGAAATCCAAATCCCATTTGTGCCCTCTTATGACACAACCCCTGCAAATTTGGTAAAAATCTATAGACGAAACATCCATGCGCTTTCTAATTGCTCCCTTTCTAACACCAAATTAATGTGGGATGTTTTAGGGTGAGAAACGAACTTTCCAGCTTCATCTCTTTTCCACTCCCATATTCTCCTCGCTGCCTGCTGTCGACTCCTTGTAGGTCATTTCAAGCAACATAAGCAAGACAAGCAAACAGCAAAATTGCAAGATGCAAATGCCCTTCATTTTTGGCTTTGAGTCAAAAAATAATAAGTTGACAATAACCCTGCCAGAATATGCAGCAAAGGTGACTGCATATTTCTTCCTGCTAGCGTGACAGTACAGGGGAGTTGGGCACCGGGAAGAGACAAGCCTGTGTTTCCCTGGACGCTGCAGCATGTGCTTCGTCTCAAGTTTTAAAGGTTTTTTTTCTGGATATAGCAGAAATGATTCCCCTCGGCCAGCAGCTCATTTCCCCCCATTCAGCAGAAAAAAAAAAAAAAAAAAAAGAGGAAGGAAAAAAGCAGGTGATACACAGCTATGTTAAAATAACAGTATATGAAGCATAACGTGTTTTTTTTGAAGAAAAAAAAAAAGATGGGTGATTCCTCCAGTGAGAGAGGGAGGGCAACTGGGTCCCCAAGCCTTCTCTGCCTCTGTCTCCCCTCTGCACCCCAAAACACCACCCAGGTTCCTGGCAGGTCCCCAGATACAGCATAACGGGCTCCTCTATGCCAGTACCTGGGGTTTTGTACCCCAGATATCACCTTTTCCCCATATCTTGTTTCTCAAAACTGTTTTTAGAAATTCAGTGGCTTTCATTAGCATCCTTGGAGCCTTGGGGCTCTGCGGGGAGCCACCTCCTCCCACCACTGCCAGTCACTGCACCAAGGCTGATGGCCGGGCTGTCCCCTAGAACACCAACGGGGACATCCCCATCCCATGTTGGGGACAGGCTAAAAGGCTGCATGAAACTCCTGGGCTCTTCAGAGGTCAAGATTTGGGACTCAGCAAACATCTCAAGACCTTGAGTTGAAAGCCTTGGGATGCTACTGTGTGCAAGAGGAATAAATGATGATGTCTGGGCATGGGGGGAGCTTCGTTTTCCAGAATCCCAGCTCTCATTTAGCTGAGGACCAGCTCCAGAGCTGGAGGCTCTTCAATTCCAGCCAGGACGAGAGAGAGGAGAAGAATCCTGCAGTGAGCAGCACTTTGGGAGTTTGTGATAGATGCTGTCTACCTCATTACCGAGCAATGAAACTTTACTGTTCCCTCCGTTCTATTGATTTTTATGTCTCCAAAGCACGCTGGCGAATTCTGAAATGAATATCTGTCAGAGGGGGAGGACCGCTGCTGCTGATCTGCATCTCTGGAGAGAATGTCCATGCTCTAAGCCTGGGGCTGCCGTGTCTCTGCCAGGGCAGGACTTCCCCCGTGCCTCCCAGGGGGGCTGCAGGGGCTGTGCTCTGGGGTCAAGGTGGAGATTTGTCCTTCCTGAGCCCTGCTGCTTGCAGGCAGAGGGAAGGATGCACCCACGGAGCCATCAGCAAAGGTGGGGAGAGCTTCACCTCCACCTCGGGGCTGCAAATAGGCAGCATTTTGGCCATGAGACACACAATTCAGCGTGGTACTTCTGGAAGTAGCTTTCCTTGCAGGTCTGGGCTGCCTGCATGGGGCTGCAAGCTGTGCCTGGTGCGGTGCCGTGCCTGGCAGCTGCCCTCCAAAGACACCGGGGACCTTGCATCCCCTCGATGTGCTCCCTCGGTGCTCGTGTCCTCGGTGTGTGGCAGCCCTGCCCGCCGGGCTGGGTGACATGTGTTATTTGTTTTGGGCTTCTATACAGCCCCCGAGCGGGGGAGCATTTGCCCTGCAATCTATGTATGTATCTGGGAACTTCGCAATTAGTTAATATTTTATGCATAATTCATAAAATTATACCACACCACATTTTCTGGTAATAATTAGCTGACTCTGTACCTCTAATGAACTGCAGGTTCAGCTATGACAAATACAGAGGGGGACTCCAAGGGGTAGCAACACGCAGGCGCCTTTAAGCAAAGTTCAAGCAGCTCCTAAATTAACCAAAGCGAATCCCTGAAGATGCACTATTTATGCACTGAAGGAAGAAGGGAGGGCTCTTGTCTCACAAGCCTCATCAGCCATCGCAGCCCAGGAAGCAAGAGGGAGAAAAGAAGAGTTCGTCACCTTCTGCTGATTGCACTGCCCTGGGTAGGAACTAGCTCCCCGGGGTGGTGTGTGCGCAAACGTGGCCGTGGGGCTGCGAATGGCTTTGGAAGCAGGGTGGGCTTTTGCAGCTCAGGGAGATTTCTCCACTTTTCCTGCATTAGGATTATTGCATGGAGCTGTCACGGAAGCGATCCCTGCTGTGGCTGAAAATGGATGTGATTTGCACTGGGGTTCAAGCTTCAGTTGCAAACTCTCCTTATAATTCAGGTCCGAATCACAGGAAAACCAAGCCCATTTGGGCTGCTTTGCTTTTTGTTGTCGTCGTTTTGAACAGAAGTGAACAGTTTTGTCAAAACACTTGTTTCCACAGCAATTCTCCTGCCTTGGTGGGTGCAGAGCTGCTCTTCAGCACAAAATTCCTTTGGGGCAAAACCGCCAATGGGGCAAAACTGCCAATAGGGCAAAACCAGTTTTGCTTTGGTAGTAGCTACACATCCAAAAGGTGAAAATCTGGCTGGTGGGTGGGTAGTGCCTGCACACAAGCTTTTTCCTTTAGCCTCCAGCATTCAGGCTGTATAACTGGTGCAAACCCAGGAGTGAAGGCAGCACCCGCAGGCACTCGCAGAACCCAGCCACTGCCAGCTGCCAGGTGGGGACCTGTGCGTTGTGTGCACTCCTGTATGTCAATAAACACAGAGCAGCTATCACAGGACAGGAGATCTCTTCTTTCCCTGCTCACCTGGCCATCCCAGCCACCCGACACCATCCCACTGCCAGCCAGGCAGCACGATGCCGGGTGCTGCAGCATCTCCCAGGCACACACACCTCCTCCCAGCCCCTCACGGAGGTGGGCAGAAATGAGCTGCTCCCTGCAGTTGACCCCAGAAACAGGGAGATCTAATACACCACTACCAGGAGTCTAAAATATTAAATTTTCCCTAGACAACATGCTCCCGAAACGAGGAGGCAAGGCGAGCCCGTCCCACAGCAGGCAGGGCACACGGAGCCGCCGCCGGTAATTGACTTGAAGTGGAGGGCTGCAAACTGGTAAGTCTATTAACTTTATGTGCCTCCCTGACATTCTTAAAAAAATTAGATTTTCGACTCTGTCACAGGTACAAAAGGAGACACAGAGGAAAGCTCGGTGTGTCAGGGGGTGAGCACATTAAGGCAGACGATGATGACACCTGTCTGGTTGAGTTTAGGCTGACAAAATTCAGCAGCGAGACCTGGGTGGAGGAAAGGGAATGCTTGGGAGAGGTGATGCTCGTGGGGCCCTCCTCACAAGCATACCTCATTTTTTTTAATTAGGTTATCGCTCAATTACGAATGCAGGGCTCTTTATTCCTGACAAGTTTTCCACAATCTTAATTTGATCTCATGTCAGAAGGGTACCTTCCTATGGTACCCGCGCCCAGCTAAGAGTTTAACTGGAGTAATAGCTGATTAAAAGGGGTTAATAGATACACCTCAAACAGAAGTAAATTAACAGGAGACGCTGTCTGTTGGCTAATGGGATCAGAACAGTATTTGTTTAGTTTATGAATGATTAATCTCCCTCTCTCGGCATTCCTCAGATGCAAATTGCACTTAGGGAGCCAGTGTTTGTTTTTGCAAGTGCTGGAGGTGGCAGAAGGAAGGCGATGCTTGGCCCAGGAGGACCCCGCTCCCCTCGTGTAATGGGCTTTTGGCAGTGCCGGGCTGCTGCTCCGGCCAAGGGCAGTGCCGGTAACACCACGGTAAACCAGACCTGACCCCAAATGTGTGAAGCTCTTGAATTAAATGTATTATTAAAGTCATTCAGAACATTTAATGAGAAAAAGATTAAAGCATTGAATGCGCTGAGCGCTGACACCCCTTGTGCTCCCCAGCCTTGGGCACCGCAGACCACGGGGGAGTTTCACGTCACAACAATATTTGGATTTTTCCCTGCAAAAGTACTCCAGACTGATCAGAGAAGAGCTGAAAGGAAGGCCAGAGGAGGGAAAACACTTTCTCAAGGCACTTTTGCATCTAAAAATTCAAAGTAGGAGCCCCAAAGTATTTGTCAGAGGCACTGGGAGGAGGCGGTAGTTGCCTGGAAGCAGCTACAGATGCAGGGCTCACTCCAGCTGCTGCTACATTGTTGAGAGGTGACCAAATCATTTTTCTCTCTGCAATCTTGTCAGCATTTTAATAGTCCATTATCTTTGTACCTAACAACACAAATGTTCTATCTGAGCCATACTGTGAATTTACTAGCTAACAAACCATCCTAAGCACCCCCCTCAAAAAAAAAAAAAAAAACACATCAACAACAACAAAAAACAACCAATCAAAAAAAAAAAAAAGATTCAGGCACGTATCAATGCACATGTTTAGCAGTTTGCAAGAGGCTCATTGAGATTGAAGCCAAGAGCAGCAGCTTTTGAAGGCAGGTCCTGTCCTGAATGCAGCATCCTTGCAACGATGGGTCAAGCTGTCTTTGAAGCTATGGCAGTCGCTTGCAGAGATCAAGGTACCGTTATCTCCAAATTAAAGCTGTGATAAAGGCCAGTTCTTTGTTCAGTTTATTTTTAAAGGTCCCAGCTGATGGGGGGTATTTCTTTTTGAATGAATAGGGCTCATGAGAAAAGTTCAGTGAATGAAGGTTGGGGTACCCAATCTGTCCATCGTTTTCAGCAACTTGACTTTGCCATGGGATGGATATTTGAAAGACACAAGAAACATCAGGAAGACCAAGCCAACACCACTTCTGCCCTAGATCTTTTTTTTTTTTTTAAATGTTTGGGATGAATGGGAGTGATCTGAGGAGAATCTTGTTTTAATCTCAAAATTCTGCTGCTACTGAAATTGCACACTAAGAGACAGGATGCTCATTTACTATTCTCCATAAATAAAGCCATTTTGTGCTGTTCAGGTATTTCATTCATCACTGCATCATATATAGAAAGCCTGAGATGAATAAAATCTTGTGAGAGAAGAGGAGGAGATGCAGTCTCCCTTATGGATTATTCTTCAGTCACTGAAGTCATTCGTTTTCTCTGCTGGCTTTCCACAAATGTGGAAAACAAACCGTATAGCAGGGGGCGTGAATTCTGCTTTTTGCCAAACAGCATTGGAATAAATTCCCTATTAGGGGAGTCACCTAAAAACATTGCTTTAGATAATAAATTATTGAATTATTGACAGCTTGGGCGAGAGTTTAAGCATTGCTCAGAGCTGGAATACAGGAGCAGAAAGGAAGTGGGAAGCACCTGAGCATGTATTAAACATCCCCATGTGCCACCTTCTTGATCCATTTGGTCCCCAAAGCTATGAGTGTTTGTTATGCAAACCAATCTCCAGCTGCGATTTCTTGAGAGCTTGTGGCAAAATTGCTGGCCATGGGGTTAATAAACTCGACGAGCTGCTTAGGAGCATGGGGAGGATGCACAGACAAGCTGCCCAGCCTGCTCTGCCTGCCCCTCCGGCCACAGGGACACATGGAGGAGGCTTTGTGCCCAGAAGGACGTGGGTTATTAGAGGTATAAGCACACGTGGATACATGTATGTGCTGAACCCATCTTCAGAAACTATCTGAAACACTTCAGAAACACTGAAGGCCTTGCCTGCAACCAAATCAGCCTTTTGTACAGCCCCGAACAACTCCCCCAGCAGCAATATGAAAATATTCTGGCTTTTGCTGGCTCTTACAGCTGCAGGTAGCTGCCTGCTGTGATTTCCAGAAGTGTTTAGGCCTGTAAGTGCCTCGTTCCCAGCCCCAATGCCACCAGGTGTCTGCTAGCATCATTAGGCACCTAATTGCCTCTGACACCCGGCTCTGCAGAGCATCGCTCCCAGCCAGCCACGATGCAGCTCCGGGTACTCAGCAGGCTTCTCCTTGCCTCAGTTTCCCCTTGTGGCAATTAAATTATTTGCATGCCTTTGGGAAGACCCTTGAGATCTCTTTCTGTCAGAGAGAGGTGGGACTGAAGGGCCGATGGTTGCAGTTATTGCTAAAATATCCCTCTACCTGCTAACCCAGACTGCAGGGTGACACCGACTCCAAAGAACTGGGAGCAGGGTTAAAAACACATCCTGGCAGAGGATGGCAGGAGCTGCCCTTTGGCTGTCGGAGTTCCTGACATGTCCTTGCACAGATGGGCAAGAAGCAGAGTAAGTTTTTGCTCCTTGTGCAGTGACAAACAGCCTGGCCAGGTAACAAATTCCAGGCTGGAACATGCCTCCTCAGCAGCCCGGTGTGTGATTGCAGTGGGCATTGCGTTAATTCAGGAAATGTCATTTTAAAATTGCATTAACACTTCACTGGGAGCGCGAGGCTGCAGCCTCAACAGCAAGCACTGCTGGCAGGCAGCTGGAGGGACTCACGGCAGGGATGCTCCGGGGCTCTGCTGCTCAGCCCTCCGGTGACGTGTGCGGGGACGGACCCAGCAGCAGGGAGAAGGGACCGAGTCAGGTGTGATTTAAACGCATTCACACTCTGAGCACAGAGCATGCTGCGTGCAGTCATGGAAAAACCACACACGTGTGCAGCTTTGCCACGGGAAGGTCCTCCTGCTGGACTCTTTGCTGCGGAGTCCCGAATTGCACCTGTGTGCGTGCTGCAGGGCAGTGCATCCAGAAGTGCCAGGTGGAAGCCGTGCCCAGGGCAGCAGCAGTATTTAGGGGACAGCACAAGCTCTGTGACACTCTTAATCCTGTTCTTCTGCCACCACGGACCCCTGGACATGGGGTGAGCTGTCCCTGCTGTCCCCAGCTGCTGAATGCCACCGGGCTGCAGCGTGTTCACACGTCGGATGTGCCTGCAACGAGCACCCGCTTCTCACCCCCCAGGCTTGCGTGCTCCTGCTCAGATCTGCTGACTTCAGCAATAAAATACGTATATTACTTCAGTTTGTTCCTGGTAGCACAGCACAGCCAGCACAGCAGGGGGCTGGGGGCAGATTTTGGGCTGCCTCCTCTCCCATCACCATGTCCCTCAGATGGGACGAGCTGCGGCCCCTCTGCAGGTGAGCTGCTGGTCAGGAAAAAAGCAAGCAGAGAAAAAAAAGCACAAACAGAAAGAAACAGAACCCTTTTTTCCTGATTTTTTATTTTATTTTTTTTTATTATTTTTTTTTATTTTTAACCTGGAAAATGAACTAGAAGCTACGAGCCCAGAGTCCCACAAGGGCAGTAATGGCAAGTCACTTTTCGGAGTGCAATCGCTCCCGGAGAGACAAATATCTGCAGCACGTCTGCATGGGCAGGATTCGTGCCCATGAGCTGCCAGCTTCCTCCAGCCCCTCTGAGCCATCCAAAGGATTTGAGAGACCTTGGCACAAGCTGCTGATTGCCCCTCATTGTATTGCGTTTTATTTTTATTTTTTTTTTATCTTGAGCAGACCCTGCTCTTGGCAATCATCTGCTCTTTATTCTAATATGTCTCTTAACAGGCAGGAGACTGTGTCGATCTCCACACGACGTGTCTATCATCTTAGTCCAGGCATTTTAATTTACACTGCAGTAAAAAATTTGGCACCCAACTTTTTCTACTTTTCCCACAACAGGGGGCTGAGCCAAAGGCTCGACTCGTGTCCCTCTTCCATTAGGGGGGGTGAGCCTGGAAGAAGGACGTTAGAGAGAAAAAGCCCCAAAGTGGGATGTCAGTTTTTAATCAAGTTTTTAATCCCATGCCTGAGATTGTGTTGCCGGTATGACTCTGCTAAGTGGATGTCTGTCTGTCTGTCCAGCTTCACAGCACGGAGTATAGACGATCTGTCCTGAAGCATTGACTATTTCATTCCATCAGTTGAAAACACGGGATGCTTTGCCTGAGGAGGTTGCAGGGGTGTGGAGAAGTTTCCCAGCCCCTTTGGTAGCCTCAGAGCTGGATTGAGATGAGGAGAGGGGTGGGATGTGGAGCTCTGTGAGGTCCCAGCCCCTTGCCCTTCTCCCCTGGGCTTGGGAGCGAGGTGCAGCCCCACGCCGAGCTCGGGAGCGAGCCAACGAGGGGACTCCTCTGTGCTGCAATGCAGGGCTGAGTGCAGGTTGCAGAGAGCGAAGGACGTACAGACACTGCAGAAACAGGTCCAAAGGCTGGAGGCAAGCAGCAAATCCGGCCCCGGCGCCGCTCTCCCTTCTGTCTCCCTTGGGCTGCTTCCATTTGAAGCCATCCGTAAAGGAGCAACCGGCAAAGGGTACCTCGGGCACCAGCACATTTAGGATGTGGAGGGGCACGAGTGCAACTGAAATAGGGCAGGAGCACCTTGCTCGGGTGCCAGGACTGATCTGCACAGTGCCGTGTTGCTGAGCTAATGCTTTGGCAAAAGGCTGGAGCCAATTCATCACTGTTTGTCCCCAAAACAGCTGCTGCCTTTGCCAGATTATGTCCGGAGGGCATCACCTCTTCTTTCCTCCAGGTCCTTCCTGCGCTGCCTTCTGGGGAGGTGGCACTGATACAGCTGGGCACAGGAAAAGTACACCAGCAGGAGTACATCAACCCAAAACTCTGAAAAAACTTTGGAAAAGAGAAAGAAAAAAAAAGAGTAAAGCAGTTTTCTTTCTCTCTCCTCTTGTATATTTATCACCCACATTTTTTCCAATATAAAACAAGGAAAGGACAAAAAAATAAAGAAACAAAAATCCATTGCAAGTGGAGCTACAACAACCTTTCCTTGTCCTTTATAGGTGAGCATTGTCCCCATGAATCACAAAGGATATTTTTGTTTTGTTATGGACACAAAGTCCTCCAAATTAGAAGAGGCAAAAGGCCAAAAAGAACTGATATCAAAATTTCCAGGCAGGAGGCTGGGCTTCCAGCCCCTCTTTCCTGATCTCACTCTTGACCCTTGCTGGCGGCTCCATTCACTCCTGTACCGCACAGGCTCATGAAGTGAAGACTTTTTCCTGCTTTAAATGAGCAAAACCCTTGGCCATAAACCAGCCTGGTGTTGTTCTGCAGACCGCCTCCAGCACCTGCATGCCACCAGCCTTGGAAATTTAAAAGATGAGCACACCTTCAGGAGATGGTGTGTGAAAAGACAGGCAGCGAAGTCACGGAGGATGTATGTTTGTAGTCGTATGGAGAGATGGGGAAACAACCAGCCACGAGCTGGGAGTAGGGGGAATAACGTGAAGAATTGCAGGCAGCTTGACAGGTTGCATGCTGGCAGTTCCTCAAGGACATGAAACAAAGGATCTGTGGCTGTGTTGGTACTAGGATGGAGGGTAATGGATAGCGGGCAGGGAGGCACAGCCCCACAGCTGGAAGGAGATGCCAAAATCCACCCCATCAGGCTGTCCTTTGGGAAACGTCATCCCTTCATTATTCACTTCTTGTTTGCTGTCCTGATGAGGCATGGGGCATCCGTGGGAGCGGTGGGGGAAGCAGGTGAGAAGGTTGGACCAAAAGTCCAAGGAACATGGAGAGGAACTGGGAACTGGGCTTCCTCCAGCCATGCTCCCTGGGGAGACAGAAGCTGGGACCAGCATCGAGGAACCTCAGTGCTATGAGCACAAGGGAGGCAGCAAGGCGATGGGCAAAAAATAAGCCACGATAAATATTTCAAGGCCCGCACTACTCATGACAGCTGTAACAAGCGTATATCAAAAGCTCCCACAAACCCAGGAAATTTCATTAAGAAGCCCACACTGCCTGGACACATATGGAATTATGATGCTCCTCATCCTTTCCCGTGTCAAAATCCCCCAAGCCTCAGCTACCTTAAAAAGCTGTTTGTAACAGATCTGAGAGTTTACATCTTCTTAATGCTACCATATAGGGCACGTTCAGCTGGCTATATTTGACTGATATAGTGCATTCTTTATGGTGATCATTCCTTGATTAAAAAAAATATTTTTTATGTGTCAGGCGCTTTCTGTCACTATCTGCCGTAAATCAAATTGTCACAGGGATGGTAATAGCACATGAGGTGTTTGTGCTCCTAAGCACCACATGCAAACGGGTTTGCAGCACTGTTGCAGCCATGCTCGGACACAGATGTCCCTGGAGTGCAGCAGGGCTCGGGCACACCGTGGGGTACAGGGACACTCCAACCATCCCTTGTGCCACCAGGGTCACAATCACGTCCTGGCACTGGGGGTGAGGGCTGAGCCTTGTGCCAGCTGCTCAGGGCAGATGTCCCAAAACCACAGATAGAAACCACAGAGAAATATCTAAAATACCCAGGCATTGCAAGGGTGCTGCAGGACACGGCTGGATATGAATTAACCTGTGAATATCTCGGTGTATTTTAATATGAAAAACCCTTTTCTCCTCTCGCAGTGATAGGCAGAGTCCCACAAAGTGCTGCTGAAGTTGCTTCTCCCTTCTATTTCGTGCTCCCAGAACCGCTGCTTTGCAACCACCCCGTGTTTCTCGCACCGTGGAATATTCTGCACAGAAGTAAAATTTCCTGGCTGGGGATGCCGGGACAAGCTGTCTGTGCTGCGGGAACCCGAGCTGCAGCCGGCCTCGCAGGCCATCAATCTCCCACTCCTCACTTTCAGAGCTTCTCAAATTTCAGCCTGGCATCTCCGATCGTAAGTCTACTTCACCATTTTAATAGCACTAAATGGAATCTGTGTTACTGCCCTTATCTGCTCTCTATGTCTTCCGGGTCATACATGCTTAGTTTACTGTCAGAGACAAGTTTTTACTGCTGTCAGCACTGCGGAGCCGCGGTACCTGCAGAGCAGCAGGCTGCGTGCTCGGCTCTGCCTTGCTCATTGTCAAGAAAATTACCACCCGCAATCTGATTCCCGAATATTTGTCTTGCGGTGGCTTAATTGGTGCCATCAATGTAATACTGGAGAAAAAACACTATGCAGTGCAAAAGGAAAAGCGATGTTATCTATTTACAGTCCTTTTGTGCAGCGGTAATAATAATTAACATAACAACAATGACTAATAATTAGAATTGCCTGCATTAAGTTAAGGAGATGATTTTGTTTTCCTTCATGCGCAGGCATATCTGGGCTCATTTTCCTCCTGTCTGCGGGGAAAAGAAGTGTGAGAAGTCCACAAGCAGGCCAAAAGTGTCTGAATAGGGGGATGCAGGGGCTGCAGCTGCACCCCCAGCCCCTTGTGCACTGCTGGCAGAGGTGGCCCTGGGCACACACATGGTTTTTGGGGTTCCTGTGCTGGATGCCAGGGCTGGGTGTGTTTGCTCACCTCTGTATGGCCCCTGAGAGCCCTGGTCAGCTGTCTTTAAAATCATCCAAGGCAGAACAATGCAGGTGGAGATGCTAAAAGACACAGAAAAGATGCACACGTGGCTTCGTTTTCACACCCCTTCACTCCGAGCCCTGCAGGCTGGATCTGCAGTTCCAGCAGCAAAGAAAAACCTTTGTCAAATTAATAAATTTAGAAGTAGAAAACACCCACTGAGGGTCCAGGCACATTCTGGGGATCACCCACTCGGGTGTTGCACCAGCAGCAGTGACAGCGTTATTTTTGCTTTACGCCAGCACGAATAAGGGCAAGATCTGGAAGATAAGGACAAAGTTTTACTGCCTCTCTTCCCTTATTGTACCCTCACTGATGCTCTGGAGGCACCGTGGGGGCACCCAGCACCCCAGGCAGCCCGTGCCGGTGGGCAGGCAGCGCCTGCAGCCCGCTGCCGGGGCTCCCTCTGGCACGCCGGCAGCCGCGGGGCCGGAGAAGTGATCAGCTGTTTATGAAAGGATTGTTTATTAAATCCCGTTTGGCTAAAGTAATTCCTGCCAGCGTGAAGGTACAACAAATTACAAATGAATAATCCCTCCTGCCATTGGCAGGGGAGAGAGACCGCGCTCCCCGCCTGCACCGTGGCTATATTTAGCCCAGATACAGTAAATGTATTCCTATATGGAAACCGCTCTCCCCGAAGGTCTCTTTTTGTGACTGCTGGGAGGGACTGCAGAGCAGTTGGATGCATTATTGGGGCGGCTGCTGCTCCAGGACACACGTAGTGGGCACGGAGTTGCTGTAAACTGAAAAGCAGGGGGCAGATTTCAAGCCCGGCTGCCCCTGAGCAGGGATAAATCCGGCTGCTGGAACAGCTGTGCCTCACCGAGGGTCAACCCTGCTTTGCAGTGGTCTAGTTACAAGCACGTCAATCCCGCTACACCCAGCACAGGACCTTAATATAACTTTTAAATCACTGCAGAATGAACTTTGCATTTTATTTCCTCGGACTGTGAAAAAATACATCGCTCTCTCGTGCCCTGGGATAGGGCACAGAGACAGCTATTTATATCATTTCCAGCAAAACACCCCGTGAAACATAAAGTAAACTGGAAAATCAATAATTATTATTATTACAGTGACTGCAGGCCTCCGGTGTGGGGGGCACTGCACATCCCCACCACGGGAACCAGCCCCTCACAGAGCACTTACAGCTCTTCTGCATGGAAAGCAAAGAAAGCAACAGGGAAACTGAGGCCAGGAGCTACTCCTGAAGAGATTTATGGTATGGCAAAAATGTTCGACCTCACTCATTGAGTGTCCCAGCAGGGAATGAGGGCACCCGAGCCAAGGGGAACATCTCCACAGTCCTCAAAGGGGCACCAGGGCTCTGCAAAGCACTGCAGGGCTGACGTCTTTTGGGGGCTGAGTGGTTTAGGTAGGGATATAAAGCTGCACAGCTAATGCAGTGCTCTGGCCTGTTTTTGGGGCAGGATTTTCTGCCATGCCCCCAGGTTTGCCCTCCCCAGCCCTTCCTTGTCCGATGGAGGAGACAAATGTCATGGTTGCTGCTTGGGCTGGTTTCATCCAGGTGGGCCTGCTGTGCTGCACCGGTGCAAAACCTCCTGACAGACGGACAAGACAGCTCCTTGACGGACAGGGAAGAAAGGGGACACGGGCTGGGATGTGCCTAGGACAGCAGCCAGCGTGGCTCTGAGCACATTAATGCTTACCGTGCTCTGAAAGCACCTACCTATGCATCTCACCCCACCACCTGAGCAGCTTTTGGGTAAAAGAAACCACTGGCGTGAAAACCCAAGGGAATTTCAAGGCTCATGGCACTCGCATGTTGCTTTTAGATCAATCTCTATTTTGGCAGCAGCACTGCAGGAAAAACACATTGCCCTGCTTCTTGTACAACCAGCATCCGTCTTCACTGCAGCAGTGGGCTCAGGAGGAAGATGAGCTTGGTGAGGACGAGTTCATTTTCTTCCCTCCCTCCTTTCCCCGGAGCCCTGGCTGGCATTGCGATGGGCTGGGTGCACGAGCCACCCCTCGCCCAGCTTTATTTTTAGTTTGTGCCCAGAAGGCAGATAATGGCGATTGATGTGCTTTTTCCTCCAGGTTTAGGTTTCCTGTCAGCTGAGCCGCAGATAAACCATAAACACGAAGAACAAACAAACAATTAGCCTCCCTCGGACCCAGGCGCAGAGGCACTCCGCTCAGGTTTATAGCCCTTTTCCAGCTTTACTGCCAAGATAAATCTTTCACCACCCGCTGCCCAATCAACCCCAATACAGGAAAAAAAAAAAGGTGCTTATTTATTTATTTATTTATTTTACAGTAGATGTTTGATTTGTTATCGTTAGGAAACATTAAAACAAGGGTGCAAACAGATACATGGGCACTGACATGTAAATTATATATCGATCCGGAGGATGCGACGGATTAATTCTTCCTGGTGTGGGACCAGACAAGAGGCAGAGCAGCCTCTGCTTCCTCTGAGATGTGGTTTCAGCTGCTCTTGGACCAATATCTGCAGCATCCTTTGGCTTCATGCACACGTTAGAGTGCTATTTTACATGCTGAAGGGTGCACGAAGCCAAAGGATGCTGTGAAGCCAAAGGATGATGCCTTGCACTAGCTCTGATGCCTGGCTGCCATTAATTTTTGCAAAGAAAGTCTTTCTTTCTTTCTTTCTTTCTTTCTTTCTTTCTTTCTTTCTTTCTTTCTTTCTTTCTTTCTTTCTTTCTTTCTTTCTTTCTTTCTTTCTTTCTTTTTCTTTCTTTTCTTTTTTCCTCTTTCCTTCTTTCTCTCTCTTTCTTTTTTTTTTTTTTTTTTCAAGCAAAGAAGGAAAGTAATCACAAATTGCATCACCAGCACTGTTTGCTCAGGCAGCTTTGAGTGCCAGCACTCTCATGGGGTCTGCTTGTATGGGATTACTGGGCTGCTCGGAGGAGCCCCGTCCAATGCCTAGCTCAGGATAAAAAGGATCCAAGAACAGGGAAGAGGCATCCATCTTTGGCTGCCTCTTCATTACCCACATTTATTTTCTAAGCAGAAGAAAATTAAGATAAATCTGTTTGGGAGCGTGTTTATTTGTTTGTTTGCCTTCCTGTCATTTCCATTTATTTGCTCTGGTAGGTTTGTTGGTCGCTGGTGGTACTTTTGAGCAGTCTGTCATGCTCAAGGGAGAAGGTTAGCTTGGCCTTTTTTAGTTAGAGGAGCAGGAGGGATTATTACAAATCAGCCAGGGGTTGGGAGAGATTTAATCCAAGTTATGGGTGGACGGGTGCCATCCATGGATGGCCCTAGGAGCCTGCCTTGCTGCTTGTGCTTGCTGTGCAAAAAACAGGCAGAGAAAATGCAGAGGAATAATAAAAGCAAGAGGTTGTGTTCATACAGAGACTGGTGAGATGGTGAAGGGGGTGTGATCCATCCCACTCCAAGGGAGCCCAGCACAGCAGCTCCAGTCCCTTGTCCCATCACACAGAGGGCATGAAACACTCCCAGACCCAGAGGAGATATTTCTGCCTTCCCCTCATGGCATCACTGGTGCATCAATGCCATAAATGGCTGATTCAGTTTTGGTGGTAAATTACCCATGGATTTTTGTTTTAAACATACGACCGTGAATTTTGTCAAAACTCTGTGTGGCAGCTTCATTTTGTGTCTTTATTGTCCAGCGAGGGAGAGCTGGGAGTGCTAAATTAATTTCCGTGCTGAGACCAATAAATTCAGTTCTCCTGCTGTAAAAGATACATTAATTTTGCTACATTCCCTTTTTTTAATAGGCACAAAGCCACCTGGATAAATACAGGATGCACACAGAGAGCAGCCATGGACCTGGGCACAGGCCGTCATCTAAAATTAAGAAGTTGGATGCCAACAGCATGGTTTCTGACAGGGGATTTCACTTTCTTTTGACTTTGTTTTTCAGCATTTTTTATGTGAGGTGAGGGAAAATGATAGGCTGTAATAATCTCCTCAGCCTTAAAGGCATGAAAAGGAGGTGAAGGATATTCTCTGGGTTTAAAGTACACAGGGATTTTATGCTTAATGCCAAATATTTTGGTTTTGATAAATAAAGGAAGTGTTATCCTTGTGTGCCATGTACCATGGGGCTGTTCACTGGCAGTGGACAAACCTGTGCTCTGAGCTATTTTTAACAAGTTTCACCCAGGTAAATGGGATGTGAGCCCTGTTTCCTGCAGGGAGCCTGGGTCTGGGGCACAGCTCATTGTTCCCACAACGTCTCCTCATACTGGAGGCAGTAGACAGGCAGCTCTGGCCCCAGCTTAGCTGTGGTTCTGTATATGAAGATCTGTTTTTAGTGGGCTCATCACAAAATCTTGCTTCTGCTGAAAGTGGAAAGTAGGAAATCCCAGGCTAGTGGCTGCCCAAGGGATGAGTCCCTTCAAGGTCACCAAGGGAAGAGCTCTGTGTTTGGAGGAGGCTCCCAGTGCTGGTTTTCCAGTTGTTTCTCCAGCCTGGTTCTGATCTGGAGGGGGTCTTGGTGTCACCTGTCCAGAAGAAGTCAGGAGATGGCATAATGAAGATATATTGGACAAGTTTCTGGATGAAGAGCTGTGTTGTTCTTTAGTTCCTGAGTCTGAAATCAAACCTAGAGGCCTCTGGAGGCTTGCAGAAGCGAGGATGGGCACTGATGCCAAATGAAGGCTGAAAGAGCTCCGTGTCCACAAGAATCCTGCTCACGGCAGCACGTCCCCATTTCTTAGATGGATCTCTGTCCTGTGCTGTCTAGCCAGCTCATAGATTTCCTGCCAAATTCTCCTTGCTGTGCTATTACCTCATCCCTCCGACACTCTGCTTGTCCAATTTGACCATTTTTCTGGCATGTGGAGGGTGAAGTCTCCGAGACAAGGACTTCATGTCCACTGCAGCTCCGTGTCGTCTCCTTGCCCAACCAAAGCACGGCGTGGATGGGTGAACCTGTGCTCCTGCAGAGATTTCCCTGCAGAGACCCCAGAGAATACATTTCTGTATCAGCCCCAGCTGGTTTGGGGCAGGCAGAGTGAACAGGGGGCAGTGCTGGAGTTTGTCGAACGCAATTGGAGAAAATCAATAGGAGAAAAGATACAGCCATATTTCCTTAAAGCTAATAAAGCGGCCTCATCAGCGGCCAGAAGGAGCAAAGCAAAGCAGGGAAGTCAGGAAAAACCCTCCAGACCCACTAGCCTTTGTGCGGCAGAGAGCAGACGTCGGAGGCAGTGCATGTAAATCGCCATGCAAATGAGGCTGGGGAAGCTATAACGAATTAAAGTCACCACTGAGCCTTCTGATGCAGCCCCAGGGCTAGAGAGGAGTATTTCACTCTACGTGAGCATCCGGAGCTCAGGCACAAACTGTGCTTGCGAGAAACAGAATAAAAGGGGCAATTTAAGACAAGGGTGGCCATAAGTAGCAGATGAGAAAACACAATAAAAAGGAAGATTTCTTGCCCTGCAAGTGAATCCATTTACTTCAAAGGTACTACATTTCTGTGATACAATGGTGTAACATTTTTATTGGGGACTAATTGAGCCAGTGATATAATTACGACAGTAAATTAAGGACTGAAGTATACTTTGAATTTAGGAATAAATTCGTAAATACTTCCTTATCAGTGGCATGTAGGAAAATGGCCAGACTGATTTAGCAAGGAGGAATACTTACATATTGGCCATCTCAAGAAAATGATGAGCCTTCTTTCCATATAAAAATGAGTGATACACTAACTGCTTTGACTGCAGCCCTTTTATTCACTGCTCATTACAGTCAGTTTTACTAGTGGGTTAATAAAATTTAATTAATACTTAATTAAGGCTTACAACCAAGTATATCCGTTTTGATTACTTTGTCATCGCAGTGTTTACATAAATGCGCAAACCACGGGCCAAAACCAATCTGTCTTCGTGGGTGCTGATGCCTGCTGTTTGCCCAGAAATGGTTTGTAGATCCAGGTTCCTCCCTGGCAGCAACGGGATGACCTTGGCAAAGGCACACGTAGCCGCAGCCACCAGCACTCAGGGCACCCTCAGGACTGGTCTGTGCACCCAAAACAGCTCTCAGCCCAAAGCTGCCTCCTCTCCCAGCTCATCCACCTTCAAACCACCAGTGTGGGTACAGGCATGGAAGAAAAAGTGCCTGGGGAAGGAGTGTAGGATGGTCAGAAAAGTCCTCCTTGGAAGGGCAGGCTATGCATGGGTCTTTTTGCCTGCCAGGCTGAAGCAGAGCTCCTCAAAACCCTGCTTCTCTCCCATGTGGCTTTCCTTTCTGGTTCCAGCCATGCCCACTCAAACCATCACGTCGCCATCAGGCAATCTACTGGTCAGGAAAATAAAAAGACAATCAACCATGTAGCCAGAAATGCTTTCAGTCAGTTCTTCCTCTCCAAGTTGCTATGCAGATAATTACCTTCCAGGTGATCCTCAAATCATCCTAAATCCAATTCCAGCTCTTCCACTGGGGTAAGTTTTTTTACAGTTCAGTGACAGTCTGAGTGTCTTCTGTGTTGAAGGAAGTCTCATCCACATGTATACCCAGCAGAAACTGGATATTAGAGAGGAGAAAAGCCCTTGAATAATGTGTTTAATGCAGAAAATGCCATCGAACTGTTTTTTACGGAAGTCTATCCCTCAGAAACTGCTGACTTCTCTTTTATTATATTTAGCAATACAAATAGCTGAGGACTGTGTTTGGGCCTATTGCAGATAAAGTGCTGGAAAGACAGTCGTGGAGTGAAGGGACATTTATTTCCCTTACTGAGATCTGCGCTGTGCTGCCACAGCTGGTGAATCTTATCTCTCCGGCTTTTCTCGGGAATAAAGCATTTAGCCTTTGTAGCTGGCTCTTGTTACAAGGAGGCTAAGAGAAGATTCAATTATGTGCCACAGCACGGGGAGAGGGAGTGAGTAACAACTGAGTCCTGATGCACAGGGAAGAAAGTCAGGCAGTAATCACAGATTCTCTGAACTGCACACTGGAGACCTGGCTGACCACAAAAATGTCAATCTAGAGAGAAAAAGAAAGACGAGAGCCTAGAATACCCTCCAAGACAGACGTGAGCCTGGACTGGCTTGCCTGCAGATGTGCCATTGCGTGCTATCAAGATCTCTCTAGTGTTTCTCCTTGGAAGAGTTTCCACATGGAGAAATATTGCCCTCCCCAGAGACTCCCCCAGGAAACCAAAGCAAGAGAGCAATGAACTGCTTTTCCTCAAGGAAGACAATGTAGAGCACCACTAGTACAGCCTTGGAGTTTATTATTATACCTGCAACAATTATTAATCTCCTTCTTATATCCTTGCAAACCTTGGACGAGGGGACCATATTGCAGGCACACGGCCCATTAGGCACTTTTACACCCTTCTGCCTGGACCTGGCAGTGTTATATTCTGGCCAAATTTGGCCAAATATGGTGCCAGTCTCTCAATTCCTGCTTGCTGCCAGCACCCTGTGCCCACTCGGCCTCACCTCCGCCTTCAGTTAGCTGCTGGCAGACCCAAATGCAGGGCAGCCTGCCGGGTGTTCATCCAAGGCTCATTTATCTCTCATGAAAGTACATGACGTATCAAGCGTTTTGTCTTGATTAACGATGCTAATTAAGCTAATGGATTTGAGTAATTTTACAATTGATATTTTTATGTAATTTTGTTTTTGCTCTGCAGTAGCCAGAACTTGCTGCCCTGTCAGCTTCTCTCCATCATTATGTGCAGGCATCGTCTTTAAGGTCATACAAATAAACAAAGCGAGAAAGCTCTTCACTCCCATCCCGGCGCTCCCCCTGCCACCCATGGCATGTTCACAGGCCATGCTACAAAGCATATTTCAAAAGCAGGGAGTGGAGATGCTGAAAACAATATTCCAGTTGAGAAAAAAAATGGATTTGGAGTCAGGATGTTAGGCTGGGCTCTTAGTAACCCGGCTCCTCATCCCAACTTACAAGTTTCTTGGGGTCCCAAGAAGAAGCCACTCTGTTCTCCATCTGTGAATTGGACAAACTAGGTAGACCATGAGCTTTCTGTGGATGACTTTTATGCCCTGTAGGCACAGATGTGTAACACAGAGGGATGCTGAGCTACATGTAAGCCTTAGGGTTAAATACCCGAGGTATAGGCCAAGTAGATCAAATGGTGTTGGAGAAGCTCTTTGGGTGGCACCAGTGCTCCTTGCACATCTAGGAGCAAAGGGCAGGAATTAGGCTGGCAGTTTTGTAGTTGCATACACTGAGGAAGCTTTAAAAATCTTTTCATTCAAAGCCTGGATCCCCAGCGGGGGAATTTGTGTGCCTATATTTGTTTGCAGGACACCATCAGCCAGAGAGCCATGTAACTACTGACCATGTAATTACACTGTAAGGAGAGTTCCAGGTGTTGACAGGGCAAATAAAATACCAGGTTATTTTTTCCCCTCTGCAAGGGAGAGGGCTATCATGAGATCTTATGGCTGCAAATTATGTAGTAATTATGGCTTCAATAAGCAGGCAACTTCCAATATTGTTACCGAGTGATTGTCAGGGACTGCTACGTGCTGTGTCTGCACGAGTCACGGTTCTGCCCCTCAGGAGGAGAAATGCTGAACTTATTCCTGTAGTCCTGGGGATATTAGTGCCTCATACTTCTCAACAGCATGGACCTCTGACAACCATCCTGGCGTCTGGTATCAAACTCCTGGGAGTGCCTTGGTATGATGGTCTTGAAGGAACCAAGCAAGGAGCCAAGAGCAAGAAAATCCCTGCCCAGCCTTACTCAGCACCCGGCAAAAACAGTAATGCATGTGCACAGCTCAGCTGGTTGCACTGGGCACTACCCGTAAGCCTAGGCCAAATTTGTATAAATTTCTTCTCTGTCATAGTGAGCATGCTTGCAAGACATGGCACACCTGAAAATGAGAAGACTGTGTGTGGGTGAGGAAAAGAAATGAGTGATGATTTGGGGGGTTCACATACTTCAGGTCTAGTGCTTAGACTGAAACTGCATTTGCTTACTCACAAGTTTAGTAAAGCTAAAAACCAGGTCAATAGGTAAACAAGTAAGAAGCTAAGAGGCATCAGCAAGTATGCCCTGCTCTGCATGAGGACCCTGAGAAGGGAATTAAAGGAAGGAAGTGAAAGCATTGCATTTGCCTGAACTGCAGCAAATTGTACTGTGGAAAGGCAATGATATCACTTGAAGAGCTACAAGGAGCCCAGCTCTCTCTCCAAGCAGAGCCACATACTTTCCTTAAACTCTACAGCTTTTAATTCAAATTTTAATTATTATTCCTTATCATGCTCAGTGTGTTTCTGCTGCACTTATGAAACTGTCTCTCGTGGTTAATTTAACACCTGCAAATTCCCAAAGCTGTTAACTTAAATCTAGAGGATAAAGTCTTTGCCATATGTTTAAAAGATCATGAGGTCAAGTCTACTTGAGGCTGAGCTTTTGCTACAGAGCATATAGGGTATGTATTTTACTTCTTCAGTAGGACAGACCACTGTAGGCTTTGGGCTTATTTATCACCATTATTGGAGACATGCTGCAGTTGACTGAAATGTTATGCAACAAAACAAAATCTCAGAAGCAAGTGCTTTCAGGAATATTTCTTTTACCATACCCTCTTTGAGAAGGATAAATATTGATTCAGAGGCTTTGGGTACATTGATTATCCTTTTAGGGAAAGCATGATAGCATTAATAAATCTTGGAATTCTGCTTCCTGTGTTTCCAAGAGACTGTCTTCTCAGCACAGCCTCATACTGAATAACTGATCAGGGTCTCTTTTATTTAGTTTGGGTTTTTCCTTCTACCAGCACAGTGCCAGCTCCATTGAAATGAATATGAGTCTTTTCACTGCCATCACATGAAGTCCTGACTTTCCCCCTAAGCACATGTACAATATAGAGAGGGTCACTAATCTCAGCTCATAAACCTCTGTCAAATGACAAGCTATTATTTCCCCAGCCTGCGAGAACTAAGGCTTGACTGCCCTTTTTCTTAAAATTGGAGGGAAAAAGAAAAACCCTGAGGGATTACCCAAGGCCAAGCGTTTCAGGTGCGTCTGAATGTAAAGAGAAGAAAGCTTCAGTGTCCAAGGTCATCTTTCATTACAAAAGTCTTGCCACCCTCCCCCTCATTTAAAGCAGAGAACTGTTAATTTGATTGTCCCAGAAGGTCTCATCTGCCCCTATAATTGACGGAGAATGTTCAGCATTACCAGAAACCTGAGAGGAGGAACTATGAGCTCCCATCGTTGATCAGAGGGGTGATGTCCAACAGAACTCAAAACATGACTGCTTCCCACCTTCCCTGAGGGCATGGAAAGCAGAGCATGGGTCAAAAGGGTCAGGGGGAGGCTTTTACATCCCCTGGCAATGGCCCTGGCTGTTTTTTCTCAATGAGCAGCAGGCAGGACAGCCGTCACAACAGCAAAATATGTCGCTCTCCTTGAGCCAAAAGGAAATCTTTCAGAGCACATCTGTGATCCCAAAAGATCAATGGCAGGTCAGATACCACTTAGAGTGCTATTGGCACCCTCCTGGCGCTGCGCTCCAAGGAAGGCCACCCTTGGCCGATGCTTGCTGGGGATGAGGCAGCTAATTTGGGCTCATAAATCATGGATCGTGGGGAATCGCATCGGAGAACTGGCCTTGCAGTTCATTCTTACCAGGGTTTCTCAGGTCCTTGCTTTCCATTTGACATGGCAAAGGGCGCCATAATATGGCTGTAATTACAGCAACAGTCTTGGAGGCTCCTCGGCAGTTGTGGATGTGCATTTAAGTGAAAGGACTCGTGCTGATGTGCAGCTGGGGAGGACCTGGCCTACGGTTTTAAAGGCACCACTTCTAATTTTTTTCAAACATTTTCCTGCAGAGGAGCAACATGTCAAACTATGATTATACGGATGAGAAGCAGCAAACAGCATTTTTCCCCACTTCTGAGCAGATTTAACGGTGTTGACTTACACTGAGGGCACATACACACGGTGAGTTAGGACATCAGGTGCAGCACAAGCTGGGCCCCCTTCCCACCAGAGCATGAAGCACTCTGTCCATGATTTCTCAAGTGCCCGTGGCATGTCACACTCCAAAAGAAAGCAAATGGGAGAAGTTTCATGGTGCCCTCATCCTCCAGGGAAGTGGGAAAGAGAAGCCACCGGGTTCAACCACAGACCCACCTCCTAAAGGTGGGACCCCTGCTGAGAGCTGCCTGGGTGCCATGGCTGGGTGCAGGGTGGTGGACAGACAGACAGACAGATGGACAGATGCGCATCCATCTGTCTCCATGCAGCTCCCTGGGGATCCAGTTTCCGTAAGAGAAGACCGTGTGTCTGCAGGATCTGGTTGATTCCCTGGCATGAAATGAGCCATTTTGGGGAACAGATGTGTTTTGTGGTGCCCAGGGATGGAGCAGGGCACCTCCTGGGAACAGCTCCAAGCTCCTTTTCACTGGCATCCCCCAGCCCCCAAAACCTCAGCCGATGCTGGGGCCAGTCCAGCAGCTCGGGGTGACTCTTCATGGTGCCACCATGCCTGTTATGAAGCAATGACACCTCAGAAGCAAAGGCTGGGATGCCACAAATGTCGCTGCCCTTCCCAGGCACTTGCTGTGTCCCTCCCCAGCAAGGAAGGAAACCCGAGAGCCCACGCTGGTGAAAGCAGCGAGCTTGACAGGCTCATAAATACCGCACCGCGTACCCTTTCCACTCTGTCCTTTGAAAGAAAAGACCGATGCTCAGAAAGCATTTGATCGTGTTGGATTTTTGCCATTTTGCGGCTTACTTAAATGAGCTCAAGGGGCGAGCCGGGAGCGCGGACGCAGAGGGGATCTCACGGAGCCAGGGGAGCTGTCAGTGCAGAGGGAGGGCAGCCAGGCCCCGAGTGGTGTTTCCATCTGTCAGGTCAGCCAAAACCTGCCCTGTTATGGACCCAAAATAGGAAGAAGAGAAGCCGGGCGGGTGGCTGAAGGTGTAGAGCCCAGCAAGTGCCCGTGGCTCCCAGCATGTGCCTTTTGGTGACTTCTGTTGAGGGGAGATGAGAAAGAAGGGTGGGTAGTGTTTAATCTACCCCAGTGTATTTACAGCGTGGCTTCTCCAGCTACACCTGCATGCTACCACTATGCATGGGATGCAAGGCAGTGTGTGAGGAGTTTCACCCTGACAGTGAAGCCACCTGCCCTATATACTGCATTTCTAGCCCCATTTCCCTTCACCACATACGTATGCGTGAGATGAATGAGTACAGAAACAGCTCTGCATGTGCAAGCTAATAAAAGGTGTTAAAAAAAAAAAAAAAAAGACAGACCAGCTCTAACAATGAAACTAAACCTTCTACTTAATTTCTCCTGATTTTCAGGGCTTGTGGCTGTAAATTTTAGCTCTTGACACAGACTCTGGTTGGGACAGATGGCCTTTTGAAAGCCGTTCTTGCTCCCACTTTGGAGCTCTGGTTTGCCTGAAGATATGGGCTCTTCGTTTGCAAATGCAGTGTAAATTTATAGTGCTATGTAGAAGAGGAGAAATGATTCTTTATACCGAGTCCTTGGATTTTTTACAGCTCCTATGAATAAAATACAAAGAGACTTGAAAGGCTTTATTAAATAAGAAGGTGGGTGTCTTGAGGATGATCAGTTACAGGCATTGTGCTGGTGTTGCGAATTGTTGGTTTTAAAGCCTTTGGGGCACTCCATCGTTGATCCAATGATAAGACCTTTGTCGGCTTCAGGGAGCTCTGGCAGCTTACTCCAGTTGGGGACCAGTCCTGCATTTCCAAGGAGTATTAATAAGGTGCTGTGGTTTTGGCTGTACTTTGGAAAGAGGATGTCCCCTGAAAATGCAAGGAATAGGGAAAACCAACTGATGTGGGACAAAGTGCTTGGTGCATGATTTCAGTGTCATGTCCCCTGGGGCTGCTGTGGGGCTGGGGTAGGGTCTGGGGGCAATGCCCCAGCAGCGAGCTGGGTCTGGGGCCGGGTTGTGCAATTCTTCCTCCCTTCAAAGCAGCCCACAGTGGGGCTGAGCATCCTTCCTGACCCCGATGCATCCCGGGAGCCCTGTGCACGGCTGGACATGGCCAGGCTCCCCGCTGCCCTCCGGCTCACCAGGTGCATGCAAATGAGCACTCAGAGCGCAGAGCAGCTTTTAATTACCTACCAAAGGAGAGAGCTCCACGGCCATCCCATACTAATGCACAGCTGAATGTCATTTCTCCACACCTCTGTCCTCTCTGTGTGTATATATGGGTATAGAGAGAGACATGGAGACAAAGAGAGAGAGGAACACATATGTAAAGTAGATTGCATAGGTGTACAAAGGTGCATATACACACAAAGCATGTATTTATCGATACATGCACACACATGTATGTAAGAACTCTGCTGTCTACTTTGCCTGACGGAGCAATGATCCACTCAAACGGCACAAAGGGCTCTTCCAAGCAGTAACAACAGTAAATAGTTATGTCATTATTGCCACCAGTAATTTTTTTTTATATCATTATTGCCACCAGCTTTTTGCTGCTAGGTGAAGAAATACAGCCCAAAGATTTCACTGACTACCCACTTTTCCCACTTTCCCACTTTCCATTTTATTTTATTTTTTTTATATAAGGAAACTGGAGAATTGAAGGATAAAATAACTTTTCTAACATGGCACAATGAGTGACAGATTCACAGAAACATGTTGGAAGAGCCGAGGAAGCTTTGAGCAGACAGAGCTGACCGTGCCCTGTGTCCTACACACTGGAGAACTTCTTTTCTGCTAGGGAAATCCCAAACTAAGCTCTTCTTCACTGTATTTACCTTTCTGTCCACACACACTTGATTTTTTTTTTTCACATTACCACTTACTAAATATATCACAACATATCATTTACTTTCCTCTGTAGCTCCAAGACCTCTGAATGCCTTTCTTTCTCCACACAATGAATCGCTGGCTCAAATATTTAGATTTTCAAAAGAATACCATCATACAGTATACAAGCAATTTGTTATCACAGTGTGCAAACAAGGTAGAGAGGAGAGTACGCTAAAGTAAATTTTATGTATAGCTACTGTGTAAATTTGCCTATTTCCCAAGAGCGGTATTGTCACTATTAATCGTAATAGCGCTTCTAATATGGCATATTTCCAATATTTTGCCCTTAATTAGGATGCTGATCATACAGCCCTATTTAGTTCCTGTTGTGCCCTCTGCAACCTGCCCGGATCCTGTGCAGGGGGTGCAGGTGGGGGGGTCTCAGCAAACCTGGCCCCCCCAAAATGCCCAAGGGCAGCCGCTGTGCCCTCTCCTGCCTTCTCTGGATGCGAAGCCCCCACACAGCTCCCTGTTTGCAGGAGCTGCCCCCAGCCCTTTTTTTTTTTCCAACAGCAGGAGGTTTCTGCCAGTGAAGGGTGTGTTGCTCCCCGCTGCTAGCTAGCACGGACGTGTGTGCACAGGTTCAGGGGAAAACCAGCCCGTCTGGATGCCAAACCCCCAGTTCTGCAGGAAGGGGAAGGGAAGGAGATGGTTTTCAAGTCAAGATCATTTTCGGCTCTGCAAGTTGTCCTTGAGCGTGACTGCAAAGGGTTTATGACAGCGTGAGGCTGTGCTGGTCCTTCCACCCTAATGAGGAGCAAACCATTGCCTTTAACTCTTTTAAAGTGCAATTTTCCCCTTTATACATACACGGTTTAACGAGGGCTGGCCTTGCTCCCTGCTGCTGTGCCTTCTGCAAGCCCCGATGCACTCCCTTCAGCCTTTGCCATTTAAAACACTCATCCCCCTACATTTGAAAGGAAGGCAGAATAAAACACCCTCGTCCTGCAAAGCACACACGTGAGTTCCTGCTGCAGGACCAGGTACAGGATGCTGACACAGTGCCAGCAGAGGACTCATCGTGGGAAATGCAAGCAGATCAATAAGCCCCAGATGAAAAGGGAGGCAAGGGCAGACAGCAGGTAGCTACGATAGCATTGAAACAGTTAAAAAAATAATAACTCTGGGTTTGTTTGAAGCTGAAGGAAATGCTGTAGGGATTCTTCCCGTATTCTCTTGGTGGGAGGGTGAGTTTTTTGCAATAAGTTTAGTGAGTTCCTCCTCTGTGGCCTGGAACGAGACCTTTCACCTCTTCTACCTCTGCTTCCTCAAGCATCAAGGGAGAGCACTGGTCTGATCCTGCCTCGGTACCACATTCCCAGCGCCATGGATGAGGCATATTAAACAATGTCTCGCAGCCCCATGAGATAAGCAGGGCAGGACAGAAGGTCTCCGCACACCATGGGGAGCTCCTCTGACTTCGTGGAGCGTCAGCAGTTTGTGACTTCTCCGATTTCATCCCCCTTGGGAAGGACAGAAAGTGGGTCGCTCTCAGCTGGGCTTGGACCAGCTCAGCCAGGGCTGGGAATACTCCAACGGTTCCAGCATTAACCCCCCAGCATTATCATCAGTCCTTAGAAAAGAGACAGAGAGGATTACCCTCTTATTTTTCACTCCTGAAATGTCTTTTTATTTATAAGGCACCAAAACACCCTGCAGTCCTTTCAAATATCAAAAAAGACAGATAGAATATTGAAAGTCTAGTAAATAAAGAGGGCAGGGTTACCATGACCCTTCCCAGCCTCTCTTGGTCTGAGTTCCCCATTATGCAGTAAATAAATAGCTATCTGTTATATGGCTTTTTTTTTTTTTTTTTAATAATAAAAACACTTTGAAGTGTTTTGCTTTTCCTTAATTAAAAACACATCAAGCCATGGATAAAGCATTGTGGAAGGGCTTGTTGTGGCATTGCATTTTACAGCTGGCAAGCAAATTTCTAATAAAATGTTTTTTGAAAGGAATATTGCCTTCATTCAAATCTCCTATAAAAACTACCCATCCATTAATTCCAATTAATGACACTACAGCATTTCCACTAACACTGGTAGTAATTCTTGGCTAATGGATGATTTTCAACAAAATCAGAATCAATGTAAGTTTGGACAGGACCCTTGCAGAATTAATTTACTGCCCCGATGCTAGCTGAACCAGGGCACAGCAGTCTCCTCATGCGTATAAATCACGGCAGTTTGAAATGGTTTCTCTGCGCCATTGTATGCAGCCTCTGCAGAGTTTTCTGTGGGCTTTACGGGGAGAATAAAACTCATCCTGCTCGGCAGCTCGATCTTGTGGACCTGTCAGTGGAAGTTGTCCTTACGCAAAGGAATAGGTGCTGCTAGTGGAAGGATCCTGGTTGTAGGGGATAAAATGCAGAACAAAACCACCTGCCCCCAAACAGCTGCAGCATCTTAAAAAGGAAAGAAAGAAAGAAAGAAAGAAAGAAAGAAAGAAAGAAAGAAAGAAAGAAAGAAAGAAAGAAAGAAAGAAAGAAAGAAAGAAAGAAAGAAAGAAAGAAAGAAAGAAAGAAAGAAAGAAAGAAAGAAAGAAAGAAAGAAAGAAAGAAAGAAAGAAAGAAAGAAAGAGAGAAAAAGAAAGAAAGAAAAAGAAAGAAAGAAAAAGAAACTAGAGCTTGGTCTCAGTTCAGTCTCTTGTACTCTGATATTTTCACATCAACCTTTAGGACACAGAAACCCAAATCATTGTGCCAGTGGTGAGAGCTCAGCTCCCAGGTGCCCTTCAACAGACACATTTTCTTTGCATTTTCACCCAGGTGAGTTACTCAGGGCTTTCACTTACATCAGCAGAAACTTTTCCAGCCCTTTCTGCTAGAACCAAAGGAAAAGCAAGGCAAAGAAAGCAGCAAGGAAAACAGAGCCAGAGGCACCAAGAACCATGCTGAAGGTCTGAGAAGCAGCCTCCAGTACCAGGTTGGGAGTAATGGGGAGAAGGAAATAGGACAGAAGCTTTATATCTGGTTAAGGGAGCTGCTGGAAGGAACTCTGAATGTGTCTGCAGCTTTTTGCTCCTCAAGCTTTGCAGGTTTTTGGGATGTAAAATTAGGATGGGTTTGGAAAAAAGGAGGAAAAGTAACTTATTTTCCTCCTTTTATATGCCACCAGTTTTAGACTCTCACCAGCAAACCTACTGCAAAGTGAAAGCTATGTCAGTGAAAGTGAAGGCAAGTGCAATGAATTCAAAACCAGCTGTTTATGCAGACAGGTCTGGGTTACACTAATTTACATGTACATCCCTTTGCCAAAATGTGCCATCAGTAGAGCGCACACAGCAATAACAGGGCAACTGACTCGCTGGCTAGCATGAATGGTCAATGCCTGATGGCAGCGTGGGCCTGTGCCCATGAAACCCCCCAAAATGCTGCATGCATCCCATGAAGGCTCATCTCTGGACAAAAATATCCCCAGAGTCCATCTGGAAGAAGACCAGAGAAATGTCTGTGTGGATGGCAGAACATCCTGGATGGGGACAGGGCAAGTATCCAGACCTTCTCCTAAGCACACTGCCCATCGATGGCCAAGTGAAAGTGATTTCATCGGCAGGAGGCTCAGAGTGATTGGGGATTGAAGGCTTAGGAATAGAAAGGGAGGTTATTTATGTTGTATTTTGTGTATCAATACTGCCAGAAAAATGCAGAGAGCAGCAACATGAGATTTCTGACAAAGACTTCAAAACAATCTGGGGGATTGTGAATTTAATTCTCTCCTTCTTCTCCTTCTCCTTCTCCTTCTCCTTCTCCTTCTCCTTCTCCTTCTCCTTCTCCTTCTCCTTCTCCTTCTCCTTCTCCTTCTCCTTCTCCTTCTCCTTCTCCTTCTCCTTCTCCTTCTCCTTCTCCTTCTCCTTCTCCTTCTCAATTTCCCTCAAACCATTCATTTTCTAATGTTTCATCTGCACAATTCAAGTCAACTCCCCTTTAGTATTGTGGATTTAGGTGGAAAACCCAGAGGGTGTTTATTATTTTATTACATTAAACAGCACAAGCAGCCAGGAGTCCTGGGATGGAGAGGACAGGGCATCACAGGTCCCACAAAAGCATGCTCAAGGATCAGCTGGGATCCTCATCAGCATCCCTCCTGCTGCCACTACACAAGAAGGCGTCTTAATAGAAACCCTTTCCAAATCACACAGCCCTGCACCCTGTCATTTGCTGGATGGCTTTATTATAGCTTTCCATTTGTCTGCGCCGCCTGAGAAAACACAGGTTCATCCTTCCTCGGGTTAGAGGGATTGCGGGGTTTCCCTGCTGACTGCAACACCGTGCTGAGCAAACGCTGGCAGGAGGGGGATACATTATTTCAGCTGATAATAAGGAGCACTTGGCAAAAGGATTCTCATCTGCTTGGTGGTGGCAGTGCTGTTGCTATCGGTAATGCTCTTGCAGGCACCGGGCAGGCTTGGGCACAGATTTTGGGGCCACAGAGCAGCATGCCCACTGTGGCTCTCCCCAAGACTAGAGCTAAGCAAGCTCTTACACATTCACCTGGTTAAGGATCCTTTCCTGAACAGGGCTGAGATGCAGTGTTTTTTAAACTGATTGATATATTTGGAGTAAGTCAGTATTAATGATCATGTAAATTAAAATCTGGAAGTCCTCCAACTTTTTAAAAGCTTCTTCTGACACTGCAGCTCCTTGCAAATTGACTTTGTGTTCCAAAGATACCTACATGGAAATATGCTTTCGCTCACAAATATTTTTGGGAACAGGCTGCCTTTTAAAGAAGCTCGAGTAATTACTGTGACGAGGTGGTCACACGGGTCATCTGGAGCTAAGACCGATTTGGAATGCATATTGTTCAAAATAACCCGAGCATGCCTGTCATTAATAAACTCTGTTAAAAATTGCAATAATAAGGTGCACGCATGTTTTTAGCCTTGTTTGCTTGCTCTTTCTCACCACAGGATGACCCAGGGTGCACGACTCTCAACAAGGGTGGATCTGCCATTGGTGTGCTGCAGGAAAACTGCTGTGGAAAACAAAGCTGACATAGAAGAAGACCTATAATTCTGTGCTGGGTGCTAATTCACAGAGAAAAATAATGCTGCTCCCTGATTTCCATTTGTTACTCATCCAGGGAAGTTTGTCATGCCAAAAATGACTCTGTTGTATTAGTCAGGGTTAGTTATCAGTACTGCCCTTATGTCTTACAGCATATGCAGATGAATTGACCTTAATAACACCCTGAGAGCAAAACAGGACTCTGTCTGAAATCCTCTCCTGGTGGGAGAAGCCTGCAGATGGGCTGAGATCCATGGTTGTGGTCCAACCCAGCCCCAGCATCCTGGTCCTGGCTTTGGGCATTGGCTATGGCCACGTTTGTTGGGTTGTTCCTGCCGACACCGAGTGCATCCTTCATCCTGTGGTGTGCCAGGGCAGGAGATGCTGCCAGAGACTAACCAGCTCCAAAATCCTGCTTACTAGTGACGGAGAGCATTTCAGGATTCACCCTTAGCACGGTGAGCTGTTTGCATGGCTGTAGCCAGTAATTAGCACGGTGCTTGCTCTGTGCTTTCTTTTGCTTAAAGGGAAAGAGAAGCGGGTAATGCAGACAGAGTGGCTTGGATAGAAAGACAGACAGACAGACAGACAGACAAGTAGCTGGAGTGGGCTGGCTGCCTCAGAGGGGATGGTGGGACCTGCTCAGGCCAGGAGGATTCAGGGGATGTACCGGGGCTGGGAGGAGGGAGGTCAAGGTGCAAGAAAGCCACCATGGCACAGCCAAGGTCTCACACAGGGTATGACAACTGTCACCCCAGGGAGGCAGAGGTTTCAGCATTTTGGAGCAATCCACTTTCCTGTATCACTTCCACCAACTCCCCCAAGGAGCCCTGGGTTCTCCATATGTGCAAGAGCCCCCAGATGTCTTCCCATCCCTAGGCAGCACCAGACCCACATGCCAGGGAGTCACACAGAGAGGCAAGTGCAAGCCCCGAATGCATTCCCCATGCTGTCACCTCCTGCATCACCTCTGTCACCTCCTGCATCATCTCTGTCCTTCAGTGATGTCTCCTTCACTCCAGTCAGGGCTGCTCCAAGGGACAGATCCTGGGGCTGCCTATACTAATCTTGTAAACGCGACTCACTTTTGCCCAGGCTATCAAAGTAAAATGCCTCTACAGTGCAGTACATTTATTAAAGTCCTAATGGAATTACAGTCCTCCCACCAAAAAGCCAGATGGTTGGTGTTTTTATGTTATTAGTTAATGTAATTTAGTATTAAAGTTTTGAGTTAAAAACAGTACGCGTTGTTTTCCTTATGACATCTGCTTATATTCTGCCAGGAGGATGAATTTATGTTTAAATAGGGCTTTTCCTTTATTAATGAAGTCAATTAAAAGAATGACCCAAACAAAGGAGATGTTGGGTTTAGGGAACAATCACCTTTTATTACTGAAGGCAGGTCTGGCTCTGGGAGCTGCAATGCTGAGCATGTGCTGGAAAAATGCTTTTCTTGTCCAGGATGTTTAACATCCACTGAGAAGCAGGGTAGGGATAAAAACAGAATATCACGAGAGACTTCATATTTTTGTCACTGCAAAATGCTTTCTTTGCTGTGACTGGCAGCTGCCAGCGGCATGCGTGGGAAGTGACAGGGCTGTGAGGAGGGATGTCCTTGGGCGAAGAGCACTGCCATGGCCTCATGGCTTGCTCGGTCCTCATCTTTCAATTCAAAATCCATCACATGAGGTGCAAAAGCAGCTCTGAGGACTATTTCTCAGGCATGTGAAAAGCTTGAATTTCACACAATGCCGCTTTCCTCATTTTATTCCATCCTCTTTCTTCCTTCCTCATTTTATAGATGTGTTTTATGATACGACAGCAAGGAGAGGCTCCCTCACCAATTTTAGCACAGTGTTGGGTTTCTGAGCATCCTGGGCATCCCCGATCCCAGCAGGGAGCTGCTGCGGGGGAAGCAGGAGATTTCAGCCCCAGCTGCAGCCTGCACCAGGGCTGCTCAGGCACCGGAGCTGAGAATTCCCTGGGTGCTGGCACTGGCCTTCAGGTCGGTGTCCTCTAATTCCCCATGTTGGAGTCACATTCTGATGTAAAACTGCTGAAATTTGCTGGTGGTCTCCTTTATATTATCTCCAATGTCTTCTCCTTTCCATAGCACACTATCATTAGTGACCTTTCACATTTAGTATTAGGCAGGATGGAAGATAAAATCTCCCTTCAACTCAGATAAGTTTCTTTTTATGTTTAATTCAACATTCTCTCTCTTTTCCTTGCTTTACTTTTTCTTTTTCTCTGTTTTCTTCTTCATTTTTTTTTTTGGACATGCACACATCTCCAAGAGCCATCCAAGCAGCAGCAATGCTGTCAAGCTTTTGTGTCTGCAAATGCTCTCAGTAGTCATCACAGTTGTCCTGCAATGTGAAATTGTGAAATACCCACAGCTTCACACTGAAAATATTATCATAACATTTACAGAAAGACACTTCCAAGAGAGCCAGGCCAGCTTATGGTTAGGTTAACTTCTAACCTGATGGAAGCCAGTGTAGGAAAGACAAACTACGACAGTGAAGATCTGAGCTGTAACTCTATTCTTTCTTTTTTCTATTCTATTCTATTCTATTCTATTCTATTCTATTCTATTCTATTCTATTCTATTCTATTCTATTCTATTCTATTCTATTCTATTCTATTCTATTCTATTCTATTCTATTCTATTCTATTCTATTCTTTCCATCCACTTGTAGCTTGACAGCCATCAGCTCACCCCCAAGTCCCATCTGCTGCCCATGGCCAGGGGCTGGGTTCAGCCTGGGGGGCTCAGCTGTCCTGGGCTCCAGCATCCTGGCAAGAGAGAGAGAAAAAAAAAGCTCTTTGAGCTCCTCCAGACCTCCAGACCAAGGCACAGGCACCAGGGTTTGCTTCTGGTTGCTGTTCTGGTGAGAGACATCACCTTCCCCCGAAGGGAGGTGAGGTTTCCTTGCAGCAGTGCTTGGGGAGCTGCTGGAGAACGTGGAGCCTGGCCAGGCGGGCGGCTGCAGATGAAGCTGCCTTCCCCACTCTGCTCTGCTGCAAGAGAGAAGTGCTCCTCGGAAATTATCCTTTTTTTTTTCTCTTCGCTTGAAGCACTTCCTGTAAACCAGAAGATATATGACTGTTTCAAAGAGTTTTAATACTTTTACCAGTAACTCCGCGGCGCAGTTATGAAGAAGTGAGGCATTGCGGGTGAAGAAGTGCACGGCAATTTAGAAGATTTAATAGAAGTCGATTTTACACTTACACACATTAACATTCACATGGACTTGATAAGAAAAAAAAAAAAAAAAAAGCACCATCCAGTATTCTCACTGCTACATGATGCTGTTTGCCAAAGCCTTTAGTTATAATTAGTCAGATTAAACTCTATCCATAGATAGCTTCAACTCCATCCAGAAAAGCTACCTCACTTTCTATTTTTACAAACCATGCTGACAATAAGTACTCTCACATCTGACAGGATATATTGTCTTTGCCCATTGCCTCTTATAACCTGACAGTGAAAAATGTACACTTCAGCATCCAGGGAGTCGTTTGTTACCTCTCCACTTCCTTCTAATTAATGAAAACATAAGGGAAGAAACAATAACTGGGTCTACTGTTCAGGCAGAAAATGATTATTGCTCAGATGAAATAAAAAAAAATATTTTTGGCACCTGATTGCCTCAGCAATGACATAATCAGCAGGGATTTTTACTGACTCTGCAATAAAACTACATATAACTATAAATGCAAAATACTTAAAGGTTTCCCCCCGCTCCTTCCTTTGCATGTAGTTACACCTACCATAAAAGCTATCTTAAAGATCGTAAAGAAGAGGTGCGCTTTATGGACAAATGGTCTTTTTTGCAGAAAAGTGGGAGGTTGTACCCAAAAAGCATTCCAAGCTGGCTTCACTCACAGAGATGCACTGCTTGGCATAGAGCACTTTGATTGCTGTATTTGGGCCAGGTAGCATATTTTTGTGCTAGTACATGGGGAAATGATTGATACAGATGAAATCTGGAATTCAGCAGAGCACATCGCAGGCTTTTTTTTTTTTTTCCCCAGCAAGAATAAAAGGGGCCGCAGAGGCTGGCAAAGCCACACTAACTGACATAAACTGGGTTTCTGCTTTGGGGTTTCTGTTGCAAAAAGTTGGGGGATCCCCCAGCCCTTTTTGAAAATTTCTGCTTCTCACGAGCACCACACCTGGCCAGGGCATTTCTGCTTGAGATTTTCCTACCAGCGTGTAACACATCTCCAGGGTATCCAAACTCATTTCACAGATCTGATTTTCCCATTTATTGTCCATTCCTTGTGTCTTTCTATAGAAATGTCCTGAATATAATGACTATCCTGACCTCCATAAAAACAGGGCAGTATTTTCTCAGTTGATCAAAATTGCTGAAATAGTGCTGTTCCATTTCTCAGAAAGCCAGTAGCAGAGAGCTGTTGGGATGAGAACAGATGTCTTCATTAGCTTGCAGAAGTAAATGGAAAACCAGTGCAAACCAGGGGGGAAAAAGAAAAAAAAAAAAAAAAAAAGAAAGAAAAAAAAAAAGAGAGAGAGAACAGCAGTGATATATTGATATTCTAGTTCATGCTGAGCTCATGCTTTATTGCATGGTCTTGAATAAGATTATGCCCAGAGCAAGGTGCTTTAGTACACCCAGGTGCTAAAACCAAGCCTCACATAACCTGTGACTGGGGCTCGTCTTCGATGTAAATCCAACAGCTTGTCTTGCACCAGGAATAAATGACATATCAAAAGGGGAAAGCGTCATTATTGACCAGACACTGTGGCTTTCAAGGGTGGGTGCATGGGTACCTACAAGTAACTCATTCAAAAGCGGTTGAATGTCTTTCATCCTGTTAAAAAAAGGGTGAATACTCAAGTTAATAATTGTGATGCACAGCCAGAAATAATTAGAGACTGCAAGACTGGCAATCATAAATTACTTTGCTTTTAATAACATAACGAAGGCAGAGTCACAGAAGCAATAGAAAAATGCAGCTCAAGCAGAGAAGTTCAAATGAAAAAATAAAGGCCAAATCCATTTCTTTAATTTCTTTCTTGAACAAAGAACAATATAATATTCACGGTTTCCAATGGACTAACTTTAACTGTAGGTGATTTTGTCCACAGCTAACTTGTCTAAGGGAGAGAAAGAAATCAAATCTTAAAGGAGAGCTCCCTAGGTTATGTGAAGCTATGAAATATAGCACTGGAAAGGTTTCTTCTCCATCTGCAGGGGATGTTCTGACCAGGTAATGCTGGCCGTCAACAGGATTGGGTCCACTCTAACATGTTGATTGCAGTTGAAATTCCAGGAGAAATTCTGGGTATCAGCCAGGGATGCTAGTGGGAGCTTCAAAAGCATTACGCTCCCTTGGGAATTTCTTGGGATACATCAAAGTGATAGCTCTTCCACTGCTGGAGGCATGTTGCCAACCTCCTGCCCCGTTTGCTTCCAGGGCTGGTGTAGAGGAAATTAATGGGCTTAACACATATGGCTAAGTTGCATGGGACGAATTATCCTAGAGTGAGACTCTGAATGATTGACTTAGTGTCCATCTCCAGAAGCTAAATTTGGGGGAGATGGATCCTCCTGAGAGCAGCAGCCTGGAGCCTGACTTTGTTTTAGTGCAGTATGGAAGGAGCAGGGGAGTTTGGAGCAGTGGAAGCAAGATCATTGAATGCTGCTGAGTCGATGTTATCTGTTACAGTGATTTTCTTTAATTACAGGAGAAGCTGAACATCCTTTTGTCCGTACACTATGACAGACTTATTAAAATACAACGTAAAACTTGAAATGTAACAAAAAGAAGTGAAATGATTCCTTAGTCGCTGTGATTCTTTTGGAATAGAAGAAAGTCTTTGCTTCCATTCCCAGACCTATCTTGCCCAGATTATATCAGCATTCATGTTACTGCAGCATCCTAAAGCTCTGAGCTCAAGGCTCAGTTGTCTTGGGTTGGAATCAGGCAAAATAAAAATAATAATAAAAAATAAATAATACAACCTTTTAGATAAATATCATTACATGCTGTTTAATATATTTTCCAATAAGAATGTAAACATGTCTGAGCCAAAAATGGGCTCAGTTTGAATTGTGTAAGCAGATAATGTAGGCTGGAGGTTCCAGTGCGACTTTTAAGTAGTAGTCTTCAATTTGTTCTATTTTAATTTGGCCCATCCATTTTGATGGGTAGTCTCATTAATACAGCACGGTTTCACATCAGAAATATCCCCTTTGAATGATATGAAGCCTAATGCATTCCTCCCACGCTGGAATAAATATAATATGTGGGAAGCGTATTACACCTGGTGATCCTTAATGTAACTGATCGATCATCAGTTTTCAAAAAGGGAAACCATCGTTGGGTAGAAAATAGATCAGCAATTGAGCCAGACAATTATCTTCTGTTCTGAATGAGACGCTGTGTGCCAAACCAGGAAGAAACATCTATTTGGCAGAACAGTAGATGTAACTAATACCTTTAGGACATGTTGGACAAAATTATTTACTAATAGTGCTACAAGGTACTGGAAGAAGGCTCCAGGATGAAAGCTCTTGTCCCATTAGTGGCAGAAAAAAACACCTCATGGTGGTACAAGGCCCAACAGGGAGCAGGGAGCAGCTGCTGCTAGTGGCACCTTCAGGCCTGCGGTGAGGCCCAGCAATGTCCTCCAGCCCTTCTGGCCTCCACCAGGGCATTACCCTGCATGGGGACAGTGACACGAGGACACGTTGCTCCTAGTGGCACCAGGACAATGGTACAGGGAGGACAGGCACAGGCTGAGCCTTCCAGGAGGAGCTCAGCACCATTTGGGCACCTACAGTGTCCTCAGCAGCCAGCTAGCCCAGCCACCTCGCATGCTGCCCAGATGGAGGAGGTGCAGGGAGCACATCCCACATCCCTGGTTCTCTTTGACCTTGCAGTGAAAGGCAAGGTCAAAGAGAGCCTCCCTGGCACAAGCTGGCTGTGGAGCCTGGGGACATCCCCGTGCTCAAACGCTGCCCAGAGCAGGGCTCCTCACCAGCCTCTGCTGGCTCCAGCTCCTGCTGGAGGCCTCAGCCTAGAGCTAAAGGTAAAGTGATGAAAGTCCTTCAATGAAACAGGATTACCAGCCGTCACAATCCAGTTTGCTCTTTTAAACGATGTATGTTGGTTTACATCAAACCCTTGCTTGGCTAATAGAATATATCAAAGGTACACTGTCAAGGGTTTTTGGGCCACAGGTTTGACCTACCTTAAAGTGGTTGTTATTTAACAACATGATTATTTGAAATCCGGATGTCTATTTTAATTTTATTTTTATTTTTTAAAGAGGAAAATGACACTCTGCCCTTGCAAGTTTGATGCCTGTAATTAAATACAATTGAAAACAAAAGATCCAGATCAGAAGCCAAAGAAGAGTGTTCTTTATTTAGTTAGGGCAAAACACAGAGAAACACAAAGGTTTCCCTCTTTGCCACTCCCAAGCTGGCTAGCTGAGCAGCCTGTTGCTCGAGCTGTGCTGTCATTGCCACTGAGGCTGACACACACGCAGAGATATTCTGGCATGAAGCTCCCCTGCATTAACATATTTTTTCTCTGAGTGACACTGTTTGTCCTGCAGAGTGGAAATTCCCTCTGCTTGAAAAAACGGTCTCAGGGGACCACTTGTAAAGGGAAGAGAGAAATTTATTCTCCAAGGCTCACACGGTCCTGGTCCCTCTGCCGAGAATGACAACCAGTGTGACTCCATGTGTCAGCAGAGGTCCTGGCTCGAGAACTGGGCTGAGAAATACAGGGTAATTTGATGTTGACATTAAAACCTGTCACCATCTGAAACAGCAGGGGAAAACTAACAATATTTGCTAAAAGGCAGAAGATAAAATCACTAGATGAAATTACTGCTTCAGAACGACCTTCTAAAAATACCTGCAGTGATCAGTCTGGGTGGCTGGAGAGCCACAAACAGAGAATGGCACAGCCTCTGCTCCGAAGCCACGTCCTCCCTGGAGGGAGGTAATTTGCACCTTGCAAAACACTGTCCCCAAATATATTACGGTCATAATGAGCCACAAAGACAGCATACAAAAAGAGCCCTTTGCTTGTAAACAAAGGAGCAGGAGGGAAGGCTCCAGCTCCAGCCAGATCCTGGTCGTCTATCTCTCACTGAGGCAAAGGCTGACCCAGGAGGTCCTAGAGGGTACAGGGAGGCTGTGGCTTGGGCAGACCAAGTCACCATCCTCTAAAAAACAGGCAATGATGCTCTAATTTTCCTCTGTCTGAGGACACTTGACTTTTCCAGGGAGCTCCTTGCAGTGGGAGCATTCCTCCATGGGCCCATGGTAGGGCTGCATTTCCCTTTCCTTCCAAAAAGTCCCTTTAAAGAAAAAACTAAGACCCTTTAAATTTCACAATCTCTTTAGTATAGGCAGGAGCACCAATGCACAGCTGGATACAAACACCCCATGGGCGGGTGTGCACTCTTAATTTCCAACACATTAACAGCACACTCCAAATCTCCATTCCAAGACACAGCCAATAAAAATGAATTAACTGAACAGTCATTAGGATATAATGTGGTAGCGTTAAGGTGAGTCACAATATAATTACCATTATTTCTAATGGAGTTACTGTGCCGTTACATCAGCACAACACACCTCACCTCTGCCTTTGAATGGGCACACACCTCATTGCACACCCACTTTAGTGTACACTCGCTTCAAGCACAAAAATCAAGGCATGATTCTGAGCAGGTTTGGGATAATGCAGCCCCAAATCAGATGTGTGTAAAAAAAAAAAACAGCTAAACCAAAGCAAAACGAAACAGGTGTTATTAGTGGCTGGACTTAGAAAATCTGTCTCTGTGTTACTGGCATCAAAAGGACTTTTTTTATTGAGTATGGTGGGTTTGGGATCAGGACCCTCTGACTTCTTAAATTGATTACTAAAGAAAAGAAGATTAGGAATTCATGATCTGTTGAGTTTTGAGTAATTTTGAACCTGACGGCCAATGTTCATGGGAGGAGTATACCAGACAACAGACTGGTGACATTTAGCAGGCTGCAGCAAAACATATGGCCAAGGCAAAGACACAGACTCCCACTGACCCCAGGGAGGAGAGGGCTGCAGTGTCTATTCTCCACTTTGTTTTGGGTTCACTGCTGTCCTGGTTTACAAGGTGGTTGACAGACTTTACACAAGGTTCATCGCACTGCCAGGTTTGGGGTATGTTGGCTGGTTTCTGAGAGATTCTCCATAAGGAGCCTGAAAAGGCAGGGAATATGGGATGTGACATAAATGTATTCTGCTAATGCTGTAAATTAGTCATATCAAATATGTATTTAATATAATAAATTTGGAAGACAGCTACTGTAGGTTAAGTGGTAACTGACAGCACTTATAATGAGGATTAATATACATACAGGTCCTACAGATTTGTTAAACTTCAATAAATATTTATTATAATCCACTGGTTCTTAACTTACACTTGAATAAATTGGCTAATGTTAAATAAATAGAGAAGCATGACCGAAAGGAATGGGTGAGTCTGGCGGTACCACCACAAGCTCATAGCTCACGAGGGGTTTGCTCTGACAAAGAGCAGCCTGATGATGCTTGGCTCCGGTGCCTGTTGGCTTAGCAAGCTTTGCATTAGAGCAAAGCCTTTCCTGAAGAGCCCAACCAACTTGTGTCCTTTCCGAAGAGCTGCCCTTGCTGCAGCATCTCTGAGACAGCTCTTCAGGCACAGTGGTGTGCCTGGGAGCTGCAAAGGCACTCGGGTCCCTTCAGATGTGGAAGGAAGTTTGGTGGAATTTCAGAAGTACTTTGCTGTAAGTAAGAGGCTAATTCACTGCTTATGCTCCTGGAAATGCTGCCAAGCATCTCTCTGTCTGCATGGGTTGGTGCCTAATTGCCATTGAAGGTCTGGCAGGGGCAGCCCAGAGGGGTGCTGCAGCAGCAGCAGACGTGTGGCTACAGACACCAAGACTTGCCCTGGGCCCCTTTTTGGGGTAAGAAATCAGGGAGCTCCTGTGTGCAGCATGCTGTGAGAACAGCCCGCCAGGGATTTCCATGCACGTAGCATCCTCTGCTTGAAACACAGCTCTCTCGTTGCATGAGAATAGCAACAGCGCAATGAGAATCTCACTGCAGGAAACCCCCTCAGCGTCTGCAGAAATAAAAGTCCTCATTGCCTGGAGACAGGAGCTGCATTAAAGGATCTCAGATATTTTAACCAGTGTGGAAGGCTTTGCACAAGGTGAAGATGAAGAGGAACAGCAGTTTTTTGAACTGACCATCAGGATGAGTATGGAGAGTGTTGTTTTGCTAAATTATTGCTCACTGCTCTTTTTTCTTTTTCTTTTTCTTTTTTTTTTTTTTCCCCCTGACTTAGCAAATGATTCCTGGATCTTTTGGAAGAACTTTTACCCATATCTGATGATAAATTACCTTCTCCTGCAAGTGCAACATGATGCATACTCTGCTGGCTGTTCATTATCATTTTTCATGGATCATCTTCTTGGCTTCCTCTCCCATCATTATGTCTCTGCCCATGACAACCTCCTTGACATTGTTGTACTGATTTCTTTGTAGCTGTCCTGGACCCTTTCCTACTACTGTCACGCACAGACTCGCCACGAATAGTTCCTCAGTCCCATGTGACAGATAATAACATTTTTCTTAATTGCTAATCATGTCTATTAGTGAGTTACTTGCAGGAGAACAGTTAATTCCAGACTGCTCAGAAATTCTGCAGAAGGGCTGAGGGGACGTGCACGGCCGAGCTGGCGATCTCTGCACCGCTGACACCAAAACCAGAAGCGACGCTGTTCTGTTCCCATCCTGGGCAATAGAGGATGAGAGCTCTGGTACAGATGTCTGGCTGAGGCTAGACCTCTTCCAGCAGCACAAACCCTGTGCAGTGCATTTTGAGGAAGGGAAACAGCCCCCAAGGGAAGGGTGTGCTTGTGTAGGGTGGCTGGTCTGAGCACTGGCTTGACTCAGCAGGGCTTCGAGCTTGTGGGTGCAGGTACAGCTCACTCAAAGGTCACTGGCTGCAGTGGGTTGCTGGTTTTTAATACCCCTGACACAACGCTGCAGGATTTCCTTGGCTCCAACACTGTCAGAAACTCAGAAACAGTCTCACGGATTAGATAAAGGCGGGGGCGACCCTCGAGTCCAGACAGTCCTGACGGCTTCAGGCAACTGAAGTAAAGATTTAGAAGCTAAAGCATCCCCCCAGCATGGCCCGATGGGGAGATAACCACAGGGGAGGGAGGGAAAGGGAGGGGTAAAATGAAGCGGTGAGTGTTGGTAAACGAGAGTCCTGAGGAATTAAACGTGATTGCCCAAAGCCTCCCACACTTCCTCCAAACAGCTGCTCTCTGTGCTAAATAAATCACACTTCTCGTTGCCTTACCCCGGACTCACACAAGTGTTCAAAGCAGCACGGGGCCTTCCTGCCCTTGCTTTTCCCTCCAGCCTGCACCTCCCCGGTGTCAGCTCCTCATCTGATTTCTCCCCCACTCCTCCCCATTTCCTCTGCTCGGGTCAGGAGCAGCTCTTGCTCTGGCCAGACATCAGCAGTCACCCAGGCACTCCTCGAAGAGCCTCACAAGAACCCTGAGGGCAAGTCAGTGCTCCATGGGGAGCGTGGAGGGGCTCAAGGGGACTCAAATCATCCCCGCTGGTGTCCCTGCTGCAGCCCTGACCCCCCAGGGATTCTCTTATTGCTCCTTGCAGTGCCGGTGGTGGTGGCACCCTGCAGCAGGCTGCCTTCAGGGGTGCAAAGGGCACCGCTGCACTTCAGGGATGAATTTATTGGAGGCAGCGGGTCTTTGCAGAGGAATGCTGCAGTGCTCCATTAACTCCGGGAGATATTTCTGCAGCATGCACCAAGCCACGAGCGTCCTTTTTGCTGTTAAGCACCAGCAATGTTAAGCTGGGAGGGAGCGGGAGGCGTGCTTGCTCAAGGAAGATGTGGGAAACCAATTACAAGTTCTTATACAAATCCAAATGTGTCTTCCTAAACACACCGCCTCGCCAAATGAGCCTGAGATTTAGCTTTCACAATAAGTCTGAACTGTGAACTTTTTAATTTGCACATGGTCTCAGGAAATCTAACTCATCCTATCAGAAAAAAAAAAAAAGAAAAAGAAAAAAAAAAAGCTACTTTAAAAAACATTCTTTTGCTCGTTTCTTTATTCCAGGAGCAGAGTAATTTATGTACTCATTTAATTTTGTTCTGCCACAAACAAAACCACAGTATATAATGTGATCTCTATTGCTGGAACGCTTATTGTTGGAAGGACATCGGAGAAGACATAAATGTCCCTGACACAAAAGAAGATCCCAGGTTTCGGAAAGATCACACAGATTGGAAAATACGTTTTTCACTTAAATTTATGAGTGGCCCTTTGTTCTTTCCTTTATAGTATGATAGCATAATAATCTTTTAAAACCACAGTAAGAGCTAGGCACCTGAGAGATTGGTGCTTTATAAATACTTAAACAGATAGACCGCTATGAAAATCTTTTGTTCTGCTGCATTTTGGTCCATTGTTAATACTGCTCCAACAATGCAGGGAAAAACCTCTAATAATTGGAAAACATTTGTGTTGGGAGGTGAGGCGGTTAGTGTCTTCAGAGAAATATCTTCCAAGGCAAAGAGCATTCTATTATGCACGCAAACTGCAGAAACAACATGCTGGTTTTGCATATGTGTGCATACAGAGGTAGGAAAAACCTGCCAGCCAGCCAGCAAAACACCCGTATTTCATCGCTAATGATAGCGCCGGACAGCTGTAATTCACAACTTTGGAAAAGTAGAGGAAAAACCCAAAGCAGCCCTTACATCTTGCTGAACAAAAAGCCTGCACCATGTGAATGAACTCAAGGTAGTGGGTCGGTAATTGGCTAAGTTATCTCTGCTGTCACTGTTTTGTCCGCCGACAGCAAGGTGCTGATAAGCCCCAGAGGTTTCTGAGCTCCCCAGGAGGATGCATTGGAGCAGCCCCTTCTCCTGCCTCAGTTTCCCAGTGGAAAATGAGGACAGCAACAACCTCCTGTCTCCCACATCAGGATGTTGAGAGGAAAGGGTGTTACTGTCAATGGACACTGCTTCTGTTTGTCATTAGTTTTGAAAATAATTTTATTTTCTTTCCCTCACCAGAAACATGAAATGAAAGAAAAAGGTTGGGAGAAAACCACGCTTGCACCATATTTATAAAAATTGCATATCACACAGCCATGCTGTATCCATGTACTGGAAAAGACTGGAGAAGTTGGGAGAAATGTGGTTTTTAAGCAGCATTATGTTGCAAAATGGTGATGACATTGCTGCTTTTGTCTGGTGGCAGAGGGGCAGGGAGTTGCTCTGTTACATCCATCTTTGCTGGTAGCTCTGTGGGGCTGGAGATTTCTCAGGTAAAGTGAAACAGGGCTCAATAAATGGATAGATGGGATCCTGAATAAGTAAATAAATAAAATTATTTAAAAAAAAAAAAGAAGAAGAAAAGTGTTTTTTATTAAAAAGAAAAAGGGCTTAACTAACCAAAAGGTACAAAATTAGCTCTTAAGGAAGCCAAAACTGAAATAAACACTCTTCCTTTGTGTCAACCTATAGAGCAGGTGTTGCAGCCGTGTGATTTAGGAGCTGGAGCACACGCTGACATGGCAGTCCTGGCAAAGCCTGGCCAGGCTCGGTGTCTGGGAGGAGTGGCACAAAGTGGTTGGAGTGCTGCACATCCCATGCTCACTGCTCCAGCAGGGACGAGCCACACGTGCAGACCACTGGCACATGGCGTGCTCTGATGGGGACGTGCATGCAGAGCATGCAGGGGTTTGCTGTGCACACTGAGCTGGACACGGTTTGGGGAGACTTTGCAGACAGCCCAAATGACCCACTTAGGTCTTTCCCAGTCATTAATAAAGGACAAAGCCAAGAAAAGATTTGCTTTTATTAAAAAAAAAAAAAAAAAAAAGAATAACTCGTCCCTTCAACATCAATTTGTGGCATCGTTATGTGACCCACCATCCCAGTGTTTGTACAAATACCATTGGGTTTTTTTGTTCTCTGATAGGGATGTGTCAGTTTGTCAAAATCTTAATATTTAGTACAAATTTGTCTGTGCTGAGACAACTTCCTTTGGCAAAGGCTAATGGAATTGCACATCAGGCTGCACATTGCATCCGCTGATGGAATTTTGGGTCAAAATAAGAAAAAGAGACAAAGAGAGAAGGCACATCCCCAGCAGCCTCACAAGCTGGGAACAGGACAGAGCTACATTCAAGCTTTTGTGCCAATAAAATTTAATTTTTCATGGTGACCTGAAGAAGACCAGCCCCTGGTCTTTTCCTGCAGCCCTTTCCCGAGCTGTGTGTGCTGGGTGCTGGGGATGCAGGCATGGCTCGAGCAGCCAGGCTTCGTCCCTGCAAAATTCGGGTTGTGGACACCTCAGTAACCCGACTTTTATCACAGTGCTCTGCCCAGTCTTTTGGGTCGAGATAAAATTTTGGCCCATAGAAAAACAGAAATCAATACAAAAAAGATGACCCAATTGGGTCAATAATCTGCATTTTTACTTTTTTATTATTAGAAATATTTATATTACAGTAGCTTGGTATTTTAGAAGGCTATAAATGCATTTTTATATAATCAGCATTTTAAAAAGTCTATAAACATTCACTATGTTTGCCTAATGTACTATAAAAGCTTCCAAAGGAGCTGTTATTATCCAACTTGTCACCTCACACATGCTCCGAGGAGGATTTTTTTTTTTCTTGTCTGCTGTTAATAAAATGAAGCAAACCATTAACAGCTTTGGAGCTGCAAGGAGAAGTAAAGGGGCTTGTAATCTTGGACTCCAAAGGAAACGTCTGCAGCTTTGCTCCTTGCCTCTTTGAGATTCCCCACACGCAACAACAATTTCAAAGAGACAAAATCAGTTTAGGTTACATAAATTCAAAAGCCCAAGCCTGCTTCTTTTAAAGTAACATCTTGCATTTTGTTTGGAGTGTTGCAATCACATAACATTTTGAAGTGCTTCAGTTTTACATTCCTCCATGCATCTTCCTCTGCTTTCCTTGGTTAAAGAAGCTTTAATGCAGAATTACTGCAAACATTCATGCATTCATTACTGCACACACACACATATGTGCATGTATGTATGTCTGCATGCAAATATATGTATATATTAAAAGTCCAGCATGGTGTGTTGTGGTGGTTGTGCACTCAGGACCCATCTCTGCTGGCACCCTCTGCATGCCAAACTCCCATCTGTACTGGTGCATGGAGCAATCCACAGCCCAAGTCCTGATAAAAAGATGCCATGCATTTTGGAGAGAAACACGGATATTTTTGTCTCTGCAAGCTTGGGGTGAGTGTGGTGTAAATCAATTAGTGCAGGGAAGAAATCTGTGTGCAAAAAGCAGAGTGGGCATGAGCTTGGGGTTTTCAACCATCCCTTAATTCACATCTAGGAGATGGGTTTTCGGTTCATCGCCATTTATAGTTTGCTCCCGTTCCCAACATATCTCGGTGTCGGGATAGATTCTCAACCCCGGGGAACCTGTCAGGGACGTGATAACAACTCACTCAACCCAAAGCAGGGCACGATTGCGCCTGCGATAGCGAGCGGTGCTTAACAGCTCCCCTGCTGCGGGCGCGGGGTCCCGGCCGGCACAGGAGGGCACAGGCAGCCCCCCCTGGGGATTTGCTGCTTCTGGATGGGGCTGAAAATAGCCTGAGAACCTCTCACTTTTGACACTCAAAAGCCCAGGATGCTCCGAAGGGAGCAGCAGGTGATGAGCATCCCCAGTTTCTTGGGTAAAGTTTTTTTTCTGGATGAATTCAGGGTGGAGAAAGGCTTTCACGGCTTCAGTTTTTGGAGGGGCATGGGATGGGAAAACACAGAAAGTCCTGGCTTTTTGGACATCCATGTGATGCTGGAAAAGAGGAGAAAAATAAACAATGGAGGCAGTTTGTGCTGCTGCAGGAAATTCCTGGCTGTTTTGCAGGGAAATGGGCCAAACATGCTGCATGGTGTGGCCATCGCAGAGGTGGCTCTGGCATCTCAGGGACACCAGAGTTCCTGTGATCTGTGGTTTTGTTGCCATACACCCATCCTGGGTGTCCATGTGGTGATGGTGTGGAGCTGCCTCTGCTCAGAACTGCTGGGATGGGGGAAATCCTAGGCCCCTGGTTCAAAGTTTGGGTTCAGAAGATCTGTCGGCTGAGATAAAGAGGCAAAACCACCCAGGATGGAGAGCAGGGGTATCAACCAGCTGGCATCATCCTCAGAGCTGGGGAGCTCTGACATAGCATCATGAAAAAGTGCCCCGCATAAGGGGCATGTCCTGGGATGTTGGGATGTCCTGGGACATCCTAAAAGCCTTTCACAGCTCTTGGCGTTATGGGGTGGTTCCTGTTCTGGGGGGGACCCTGCTGCAAGCAAGCAGGACAGGTTGGCTGAGCGTGGCCACCACCACGTGTGTTAGCACTTATCTGTTCCCCAAGGTGACCTCCCCAGGGCACTGCTCTCCTGGACATCTGCATTTCCAAGCTTATCTAATACAAGTTCTTCACCTGTTTCTACGAGTGTGAGCCAGGGACAGCACCTAGATTGCCCAAATTGCCCCTTGTCGGGGCATCATTGGGGCAGCTTTGGAGGCTGGAAGTCTCCCATGGCCTCAAAGTCCAGGAGATGTCTCCACGTCGGTGATCCCCTAAACCTGCTGTGGCAGGAGGGGTTTTCCTGACCTGTGGTGGGGCTTCCCAGTGCCTCCCATCGAGGGCAGAAGGTTGGCACCTCCCTGGACCTTTGGATACATTGGGAGATGTGGCCGGGCAATAGGGTGAAGGACTCGGCCAAATGTGGGTGCTTCCCTCTTTCCGCTGCAAATCAGGATCCCTTGACCTTCTTTCCCACCTTCTCTTCTGGCTACCTTTCCACCAAGGAATAAAAAATACAAATGAAAGAAGCCAAAGGAGAAGGAAAAAGTAAATACGGGTGGGAGACAAAGGTCTTCCTGCACAGACAAGGTCTCTGCTCCGAGCCTCCCAGCGCCGCCGCTTACCAAAAATAGCCAGGGCCCCGCGAAACCTCGGCCCGGCACGGAGCAGTAAGACGAGCTCCCTTCCCTCTTGATTTGGCCGGCCTAAAAATAGCAGAGGGTAAAAAAAGGCAGAGTCAGGACCCCGCAGGCCCAGTAGTCAATGGGCTGAGGGGCGCGCCTGAACTCCAAATCCCGCTCGGCGGCCTCCAGCTGGGAGGCTATTTTTTGCCGTGGGTGACTAAATATGGGCAGGGAGGGAAGAGCACGAGAAGGGGCCGCTCGCCCGGCCGTGCGTGTTTCGGATGCTTCGCTGGGTATATAAGCACTGCAAAGGTGGACTCGCTTCCTCACCAGCTCTGCCCCCCTCTGCAGCCCCCCGGGTGCGTGTGTGCGCACCCCTCCCGACAGCCTGACCCCCGAGTCCGTGGCTGACCCCTTTGGGGGGGCCAGGAGGGGACATGGAGGGCAGGGAGAGGGGGGACACACGACGACTTGTGCAGGCGCAGCCCCTTTTTCTTTCGCATCCAGGTGTGCTGCAATCCGGGCGGGCAAGGTGGCTTCTCCTTAACTCCCTCCTCGCCCGCTGCCGCCGCCGCCAGCGCTCCCCGGAGCCTCGCTCCCCTCCCTTCGCTCAGCCTCCTCTGCTCAGCCTCCCCTGCTCAGCCTCCCCTGCTCAGCCTCCCCTGCTCAGCCTCCCCTGCTCAGCCTCCACCGCTCGCCGCTCAGCCTCCGCTGCCTCCCGCCGTCCTCCCCCACCCGCCGAGCCGCGCTGCAGCAGCGGGGACGGAGTTGGTGTAGTGGTGCTGAGCGAAGGGGGTGAGGTAAGGGTGGATGTTGGGGGGGGGGGGAGGAGGGAAGGTTTTGCCTGGTGATTTTTTTTTTTTTAATTTCTTTTTTTTTTTTTTTTTTTTTTTTTGCCTCCAAGTGAGGACTAATACCATCACTGGGCCTGCTCTCTTTTTTCCCTTCCTGCATTAGAGATTGGCTATAAGGAGAAGGCTGACGGCTGCAGCATGAAGCGCATTATTACCTTGTGATTCCATGACCCTCCTCTATGCATCCCTAACTCTCAAAAGCTGATTCAGCTTTCAGCTAGTGCTCTGGTGAGTCCTCTGCTGCAACAGAAGCTCCTAACTGGTATGTCTTTTTTTTTTTTTTTTTCCTTCCCCTCTTCTGCTCCCTGTCTTTCCCTTTAACCACACCAGCTCAGCTCTTTTTTAAACACTTTTCTGGCCGATGCAGGACCGAGTGCCCATCCAACTTACCCAGGGACTTAAATGTCTGCTTTTGCATCCGGCAGATGTGTGTGTGTGTGCCGCGTGTGTGTGTCTGTGCGGGGATGTGCCGGCTGTGTTTAATCGGTGGATGGGTTAGCAGACCTTCTCCCCCCCCCTTTTCTTTTTTTTTCGTGTTGTTCTGCTGTGGCATACTCCGCATTTAAAAAAAAAAAAAATAAAAAAGCAACAAACTGCAGAGCAAGCAGTGCACTAGAATAATCTGAACTGAAATGTTAGAACTTTGGCATGCAACCGTTCTGCAAGGTTAAACCGGCCTTTAAATGCCTAATTCAGATCCAGGCTGGCTAATGACACCTAGGGGGATTGGGGCTTTATTTATTTATTTGCACCAAACTAGCGGCTATGAGCTAATACCAGCCAGAGCAAAAGGGTGAAATGTGGTTAAACTTAGCCTAACTTGCGATGATCTCAATGCCGCGGTGATTAACTGTTCAAATGCCGAGGAAAGAGCATTAATTGCAGGCGCATGGCTTGGGGATGGTCGGAAAGGAAATGTGAGGAGAAGTTAGGTTTTCCTGCCAGGGGTTTGAAATTCAGGTTACACTTCATCCAGCAATCGGCTGTTATTGCTCCTGCAGCTAAGAGTTGGCTGTGGTCATTATATTTTATATGAGAGCGGTGATACCTAGTCGCATAAATATATGTGCATCGGTGTTGGGTGAGGGATGCTGTGCTCTATACCCGCGTGCACACAAATTCAGATATGCTTTAGAGCATGCATATGTGTATTTTACAGAGCTTTATCCAGAGATACCTAAATGCTGTCTCTAAGCAGGTGTAGCATTCGATCCCAATGCAATGCACCTCCTGTCTGTGGTTAGAGTAGTGCTATGTGCATATGTCTGTGCGGGGAGTGTACACTCAGCTGTCGTGTGCAATGGTGTAGGCAGAAACCTGCGAGCTGGGCTGTGGATTTAACTGCCCGTTTCTCTAGAGCAGGAGGTTGTGCCTGCCTCCCTGAAGGGCTGAGGCCAGCCCAGCCCCTGCCCTGTGCCTCTGCCTTGGCCCCGCTGGCCTCTCCCTGCCCTGTGCCCAGCCCCAAATCCAGGCTGCCTCCGAGTCCCGAAGTTTTGTGCTGCATGGCCGCAGCCCGACTGTGCCACTGGGACCTGAGGGGCACCCCGAGGCTGGGGCAGAGGAGGGAACTGATGTGTGGCCCCCTGCTTTCCATCCCTTCCACCACCCTGCTTCCCTTCTACCCAGCACCTCAGGCTCTTCCCTTCACTTTTATTCACTCCTTGGCCTCTGCACTGTCCACATTTCCTTGCTTTTTTTTTTTTTTTTTTTTTTTTTGCTTTCTTTCTTTCTTTTTTTTTTTCCACCACAACCACAATTTCATTGTGCTTCTTTTTTTTCTGCTCCGAGCAAGCACCAGAGCTCAGCACACCGAGGTGGGCTGAGGATGTTGGGTGCTGTTTGCCCACCACCGCTTCCTCCTGCTGTTAGTGCAGGACATGGACCACAAAGTGCCCCCGGCCTCACTATTAAAAGCATCGTCACGCTGCTTGTGTGCTCCTCCACCCAAAGGGAAAACCCTTGGGCAAATCATGACCAAATTTAAACCCAAATCTGCTCCTGAGCAAGCAGGAAGATGAGAGTTGCATTCATGATTGTGCCATGGCCTCCAGCCTTAGTGGGGATCCAACAGGCCACGACGCAGCTCTCACCCCAAGTGAGAAGGGAGCGGGGCAGCCGCTGTCCCACACATCTGTGGAAGTTTGGGGCTCCTCAGGACCGCGTGTGTTTGGGTGGATTTGAGGAAGGCAAATTGGGGATGAGTTGTAAATTTTTAATGGCTCAACGTGTCAAGCGGCTGCCCCGCTCCCTGCACCTGGCCTGCTCTTGTCTGTCTGAGGGCAACTCAACCCTCAGAGTGTCTTGGCCATGCAAAACCCACCTGCACTTGGGTTTTTGTGCTCTTTTTTTTTTTTTTTCTTTTTTTCCTATTTTTTTTTTTTGAATCTTAAGTGCCCAGAGTTTCCCTCACACTCCTCAGTTCTCCCTTCACTTTAATTTCTCTGCAGTCATGCATTACCATGGTGCCACAGCTCCATCTCTCTTTCCCTTGCTCCAAACTAAAGGTGGAAATTTGCCTCAGAATTAGACAAATACCGATGCTCCAAAGGGCCAGCAGCACTGGCAGGAGTGAGGAAGGGCACTGCCCAGAGCCAGGACCAGGCACTTGCCCGAGCTGGTGCACGGTGCACAGCACTGGGGGGCTCACACCCCGGCACTGCAGGGCCATGGAAGTGGATGGGAGCAGGGAAATATTTACTCCCCGTCTCGCAGCGATATTTTACAGAGCAGTGGCACAGCATCGACACAATTAGGTATTCCAAAGTGCTTACTTTGCCGCTCGCTAAGTTTACTTAAACCCTCTTTAAAGGCTTCATTAGGAGCCTGGGATGAACGGCCAAATTCATTAGCACCGAGGCGGGCGTTGTGCATTTGCCTGCAAATTGCTATCGAGCGGCAGCGGCGGGGCGAGGGGCGCAGGTGAGCGCCCACCAACCGTGCCGTGCGGTGCCGTGCGGTGCTGAGCGAGCAGCCAGCGCCCGCCGTGACCTCCGCCGCCGAAATCCTGCCCGCAGCGGCTGCCTATTCAGCTCGGCCCACGGTCGCAGCCACATTGTTCGGGAGCTTTAAAGCTCAGCGTGGCGGCTGGCCGAGGGCAGAGCGAGCGGGAGCCTCAGCGGGGCCGCGCGCGGGGACGAGCCCCCCGAGGGACACGGGCACACGCGGACGTCCATCCCGCGGGGACAACTCGGAAAGTCCTCGGCCTAAGCTGCCGGCACCTGGCTTCAGCTGCTTTTTAGTTTGCATCTCTGCAGGTGTCTTCCCACCCCCCCCCCGAATCCTCAGCTGGCTGGATGACTTGTGAAAAGCGATTTTTTTTTTTTTTTAATTTTTGCTTTTTAAATACCCTCAACTCTCCCAAAGGCATTTTGGGGGTGGCTTATCTGCAAGGTAGTGTCTCGCTCGTGGTGACCAGCAGAGGAAAAATCATTGGATTCACTAGGTAAGACGCTTTCTTCTTCCTATGCTTTAATCTCTACTTACTGATGGAAGCAATTGCTTGTCTGTAGCAGATGAGTTTTCTTGCTCTGGCAGATAGAGCAGGTCCTTCCTGGTGGTGCTTTGTACATCAGCAGCCAGACATTGGATTCGGGCTTTCTGAAAGCAAATTGGCTTTTTGTTTCTAAATTGCAGGGTGGAGGCAATGGGGAAATAATATTTATTTAACTTCCCCCAGCATGTCTTTGTCTAAAATGATACACATGTATACATATGTATACACACAAAGGAAATTCCTTCTGCTGAAGCACATTTTTGCTTTTTTTTTAATTGCTGAAAGTTTGCGGTTCCAGCTGGAACACCCTCTCTGAAGGTGGGCTGGGAGCTGGGTTCCCCCTCTGTGCCATTTCCGTGACAAAGAGCCCCAAAGAGCAGGGCAGCTGGCCACGCTGCCGGCACTTTCTGCCCGGTGCACAGCCCCCAGCCCCAAAAACCAGAAACCTGCGAGGGCAAAGCTGAGATCACCAGCAAATAGCGTGAGCAGGGGAGCAAGGGGGTGTGTGTGTGCATGTGTGTGTGTGTTCAAACTGTGCCTTAACTCACTCCCGGGATGTAAATTGTCCATCAGCGCTATTTTCTCCCGTGAACATATAAATGCGCATATTGAAACTACCTGCTTGAGAGACATACTTCTTTATATGCCCATATGAACCTGGCAATCTATGGAATGTAAAGAAGTATGTATTTCAGGTGGGGACCCTTCTCGGAGGAGCGGTGTGTGACCCCGTGCGAAGGGGGGGGAGAAAGACAGACAGATTTTTTTTTAATTTATTTATTTTTTTAAATGCCTGACATGGCAGACTGGCTGGGGAGTCAATTGATGATCTTGTTCCAGTGCGTGTATTGTTCTGTCACTTTGCCTGTGTCAGCAGGTGGAAATGCTCATCAGGACATTAAATATTCAATATGCTGACTGCGGCATGGGCTTTGAAAGGCAATGCCAGAGGAAGGCTGGCCGTCCACTCCTGGTTTTCAACAGGGATGCAGGCAGGTCCCTCCTTTTTGCTGCTCCCCCCCAGCCCTTTTTTCCCCCCAGCTAAGGCTAGGTAACAACCCGAGCTGCCTGATCATTAAATCTAGGGAAAATAAAAGGAGGTGGAGTGGGGGAGAAGAAGAAAGAGAAAAAGGATACAAGAGTTGTGGCTTAGATGTGCAGTATTTTGGCTTCACATGTTTGAATCTTTTCTGTGTTAAAACTTTTTGTGCTTAAAACTGGAGAGAAGGAAATCTGTGTCTGTGTGCCAGCAACACACTGCTTGGAAACAGCCCTTGAGTGACTAGGTCACAACTAGAGGCACGAGAGCGCTTTGAACAGATGCCTGTTATTTTCCTAGAGGAAAATAATAAAATTAGCTCCTCGGATTTGGGAAGCTTTTACCGCCTTTTGGTTTTGCTTTTTAACCTTTTGCACCATGAAATATCTGGTTACATTTCCAGGATCCCACAAGAATGAGGCAAGGTGGTAAAAACGGGTTTGATACTCTGGGTGAACAAGTTTAACTTTCTGTCTGGGTAAGAGGCAAGTAAAGCTTTGAGCCCCAATCTTCCTCATGCTTCTGAAATCCCCTTTCGGACAAATTCTTGTCACTTTGGCACCAAACTTCCAAGTCCCACCTGCTCCTGAGCTACCCAAACTTATCTCCACAACCCCACCGTGCAGACAAGGGCACTGTAATGTTCTGCTTTTGAGTGAATTCCCTGCAGTTTCAGCACATCTCTCTTGGCAAAAGTGCTCCTCAGGCCCTTACCAAGCCTTGATCCGCTGCTATTCATGGCGAGCGCCGCTGTCACTTGTTACACGTGTGCCAAAGGGGATTTCACTGGAAGCAGGCGCTCATGAATAGCGGGTTAGAAAAGGCAGGCTGGGCTCTCATGGAGATTTCCTCTGTACATTATTCAGTGGGATTTAATAATAGTGGTTTTCTGTTTTTTTAAATACAAATACCGCAGTTGATGGATGCACGCGGAGTGCTTAGCCCCTTCCCCGGAGCGGAGGAACCGTTCTTTGCTTTGCCAAAACTTTGGGAAGGGACAGTTTGGACATCATCCTCTGGGCCCTGGGGACAGTCCCTTATGTCCCTGGGTCACCTGAGGATGGGTCCTAGCCACTGAGGGCATCCTGCCCTATTTTGAGGCCAGATTTCAATAAGAAGGGTGTGGATGCTGGAAAATAAGCAGAGGCCGGGCACAGAGCGCTGATGCCCAAGCCTGGCTGCAGTTTCGCTCCCTTGTAAAACATCACTGGTAGCTTGAGTCACTGGGTGGGAAATTAGGATGGTCCTCACCAGTCTGGCCATGATACAAAATTCCCTCCTTTCTCTGCTGACCCTTTACCCCACCACTTCCCCCTTTCCTTTTTCTCCCTTTTTTCTTTTCCTTCCTTCTTTCCTTTCCATCCTTCTTTCCCTGTCTTTTGCTTACTTGTTTTCCATTTTCTCTTTATTTCTTGCTTGCTTGCTTTCTGCCTTGTTCTTTTTTCTTTTATTTCCTTCTTTCCTTGTTCTTTCTCCCATCCCCTTGTTCTCTAGTCTTGCTTTTCTTCCCTTTCTCCCCCAGTGCAGGTGTCACTAAGCCTCCTCCACCACTGTGCATTTCTGTAGCGAAGGTGCTCACGGTCTGATTTACAGCAGATACCTGCATTCCTAATGCAATTTTTATCTCCTTCCCACCTCTGAATTAATATGCTTGTTAATCACACGGAATTGCTAACTTTAGGAAGTCGCTAAGTGCTCAGATTTATTTTTTATGTAAATATTTTCCAAGCCGTAATTCCGAGTGCTGTCTCACAGCGCGGGAGCACGTGATGGAGGTTTGGGGGTGCAGGGTGCATCCCGAGGCCTTGTCCTCTCCCGGGTGATGTCAAAAAGTAAATGGGAATGTAAAATTAAATGGGAATGCCACGGCAGCCCATTTGCCAATAGCATCGGTGGAAGCAGATGAGGGCTTTGGCCCTTCAGCAAACAATTTGCGCTGTTTTTGCGTTTAGTGGCAGCTCCTTCTCTCTTTTTTTCCCTCTTTGGATTAAAAATGGGACTGCTCCTCTGCACTAGGTCCTCTCTGTTTCTCAGCTATGATTAAGCCTCTTCTCCTCCGTGCTTCATACAAGGGGGCCGCGGTGGCGAGGCGAGGCGGGATGCTCAGCTGCGCCCAACCGCCCTGCACAGCACGCGCTGAGCAGTGCCGCCCGTGGGAGCAGGAGCGCTGAGGATTGTAAAAGCCATAAATCCAGTGGACCAAATTAGTTAAATTTTTCTATTCTATGCCTCACAAAACCCAGCCGTTCCCGAGATGGATTTTCCTCATGTAAGCGGAACTAGCGGCAGGTAGAAAATGGGCATTTTGCACACGCACAAGGGAGTGCGGGGATGAATTCGCACCGTGCGGTTTTCCCCAGCATTTTTTTTATTTTTTATTTTTTAGTTTTGTGCGTTTCTTTATGTTGATGATCTATTATTACTCTTGTTACTATTACTTAGTATTGGAAGACAGGTGGTCCAATAAATTCCAGCACCCTCTTTTGAAATAAAAAAAAAGGGGGGGTATGTTTGCAATTCAAGTTTAATAGTGCATTCATCAAGAGCAATAAACCATTTTATTGCACGAGTATTTCAAGGGATGTGCTGGCCCTGGTAAAAGCATTAGTAAAGGGGTGCATCAGCAATCTCATTTAAAACTGTCGACCCAATGTGAAAAATGTTGCGTTGAAGAATAAACTGCTATTAAGCATGATTAGATTGACCTGCAGGACAGATATTTTAGCTGCTGCAGCACAAGTCGATCAAAGTGAGCATCGCTTAGATTGCAAAAAAAAAAATAAAATTTAATGCCCTAAATTAAAAATGAAAGAACCTCGGAATATTTAGGACCAGAGAGTGACTTTGGGGGTGAGATTTGTGTGTTTGATTCGAAGCGTTCGGAAAGGTGGGGAAAGGGGAGAACCGTATTAATTGCTGCCCCTTTAGCATACATTGAAAGTATGTTACTCGGATCAACCAATCAAAAAAGAAATTGTGCTGACTCAGCACTCGGGCTAGTCTGCACGTCCGATTGCAGAAGAGATCAGCACTGCACTGCAGTATCTTTCCCTGCCTTTGACACCAGCCTAGCTGGGCAGGGCTTCCCTTGTGCTTCCCAGGACTGGGTTAGGCCAAGAAGAAGAGCGGGCCCTGAAGAGAGGAGGAGAGAGTCAAGGTTGCACGAGCCTTGAGCTGCTACGAGGCTTTTTAGTCAGTAAGCGAGATCTTCCATGCTGGGTTTGCCCTGCCAGATGCAAGCGGCATGCATTGCTTGGGAATATATCTATTTTTAAAGAGTTTCACCACATCTTGCACTTAGCAGTGGCTGTGGGCGAGGGGGTGGTGTGTTCCTCGCAGGAGAAATATCCTCGCTCCGGAGCTGGCATCCCTCCCCTGAAAGCCCGGGGCTGATTTCAGCACGGCGCTCGCAATTCCCTCCCAGCGAAGACGCTGGGTTTAGCGCTTGCTGCTGAAGTTGCTCTTGACCTAAGGTGCCTGTGCAGCGCTGCCGCAAGGTGCTTCCCCGTCGGGATGCAGGGGTCACAGCAGGAGCAGCCTCATGCTCGTGGGGCTTGCCTGCAGCCCTGCAGCTCCCCTGCCTCCCTTTCCCCCAGGAGGAGCATGGCTGCTTGCTGGAGAGGTGCTGAAGCCGTTGTTCGCACCACGGGGGTAAGGCTGGAGAAGGCCGAGGCAGGCTGATGCAGCTCCCCAAGGACGAGCTTGTTCTGGGTGTGTAATGGCCAAAATGCAAAGTCCTGTCCAGCCTCCAAGTCACCCTCCTCTGCCTGCTGCCCTGTGATGCTCCCAAAGCATTTTTTTTCCCGTGCTGTTTAACCAGCATCAGCATGCGTCCCTGCTCCTAGCCTGTATTTCTTGCACAAAGGTCCGTGCCGAGGAACAGAGGCCAACTGCGGGTAGCTGTGTGCACAGGTGGAAGGCTGGCGGAGGGCAGACACGTTCTGAACAAGGGGGAACTTAATAGCTGAAGGTTTAGCAGTTGGAGCAGTTGCTGGTGGTGCTCAGGAGGCCAGCTGGGTGCTGGGTTCGGGGGAAGCAGGGTGAGTGACAACTTGAACAGATGCAGGCTTTTTCCTCTTTTTTTTTTTTTTTTCCTTTTTTTTCCCCCCCTTTCTTCTTTTCATGAAGCACAGCGCCCTGCCTGTAAATGCTTCGCCATGCCCAGATATGGCCTGCTCAGGGACGGGCACCTCTAGCTAAAAAAGCCACGGGCAGAGCGACCAGCCCAGGGACGGAGAGCAGCTGGTATAAATAAATAGTGCTCATTCTCAGCTGCCCTCCTGCCGGCCGGATTAGGTGGCATCTGGGCAGCCAGGAGGCGCAGGGCTCGTGACCGCCGACCGCAGAAGTCCCCAAGCAGCTGTAAGGGCAGGAGCCGCTCCTGCAAAGCCCTTACATAGGCACGTCGCCCCTGGCATTTGGGGAGTCGGATAAAGCTCCCGCAGCAGGAATCTGGTGACCTAAGAGCGGTCGAGAATAAAGTTCACCGCAGCAGCCGGGGCAGAGCTTCCAATCTGGGAAGCGACCCGAGGTTGAAGGCAGGATCTGGCCTTCTGCTTTTTAACCTGTTGCACGCACACGAAGCCTGCGGGGACGGCGGAGCTGGAGGCGAGATGTTGAGCAGAGCTTCCAGTTCCTCTCTCGGACGCAGCGGGTTAATTTGCTGTCAGAGAGATTATTGGAATCTGATTTAATACTTGTGTTTACTTCGGGTCAACAAATTAAAAAAAAAAAAAAAGAAAAGAAAAACAAGTCTTAATAATTTAAGGCACCGGCTTGATGGGAGCTAATAGGAAATAATGAATCTCCTGCAGTGGTTTCCCTCCCAGGCTTGCAGGGAGCATGCAGCTGGTGCACATCCTGCTCACCTGGCTGCAGCAGAGCCATGCCTGGGTGCGAGGTCGGCCACACGTGTAGCCAGAGGCTGCAGGAGGCAGCCAGAAAGGATGGTCTTTTGCTCAAAGGAAGCTCATTGCCTGGCTTATTTGAAGTGAAAAGCTGAAGCAGGGAATGGGGATGGATTGGTAGAGTGGGGGATATTCCTGTGCAGGTGGCAGCCGGAGAGGATGTTGTGAAATCTGTGTAGTGGGGGATTTGGGTTCTAAAGCTGGGGGTGACTCTGCAAAGTGGGGTCCCGGATGGGCAGGAGGATGGAGGCACGGGCAGCCCATGGAGCAGGCAGGGCGAGAGGGGGGAGCACGGTGCTGAGCATGGTGCTGTCTGCTTCCATCGCCGGCACTTGGCACATGAGCAAAGTCTGTGGCAGCGTACCTCGGGGTCTGTCCCAAAGTGACTGTGGTATGGGCAGGGGATGTCTTGAGCCTTTGGGAGAGGTCTGGCAGATGTGGATAAAGAAATGGCATTTCTTTATCGGCGAAAGGCTTCACCATTAATTTAATACAGGGGCTTTGTCCCCCCCTTCCTCGCTGTGTCAGGGCCGTGATGCACTGTGTGCCGCACCAGCTTGCGTTCTTTAAATTAAGCTAGCTTTGTCCTAAAGCCTTGTCTCGGAGATAATAAGGCGCACACACATACGCACCCGCTAAAATCCATTGTGCCATTTTTGCAAGGAACAGCAAAAGTTGCCCGTGTGCCTTCCCCTCTCTGTCCTCCACACTCATTTGGCCTATTTGAAGCTGAATTTATTCCTGGGAAGGTCCCCATCAATTTGCTTTGCTCTTTTGTTGACAAGTTTATTAAAAACCCGGGCAACTACATATTAAACTTTTATCAGTGTCGAGGAAGAATATGTCCTTTGAGCGGCCACAAAAGTTATGGATTGGGTCTGAACATTTCTTGTTCCACCGGCCGGCTGAGTCAGCGTAACAAATAAAAGCTGCCACCTCTTTTTTTTTTTTACTCTTTCTTGAGAGACGGTTCTCTTACCGGTGTAAGTAACGGTAGCAATAATGCAGGAAGGTTTCAGACCTGGGTAAACGAGCTTTTTTTTCTTTGCTCCCATCAGTCCTTGTTGCTGATTTGAATTATTAACCTAAAACCAGAATAAAATAAGAGCCCGGGGGATGGTTATTGCTTCTTAGCTCAGAGCCAACAGTTTGTGTAAAATAACTGATACTTTGCAGATGTTTATAGGAAAAAATAGCCCTGGAAATTAATAACATTTGTTGTACCAGGAGCGATGTGAGTGGCTTTACGCTTCCATACTCCGCAAGGGCATGAGGGATTTGGAGCGCTGGCCCACGGCGATGCTCGGCTGGGGATGTGCCTTTGCATGGGGAGCGGGATTGTCGCTCTTTTTCTTTAGTCATAAGATTAAACCAGGAGAAGGCCACCGTGTTGCAGGAAAGATGTTAAAAATAAAGCATTAGCATCGCATAACCTAGTTCCTGTTTTGCCTCGCGACTGAGTTTTTACGAGTTGAAAGAAGCCTGCAAAATAATTGGTGAGAAGGGTTTTGAGCTGCCAGAGCAGCAGGCAGGCAGGAGAAAAGTGAACTGAGCTACAGTTCTTAACCTCCGTCGGATAAATAAATAAATATCTGTCCCCAAACAACATATTTCTTGGCCTGTCACCATGTCCAAGGATTTTTTAGTTCTTAAACAGGTTTGCTGGCATAATTTGTCAAGTACAACAGGGAGGTTTCTGTGTGACAGAGGATCATTTTTCACCACGCACGCTGGGGCACCGAAGCAGTCCTGCAGGCTCTGAGCAGCTCCATAATTAGATAACAGTTAACATACGTGTATTAGAGGGATCATCATTCATGCTATAGGATACAGCGGGGCCCGCCACCGCCGATACCGCGCCGTGCCGAAAGCAAGCAGGGAGCGGTCTGGACAAATACGTCTTACTCCAGGAGTTTATCTGCATCACCATTTGCTCCAATTATAACTAATTGGACACATATTGCATTTTCATAGCATCTAATTTTCTATTGATTTTAACGGGACTGCTGGTGTTTTGTACTATTAAGTGGTATCTCGTAGCCGTTGCTGTTTAAAAATGCTGAGTGCACTCCCCTGTATGGAATTATGCAGTCAGCAGATGTTTTAAAACCTATTTAATTGTCTGGTCCATAAAATGCACAAACTGTATTAGGGAACGGCTTTGTTCTCTTTGAGCGTGTGAGTTTGGAAATCCAAAGTGGAAACTATTTCTGGCCATGGTTTCAGGAGGGGCAGCTCCCAACGGGATGCTCAGAGCCCTGCTCGGAGCCACGCAGCCTCCGAGGGCTCCTCAGCCCTGGTTTGGGCTTTGCAGCTCCCTCCAGGCATGGGTGCTCTGCATTTCTTGGTCTGTGTACAAACAAGGACCTTTATCTACAAGGCCAAAATCTGTATTAAGACAGAGTTGTTCGTATTGAGAGCCAAGGATTTGATAAGGTCACTTTTGGTCTCCTGTACGACTGAGGACTGAGCTGGTAATTGGTAGGGTTTGGGGCTTTATTCTCTGCCAGAGATATTGCTGTCTGCCTTGGCAATACATCCAAATAAAACCGGACTATCAAATTAGCCATTGCATTTCAGCAAATACTCAGTGAAGCAGGATGAAAGCAATAGTCCTCTGTTCAGCATCATTTAAAGAAGAAAAGATTTAAACGAGATATTCAGTGGAGGAATGGAGAGGCGGCCTGGAAAAAGCTTTTCCAGCAGTGCACATTTGATCGTTACAAGCACGGAGGAGACTTGAACACTTTGGATATTGGTATTAAAGGTAGATAGGGAAGGTAAAAGGTGATGGGATTTGTGTTTCAGGGCAGCTGATTTGCCCGGGGTGTCTGGGGGCTGCCGTCAGCCTGCTGCCTTCGCCAGCCATTAGCAGGAACCGCATCATGTCTGTGGGAGACAGGTGAGTTCACAGAGGTGTATAAACTAAACAGACACTTTATTAAGTTCAGGTAATAGTTTTGAAAGACTGAGTGGCTACTGCACTGTCAGCAACTACTTTAGTGCCCAAAGGAACTGAGTGCTTTTTAATTAAGTCAAATAAAATCCAAGCGGAAGACTCCCCAGCCTTGTCTGGAGCATACTTTTTGGGTTGAATACCTATAATTTTAGAAATGTTAATAAAACACAGTCCACTTTTTCCCTGTAATAATATAAATTAAATTAATATTTGATGTCTGTAAGAAGAAGGATAAAAGCAATGAGGTTGTATTTTCTGGCTTACAAATGGCACAGTGTGCAGAATACAGCAACTATGGCATTGATTTAAACATCCTTGCAAAGACACCATGCAATAAAGTTGAATCATCTGCAGTACAGGTACGGCTGTTTGGGGGAAAAATAGCCAAATGAGAGAGTAGACATTTTCCTGTATTATCAAAAGCCACTTCATTTGGGGAAATTTCCTCAGATTTAGTAACATTTGGATGGAAATCAAATAACACATTAACTTCAGGAAAGGGGAAAAAAAAAACCTTCCAAAGCTAATTACAAAGGGAATGTGCACTTCATTAAGATAAAGCTGTAGGAAATCAATGTTCTGTATTGTTGTTTTTTCCTTTTGATTGGATTTTAGCATGATAAATTGTTAATGCATTTGATCTAAAAATGATTTGTTTATTCAGATGAAGAGCAACAGTACTTTGTCTCATTTGGCCTTTTAGCTTGTAATGATAATGGCTTCAAGAGATGTTCATTTCTCAAAAGGGTATCGGACTGGAATAGGCAGGAGATTTCTGGACTCAGAAGGATGGGCCCTATGCAAGGGTTCCTTGTAGGCTAATTCTATTGCATGTCGAATCTTCTGCTTCATTAGGAATATCGACAAATGCTGATAAATTCTTTGGCTTTTCTGTGCTGTCTATATAAAATGTCTTTATTAGAATATTGAGGCTAAAGTGGAAAGGTCTTCAATATATCAGGCCCTTTTATGTTACCTACTCCTGATCCCACTTGCTGGGGCAGTGGTTTGCTAATGCAGGGGTTTTGTCCTTTCTCAGGACTGTAATCACTGTCAGCAAAGCTGGCACCTTGGCCAAAGCAAAACAGGGGCACTATGCAGGGGCTGACAGAGACAGAAGAGAGACAATCAGGTTCATTTTGTTATTTTGGCTTGGATTTGCCTCTGAGGCACGTTCCCATGTCTCCCCACTGCCGTCCTGCACTAAGCTGGGGATGTTCCCAGCTGGGGCTGTGCTGGTCCTGCAGGCAGGGCTTGGAGAAGGGTCCTGATGAGGGTGGCATCAGCATCTGGTCCTGGTCCTGGGGACAGAGCAGCCAGAAAAGACCTTTTCAGTGTGATACCTAAATCCAGGCATTGCCAGGCTGGATGCGGATGACCTTCAGACAGCAAACCTAAATTTGGCGGTGCTTGAACTCGAGACATGGCCTCAGTGGAAAGGGAGACTGACTCCAAAACCCTGCCTGGCTATGTCAGGGGTGAACACAGCTTTGTGGGAGAGATGAGCAGCTTCTGCACAGCTCAGACCTTTGAACACCCCCAGCAAAGCCCCTGCAATTCATGCTGGCCATGCCCAGGCTGGTCCGCACGGAGGCTGCAGCCCTCAGCAGCTGATGGTGTAGGATGCTCTTCCTCAGTTGCTGGGAATGCCTCACCACCAGAGACATCATTAGTTGTGATTAATGGCGTACAGAAGAGAAAAACTAATTTTCTAAAAAGGAAAACCTCACCCATAACTCACTGCGGAGAATTCAAACAAAACATTACAGAATGCCCACGTGTGCTCGCAGTGATTATAAATGTGTTATGGGGCACTCACTCCCTGAAGCAAAGCCAGGGGAGTGGGGCAGCACCCATCTCCGGCAGAAGATACTCACTCTAACCCCCTCACTGCCCCAAAAAAATGATGGGACAGGGACAAAGCAAGGACATTTGGAGAGCCGAGCATGCTTCAGGTGTGCAATGCTGATGCTTGGGCAGCTCACTAACCCAAAATCTATGTGCTGGTCAGGGTTTAGCTTGCAGGCTCAATGCAGCATTGGCCATCAATGGCACTTCCACCTTCCCCCAATCACCGGCAAATAATTACTTTCCTCTGCCTCCTATAACTCACCAAAGGACGAATTTAATACTTCCAGGTCTTCACTGTCTAAGTTTCCATTTAGTTCCTTGGCTTGATTGTCTCCTGAAAAGGTACCTAGAGATAACTCGACTAAATTAATTGTAGAGCTCTTTTAAAAAAGCTGTTCTCTCTCTCTTTCTCTCTGTCTCTCTCTCCATTTATTTATAGGCAGCTTAGAGTAACGGGGCTGGGCAGTTAAGTGATCCGCAGTACTTACTGCTACAATGCAAAGCCCACGTTTCTTGGGGAGTAATAATGCTGGCCCACTTGCAATATTTCTGCTTGCAGTGGTTTGCAGTGCAGGTGCCTTTTCCCAGTGTCATCTTGCAGTGTGGTGGGCTGTGAGAAAGAGGGGGGAAAAGTCACCTTTGCCTCGTGACGCATATAAATTCTTTAAATAGGTTATGCACATGGCAACATGCAATAGCTGTGCGTGGCGCTGGGTGAAGAAGGAAAGGCCTGAATTTATTGGCTCCTGCTGCAGAAACGATCAGAGCTGCTGCGATTTTAAAATGTGATTTCCCAAGTTGTTTGGAGCAGTGGGGTGCTCATGCGGCTGGGTTCACAACCAGAGCCACTGCTTGAGTACCGCAGGCTGAGATGCAGCAGGGTCACCCCATTTCCTTCTCCATCCCATCCCTTCCTGTTGGTTGCTGCTGGTGGCACAGCCTTTGCTTGTCTCAAGCAGATCTTAAAGCCACAGAAAACATTGATTTTTGAGGGCACATGAGAAAATACTAGGGGCTGCAGGGCAAGGAGACTAACCTCTCCGCTGCGGTGGCTCTGTCATAGCAGGGGATGCTCTGTGCTGGACCTGCTGCTGCTGGCACGTGCCTCTTGAGTCACTCAAACACAGGGCACAGAGGAGGACAGCAGATGCTAAAGCTCTGAAAGCAGAGAAACGGGAAGTGACAATTAAAGTACCTGGATTAAAACAGTAGACTTTACTTACATCGTGATGTGGTAGCAATGCGGCTTCAAAACAGAGCCAAATACTGGCGTTAAAAATGCTACAGGCTGGTGGTCACTGCTGCAGGCTATTCGAGCGCTATTAAAACTGCCTCTTTAATTCAGACCGGCTCTTCATCCATAGCTGCTAAGAAGCTTACATAAATCCTGATTGCCTGAAAGTGAAGCCATTTGAACCAGTGCAGCATCAGGCAGCGAGTTCAGAAGAGGTCCCGGCGGCTGTGAAGGAAAAGACCCCAAGGAGTTCCCCTCTTTGCTTTGCAGACCGCAAGGCCAAATGCTTTGCTAAAGCTGGTAAAATGGAACCAAATCAACTGTTCAATGGATTTGGTCCCCTTCAACCAGCTGTAGCTGTGCATTGATCTCTCAGACTCACCTCGGAGGTTGGACCGGACCGAGACAACTCAGGTAGCAGAAGACAGATGGGCACACGAGTGCTGCCGATAAGGAGATGATGATGATGACTGGTATCTGCAGATCTATCACCCGGGCTCTAAACTGGTGGGATGAGCCTGAGTCATTATGTGGTTGCCAGTCAATCCTGCGTAACGGAGACCTCTCAAGATTGATAATCTCTATCGTCCTCCTCTATTGATCCCCGCTGTGATTCAGGTCTGTGTATTTCAACTGCAAACGCTGTGCGTTTTCACGTGTATTCGCTCACGCCCTCCTGGGAGCACCGTGCCTCGATGTTTCATCTACTGCAATGAAGAATAAACATTTTGGTCTGAAGTTCCCTCCTTGTGTTTTGTTCCTTGCGCTGTCCTGCTCATTCTGTAGGCTCAAGAGAAGAAATGGGAGTAATGTGGCTGCCCCAGCAGGGGCTGGGTTGGGAACACCAGATGCTTCCCAGCTGCCCCAGACCACAACTATCCACAGCCTGTGCTCTGCTTAGAGGTTCAGGAGATAACCACTTTATTCCAGAAAGGGTTTCCAGTATGATTTTGTTGGCTTTATGCTCCTAAAGACCTCTGAGGGTCTGCGGTCTGCTCCTTATAAACACTAATGTTATGCTAATGGACTTAAAGAAAATCACTCGCTTTCCCGTGTAATAATGATTGGTGGGAAAGTAAGCTGGGCATCATCTTTTCCTAAGTATTGTAAATCTATAGGACTATCACGAGCTATGAATATTGCTGGTGTAATGAGCCATTTGGATGCAAAAGTCTGATGAGAGTTGGTTCATGTCTTTACACCTGGCCTAAGGTAACCCCTGGCGTTAAGGAAAGCAGAGATTTGTCTCCCTGCACACCTGGGAAATTTGGGTCACTTCACTCCAGGTCCCTGGTCCTTTAGGTACTGTTTATATGTTCTTATTAGGACCAAGAGTATTCAAGTGTTTTAAAATAAGGAGCTATTGGCTTAATGTACATCTAATATTTATGTCACTGGGTGTTAAAGGCAAAGACATCTCAGAAGCATCAAGTAAAAGCATCACGGGAAGCAGGAAGGAACATGTGAGCAGCAGCAGCTAAGCAAATGTCACCCTAATGCTGTCCAACCCAAGATCCATACCCAAGAAAGGATGGGGATGAAAGCACGAGGGAAAAGAAGCCCTCAGCACAAGTCCCTTGTTGCTGTCAGTCTGGGCTGTGAGTGATATCAGGACTCCAGAGGAAGAGGTTGGGTAGAAACAGATGCTTCCAGCAGGCTGGGGCCTGGGTTTCCACAATACCACGCTCCTCCCTCCTGCTCCTGCAGCCTGGGTTATTCTCCCTCGTTCCCCAGGGCTGCATCCATTGTAAACAACACTGTTATTAAAATTCCTCCTCGGTAATGATAATTAAGTTACTAAAAGTTGTCAAATGGGGAAGCTGGAGGCACTGCAATTGGAACAAAACCTCGGAATGTAAATGAAAATGTTTTCTCCTGCAAGAAGCGTGGGTGGATAAGGGCCCACCTGCTGCAGTGGCTCGGGGTGATTTGTCTTCCTAACGGGGCTGCCAGGCTCTGGCTGTCGGCACCTACACAGAGCCCAGACACATGTGTTCCTCTACAGGCAACCCTGAAAGTATTTGTTGCTCCCGAAATCCGTTCCCACTGGAAGAGTTCTGGATATGTGTGGGCACAGCAGCTCTCACAGGGTCACTTTATGCAGGGGTACACGATATTTTATTATCCAGTGTGGTTTTCCTACAATGATGTCACACTCCTGTGTCTAGACACACTGGCCACTCTACAAATCTGGGTGCCAAAACTTCACCTTGGGCCAGATTTAGGTATCCCCAGAGCCATCTGAGCCCTGAATAGTGGGAATCATCCAGCTCTCCCGAAGCCAGAGGAGAGATGACTACGGGGGGATTACAAAAGTCAGGCCGTGTATTCTGAGGCTTAAATGTGGGTCCCACCTTCAGGCACCCATGCTTGAAAATTTCTGCCAGTAATTTTATTGTTTAATTCTATCTTTATGAGATAGGGAATTCACTTAACAAGGAATTTCTATAACAATACAGACTATTATGGTCTAATCGAGGCAGTGCGAGGCCCAAGCAGAAGGCAGCTGGTAGGCTTCGGGGGAACTCTCCAGCGACTGCTAACATATAGGGACAAATCTAAGATCTGGGCCAAAAAATTGCAGGTATCCCTCCCAACAGTCTGTCTTTCAGCTCAGCTCACTCCCCAGTCCCTTCTGATGCTCTGTTTCAGAGCAAATGGAGCCAGCTCCCTTTCAGCCAGGAGCTGCCCAGGCCGTGGATCTGCCCACAGACTGAGAATTGGATCCTCTTCAAGTTGGTTTCCCATAAAGCACAGCTCTGAGCCAAAGTTTTACCACTGTCTTTGAAAAACCCTAGCATCAGGCCCTGGCTTAGTCACCATAAGCCATAGCCACTTAGAGGCTGCTCTGGTGGCCCACCAGACCCTGCTGGTTTCCTGAAAAAAAAGAAACCCTATTAGCTCCTCAAACAAGGCAATGCTGAGGACTCTGTCCTTCAAACATTTTGTGCAAATATGAAATAGCAGTGAATAATTAGCAGGAATAATCCTTTCTTCTTGACCTCTTCTGTAATAAAGACCTTTGTCAGCAGATGCAAATGTTATTTTGAGCAGCAATTCATAATCCAGACCTGCTAAACACATCGGGCTAAATACACCTGTACTTTAATATCCGTAGTATTTGTACAGGACTTTTAAGTGAGATAAAACCAGACACCTTATATATCCCACAGGTCTGAGAGCATTCAACAGTCGATTGTAGGAAGAGAAGGTGGCAAAAGAGACAGTAAAGAAGGGAAGGAGAAAACTAAGATAGTAAAAACCAAAGTATGTAACCAAATTTATCTACTAATTTGGATTACTCTCCCTAGGGCTCTACACATGCATTGTGTGTGTTCTCCAAAAGAACTGTATAGTCCAATTAACACCAAGATGGCTAACAAAAATCATATTTGCTCTTCCCTAAATCTGTCATCCCCATCTTTTTCATTCCAAGAGAAAAATGGAAAGGTCTCTTCAGTTTGCTGAGCAGCCATGAGCTTTGGACTCTTTCAGCAAGAGGTCCAACCCCTCCTACTCTTCCTCTCTGATATCCCATTTAGCGATGTCCTCTCTGGAAACTCCCTCAAAGAAGTTAGAGACTGTCCCTCTATTTTAGGCTTAGACCCACTTTTGCCCTTGATGATCTGCAAATGCATCTCTGGGACCAGCAACCAGATTAGCTGGATTCTGTCCATGGAATTTTACTGTGCACTTCCTTTTCATTCCATTTTTTTTCATTTTTTTCTTTTTTTCTTTTTTTTTTTTTTTTGGAGAAAAGGAAAAAGAAAGGACAAGCAAACCAACAGGTAGATAATTGTTCTGTGCTGACAGTTTGTCAAACGAAGGAAGCGCATTTTTAGTCGAGATCTACGTTACTGCAGCACTTGAGCAGAAGTCTCTTCCTTTACTCCCAGATGGCATTGACATATAGCCTGGAGGGGCTATCAGGATACAAAGCTAAAGATGGTTAAAGACATTAAAAACTGTACAATGTGAGCACCATCTACACCAGGACCATCATCCAGGAGGAAGATTCATCCTGACATATTGTGCAGAAAGCAAAGTGAGCTAAAGGTATTTTCAAGATGGACGAAATTTATATATATATACATTCCTACTCCTAACCATGCCTTTTCTAGTGGGTCTTTATTGGCTCTTTAAAAACAATGGCCAATATATGTAATGATCTGCCTTCCTCTTTCTTTCCGGGTGAATCATAGCTCCTACAGAGTGTTTATCACCGAGCATAATGGCTGGCTTGATCCATTCGTGTCTGACTCCACTTCCCAGCAAGCTATTGAACGGCTCCTCTTCGTCGCAGGGCCGCCAGCATTTCCCGGGTCCTGCCAGGGCTCCTGTTAAGCTGTATAATAAATATTGCACTGAGAACAAGACTGCAACTGTTGACACAGGATGGAGGGAATTTGCTTTTCTGCATTTCTTGAGTTTGGTGCTGCCTAAGTTTCTGTAATGCACTCGCACAGAGAATGGACTTAATATTCTTGCACTTTTTAAATAAGATTCACAGTTTATACAGTGGGTGCAGCTGGAGGGAAAAAGAACTGCAAAGAGGGGACTTCACCTGCTGGAAAATATTCTTTACTTCCCCCAGAAGTGATGAAAATGTCAATACTATTGACGCAATCACTAATTAAAACCGACTGCCATAATCATGCATATGATAGCCGTAGGACATAAGTTTGGATTAAATGTAAGCAGCGAGCTGTGCTGCTCATGGTTTTCAAAAGCGTAAGGGGCTGGGTGATGGCATCTTCTGTACAGTCCAGCAGGAGCAGCAGAAGGATGCTCTCACACATGGGCTGCTCCTCTGCTGCCCAGCTCCACTGACCTGCGCAACTGCTTGTGTGGTCTGAGCTCTGTGCAACCATCTTCCCATGGTGAGGAGCATGGCCCAGTGAGCCCCTAACCTGCAGGAAAGACAAAAACACGGACAGCCCTGGGGAGATTCGTCAGTTCAAAAAAAAAAAAAAAAAAAAAAAAAAGACAGGAAAATAATATACAAAACAAAACAAAATATAACCGTGTCATTTGTGGCATAGCCAGCATTTTCCAAGTCTAAGGATCCTGACCTCCAAACTATCATTGTAGAAGTCTATGATTTGTATCCATCTTCACTTTAAAGCATAGGATGGAATGTAAAGCTGTCAATAGAAGAGAAAAAAATATATATATATATTAAATAAATAAATAAATAGATAGATAAGTAGATAGATAAATAAATAAATAAATAAAAGGGATTTTAAGAAAGCAAGGTATAGCCAGAAAATAGCTGTTAACTAACAGCCAGGCAGAGACTTAAACTTCCTAAACCTGGGAGAAAAAATTAAATCCGGATCCAGAGTTTCTGCATTGTGGCTCAGGTCCATGGCTGGCAATCACAGAGGATTTGTCTAGTAAATTCGCTCAGCCTGACTTTGCAGATTCCCTGTGGGTAACTGCCCCCTTGATGCTGGCAGGAACAGGGCTGCAGAAATGCCGGTGCTCATGGCTGAAGCCTCACCATTGATCTGCCAGCAGCATCACTGCAGCATTGCTCAAGGCTGCCCTGGGCTCGTCCAGGGCTCCAGCACCCTTAGGAGGGAGCTGGCAGGTGTCTGGCCCCTGGTTTAGGCAGAATTGGTCACCAGAGCTTTCCAGCTTGCAGCTGTGGTTGCTTTTTTTTGCTCTTCTGAATAGGCAGGGGGAGGCTGAAAATGCCCAGGGGGCTGCTGCTGGCATGGATGCTGATGGATGCAATCCATCCTTTCCCTAGGACAACTTGGTCTCTTGGAGCTGAGCCTGCTGTGACGACCTGGTGTCATGCTGGGGATGTGCCTTTCCCTCTCACCTGATTTGGGAGTGCCGAAGGCTTCCCAGTAACACATTTTCTTCACTTTAAACCTTTGTTAAATCCAGCAAGCTCTTTGACATTGGAAACTTTTATGTGCTGTGTTAGTAGGTTTTCAAGCATGAACGAATTGATTCATGAGTGGATAAATCTGATGCATCTTTTAAATGGAAAACCGACGTAATTTTCCATCAGAGATCTGCTAATAAAGCACATTTACTTGGTTAATCCATTTTTTTTCCCCTCTGTCCTAAGTGCACAACATAAGGTATAAAAATATCAAATCAATAGTCAAGGAGTATATACAAACGAGTGATCAGAAACCCTGCGTGGGCCACCTTTTGGTTGGCTTCTTGCAGGACTCAGGTTTGTGTTCCTGCTGCCCGAAGCCTGCTCCCAAAATCGTCCTGAGGCTGCAGTGCTGCAGCTGTCCTTGCAAGTCCCAGGGGACAGCGGGTGCAAAGCCACCTGCGCCTGGGTCCTCGTGGCACCAGCACTCCTGCTTTTAGAAGTAACTATGGTAAAAGGTGTTGTTTTTTTTTTCCCCTTTATTCATTTATTACAATGATTATATTTATTATCGCAGAAGGAGCTGGGTAGCGGGAATGTGCATAAAAGACAAAGGCACCTTCCCGTTCAGCCTGCCAGGCAATCTGCACAAACTCCCCTTCTTATTCTTCTCTTGGAGTACGGCAGTGTTATTTCAAAGGAAATGCCTGCACAGCCTTGTCTCTGCAAACACCGCAGCCGTCGTTCGATCGGCGCAACTCTCTGGTGTGAGCTCATTTACCACGCGGTTGCTTCGCAGGCTGTGGAGAATTGCCTCGTACCTAATAATTCTGCTAATTTGCTTAACTTGCCCAGATTGCAAACTGCCTGGCCCTGAACAAGCAGCTTTCTAAATGAACCCCTAGACGATTTCTTGACAAGAGGGGATAGGAAAGGTGGCTGGCTGGGGAAGCTGAAGCTCACGGCCTTTTTATTTTTGACCTTTGGGCCAGCATTCAGATTTGCTTATTGGGAAAACTGCACTCAAAGTGTATTTTCTTCAGGGATTTGCAATACCCTTTTGCTTCTAATTATTCTCACTTGATGTCGTCCATAAATTAGTTAAAGATGCTTCTATTAGGGAGTTCCTGTCCTTTTAATTATCTTGCTAAAGCCTCCTTACTGTTGGCACCAGGACTGACAGCCCCAAAAAGCTGTGGGCTGGCAGCTGTGGGCAGCGAATTTGGGAGCGTACGTGGGTAATACAAAAGACTGAGCAGTCCGGGAAAGAAATGAAAACTGCAGCAAAGGTAAATGTCAGACTATTTAAAGACAATGTTGACTATTGATTTTTTAGAGGAGACTACCTCTTCAAAGGATGGCAAGCGTTCCTTCAGATACAGAGGAGGCAACTTAGACAGAGGGGAGAGAAAGGGCTGTGAGTGAGCAGGGAGGACGGAGATTTTCCCAGAGAGAAAAATGAAGCCTTTATGAAGCCTTTGGGATTAAAGACGTGGCTTAGTTCTTTCACAAAAATCCACCCTTCAACCCACTTAAGCACCGTGCCTTTCCCAAGAAACAAAGGGCAGAGAGGTGCTGGGAAGCACTGATGAGCAAAAAGGAGATAAGCAGCCGAGCACTTGTTTCACTGCAGGTTCCCAGTGAAAAATGAACCTCCAGGCACCCCCAGCGATTTGTTAAGTGGCAAAGCTCACCCAAGCTCCTGATTCTGCCTCCAGCAGAGATGCTCTTTGCTCACCGAAGCAGCTTGGGCTCGGTAAGCACTGTTCACTGCTCCCACCTGCACCTCCTGGCATGTGGAGCAAGACCAAAACCACTGCAGCTGCTGCTGCAGGCATCCCAAAGTGCATGGGACAGCTAGCAAGAAGCAAAAGCATCGCTTTTTCTGTACCTGCAGCTAGGAACTTGTGGGAAATTACCAGCAAATTGGCAATTTGGGGTCATCTTTTAGAATGACAGGATGGGCTTTACTTCATATGTCTTAAGGGAAAATCAAGCCTTGAACAAAAGCCGTGTTTTTTTTTTTTTAATTTAATTTAATTTTATTTAAAGGAAATACATGTATATATGTATATAAAACACACATTATATGTATATTAAAATCCAGCAAACAATTTTATTGGGAATCTTGAGTGACTGTGGAAATAACATTATCATCTTATGTTACACTGGTGTGTCTCTGAGCCCTGGCACATGCAAACTACCCAGCTCTGTAGTTGAATTTAAATGAAAAGCCTATTACTTGTAAATAAAGGGGGCTAGGCTGGTGCAGTAGGTTAAAGTGGAAGGCTTGATCTCTGTTGGAATTTAAAGATTGTAAAATGCCACTTTGAGGCATTATGCAGTTGTGCAGAAACACTTCTTCTGCAGTGCATCTACTCCTGAGAACAGATCTGGTCCTAAGAGCTATTACTACGTGTTTTTAAGGTGCAATCTGTCATCCTGCAAGCTTCCCCGCATGAAAAGCTTCAGGATCTGGTATTGAAAGGGCATCTGCAAGAGCTGCAAATAGCCTTAGGAGTGATCCTGGAACAGCCCTGCTCACGGCACCAGCTGCTGGTGGGGCAACGCCGACCTTGGTGGGCTTCGAAGGGGGCATACAAGAGGATCAGACCCTTGGCACCCTGCCCTTCCCCTCAAAAAATGGTTTTGAGAGCTTTGATTTGAATATCATGATAGGATAGGACTTAAAGCCCTTCTGGCAGCCAGCTCAACTTGCAGAAACCCACAGTACCTCACAGATCCCAAACACAGTGCAATGCGGTATGACTGCCTGGGGTAACTTTGGGTTTAGATGTATTATTTCAATAAGGAGGTCTTCAGACAGCGTTAAATGACAGATGATATAATTTCTGAATGTGGTGTTCATCTGAATTTTATTTTCTGATGTTTTGACTCATTGACTTGATGTCTCTCCATTATGCACACACCTCTGGAGATGTTGCTGGCAATGATTATGCGTAGCATCAAGTTAGTGAATAAAACCACTCCAGGAACTGCTTTACAGATCACAGTATCGTTTTCTCTGTAATTGTCCCACAAACGGTGGAAGTTATATGGAGGGAGCAGTGTTCTCTGACAGACTGCATATTTTTGCAGCACGCATCAGATCTCACTTTGGCTGCTGAGACTTATTTCTGATGGTTCTTGGGGATTTAACTTTAAGACCAATGTATTTTAGTATCCATATACACTCCACTCTTCATGTCATCCGGCAGCACCGGAGGATGAGCTGTCTCCTTAATATGGATGAGACACCAATTTATCTAAGTTATCGCCTCACAATCTCTCATTCATCTCTGCTGTTAAGTGCTGTGTTTCTGACACCCGTACCTAAACTATCAGCAACTTCTCCTTCAATTGAAACCATAAGTAATTTTTGGCTGGAAGTTCTTGTTATGTGTATAATGGCTTCTTCATCTCCCAGCTGGAATTTGATGATCAGGTGACTGAATCAGGCTCTGGACACCTATTATTAAACCCACAGCATCACACAGGCCCACTCAGCATGGTAAATCAAAACTCAGGGCATCTTTCCACCACCTGAAAATATATGGCCAAATTAACACGTCCCAGGCTCACTTTGAACAGCACTGCAGCCCTGCGTGACGGCCCAGGCATCTGGCTGCCAACTCAGCAAAACTTTCCCCCTTCCTGATGCACTCCCAAACCTGCAAAACTTAGCCCTACTCCTGATATTCTCTTTATAGAAGCTCCCGCTGGTATTATGTATCAAATAAAGCTCTCATTATTTAGTTGCTGGTTCCTTCGTGCCGTTGCTCTCATTAATCATCCTGTTCTTCAAGCCCGTGCTACAAGCCGTTGGGACTGCCTCGGTGCACACCCCTCAATTAGAGGTTGTGTCCCCTGCCCCTCCAGGCTGGTGGTTTCCATCCCTCCACCCACCTTGGGGAGCTCCTGGGGTCCAGCCCCACATTTCTGGGGGCCTTTTGGCTGGAGTCCCAGTGCCAAAAGCCATCTCCCTGACCTGGGAGCACCTGGGGATGCTCCTGCTGCAAAGGGCCCTGATTCGTGCCTGTGTTTAGAGATGCTGCAAGGAGGCTAAATGAAAAACTCTTTGGTTGTGCCCCAAATCTGTTAAATTCATACCCAACATCTCTGCACCATCCGCTTCCCCCCTGCTTGGCTTCACCTCCAGGATCCGGCACAGAGGGTGCCTGGGTGAGCCCCATGCCCTGAACCTTCCTCTGGCACAGCAACCCAGATCTTTTTTCCCTCCCTTCCTTGCACCATGAAGCAGCATTTTTCCCTGCAACACAGGACCTGGGGGGCTTGCTACTATCTCTAGGTAATATTTTTGGGAAGCACAAGTGTCTTATTTAAAGCTCTGGATCCTATTTCCCTTTGTGCTAAGGATGAAATGCAAAGAGACAGAAGAGCAGGGGAGAGCAGACTCCCCTCAGCTGTAAGAATTCACCAAATCCAATGGTTTATTCATTTTAATTACCCTTGGAATTCATATGTATGCATATATATATGTACATGAATTCATATAATGACACATAATTAATTTAGAGTTTGGCATTTCAGAACAGGTAATTAAAATAGTTCATTGTTGATTAATCACTTGCAAAATAAATTATTAGCAATATCACTGTTAGCATTATGTTTATTACTACAATTTAGAGAAATTAAGGCAGTTCACTTACATTAAATTAAACATGAAAGCACAGATGTAATGTACCCTAGACAATATCTATTTACTCAGAGAACAAATGTGATGTGTGCATTACAGTACATTTGCTAGGTCATACATCTTGGATGGCCTCTTCATGTCACCACCAGAAACCTAATACCGACACACGGACAATTCCCGTCTCTTTCCGTAAATACAAAAATAGGCTCTGCTGGCCCTCAGCCCCTGCTTGGCACTGCAGCGTGCTCCAGGCAGCTCTGCGGGATCTGCGGGTGCTGCAGGATGCTCGGGTCTGCCTGGAGCAGGGAGAGGAGGCAGCCCAGGCATGGGGAGAAAGCGAGGACATGAGAGGCTGTGCCATATGCAAGCCCACAAAACCCACAAACGGCAAAGAAAAGCAAACTTTCCCATCCTCAGCATGCCCCCCAGCCACTCTTATGAGCCAGATTATGGCCAAACTGCGCAGAAATTGAATAAATCTCAGCATGACTCACTGAGGTGCTAAAGGCTTAAGCAGATCGTTTAAGCATAAGTTGAATTTGATGCTTAACCATACCATTTAAGTTGAATTATTTTTAATCAGCTGTGCTCTCTGCTGGGGTGGAGAGAGACTTTGTCCTACGAGGAGATAAGCATCCCTTGCTTCTGACAAGTGTTTTGTCTGGAGGCCATTCCAAGAGGAGTCGAAGGGAGCAATGGGGAGAAGTCAGTAGAGATGAAGAGGATGCAGAGCTCCTCGTGACATCCTCTTTGGATCTGTCTCTCCGTGGCTTTATAGCTATGGGAAATAATCTATAATTAGGTGTATAAAACAGCTCTCTGATCTCTTTGCTTCTGGCCCAAAAGAGCACAAAATTGATAACTCAATTATCGCTGCTGGAAATACAAATAAATTAAAGGCAAATGGTAGGAGGAACTCCAGTGGAGGGACACCCATGCCACACAAAGGCTGCTTTGGAATTGAGGGATTGCAAAGCTGCCAGGGGTCAGGATGGAGGGGACTGGGTGCTTTTCCCCCTCTCACCCCTCCAGTGGGGGCTGCTTGGGTCTGGTGGCCCCTGAGCTAAGGAGAGATTTGGCAAAAACACTTGGGGACAGCAACAGCACTGTCACAACTGGACCCAGGAGAAAAAAAAAAAAAAAAAAAAAAAACAGGGTGAAAGCTTCCTGAAAGAGGCAACGTCATCCTGGGAGAGAGCAGCTTCTCGAAAGGGTGCTGAGCTCAGCTTGGTTATGGGGGTGAGGAAAAGCAGGGCTGGGTTTAAACAGTTCTCCACAGAAGAAAATAATGAGTGCCTAATCCTTTCCCCAGCAAATTCCCGGGAGTTTTCATTCTGAATTTACAACCAGAGCAGTGTAGGATATCAGGGGTCTTCTTCATTTTCTGCCAAGTCATCTAGCATTTACACAAAACCCTCTCTCCACTGAGGCTTGTTTTTAATGACTCCTGGGCTGAATTAACAGTCTGTGCCGGTGTGACAATGACAATAGTCGCTAATGACCACTCTGTTTGCCTAAGCCACATGCTGAGCACTGATTTCTGTCCCTGCCTCAGATTCTCTTTACAAAAGGGTTTCTGGCTCTTTCAAAGCAATTTAAAATGTGGAGGATGAACTGGCCTGTCCATCCCTTTGATATTCTGCTGCCTGGAAGTGTCCTGGGGCCTACAGGGAGCATCTGTAGCAAGGTGTGACCTGGAATGCTACCAAGAGCAGGAGAAAAGCCTCTGCATTTCATATCCCATTCGGCTGACCAACTCACTAACCAGGGAAATTATATTTAAACAACCTTTGATACAATCCCAACCAGATCAGAAGGGCAAGTGCAGTTTCATGGAAAATTCCATTTTTATGCTGCAGCACACTTTGGGATCCCACGGTGCAGACACGGGGTTTAGTGTAAAGTGGAAAACAAAAGCACTCAGCTTCCCCAAAACCTTTGTGCCATTTCCAAAGCATCCCCCCAGCTTGTATTGAACAGGACATTTGCACCCATGGCATGGAGGAGGAAGGGAAACAGTGAGCTTTGTGCAGTGTCATCGCTTGGTTCAAACAATGCAAAGCCCAACCAGGACCAACAGCACCGTGCAGGGGAGGAGGCATTGCCTGGAGAAGGTGCCAGCACTGCTTACAGCACCTACCATTCCTCCCCTTTGCTCTGGCCATGCTGCTGGATCAAAAGAGATCAGCACAATAGCAGTCACTTTATGGCCCTGATTTTTTTTTTTTATTTAGGCAGCAGCATCGCCCGTGAAGAAGCCAGGTGCACGTCATCCTTCCTCCCTGCCCATTCCACAGGGCAGACATTCAAGCAATTCTATCCAAAAACTTTTAGCTCCAGTAACTGATGATTTATATTTGTGCCGTAATAGTCAGATATAGCAATAATAGGAAGGATTTAATTGTTTTAATGAAAGCAGCTTTTTCTGCATTTGAATCAATTTACTAAGTTTGGATGAGGGAATATAAGAATGGATTTAGCTGTGCTTTCCATGTGCCCCGAACAAAAAAGCCCAAGCTATTTCAAAAAAAGTCACTTGACATACTAAAACTCTTAATAACTAATATCTGCATAACTAAAGGCAATAGGAGCAGCCCAACCTGAAGAAAAAGGGTTTTGCAGGAATTAGTGTCTCGCTGTCACATTTGTAAAAGGGACAGATGCATTTTTCAGATCTTTGCACATTAATGGCTGTATTTGATTCAAAATACAGTCAGTGAACCCTCAGTAAATGGAATTAAATGGTATGTGTCTGATTTGAGGGTGACAATCCACCAATTGTTTCTTGTTTGAATTACTACCTGCGTGGCTGGGCACAGCAGTAATTGAAACTATAATGTTTCATTCCTCTTTAGCTATAATTTATCTGGAAAGTTCATTCACTGCTGTTCTGTTCTCCCTCCTGAAATCTCTCCCTTGATCGTTATCGTGCTGTCGGGCACTGCATCCTTCCAGCACACCCAGAGCCAGACCAGTTCAAGCAGAGGGATGCCCAGCGTTTGGCTGGACCTGCCCCAGGGGATTTGGTGTATTGAGTCCCAGGGCTCTGATTTCCCTTTGGCTGGGAGCTCGGGGGAGCCCATCCTCACAAGGCACCACATATTTCCCATCAATACCCCAAATATACGATGGCTTTGGGACCATCTTATGGACAGGCCAATATTCAGCAACACCAGGTGCTGAACATTTTGGGTGGCCAGGACAATCAGCTGAATGGAGGAGTACCAGAGGTCGTTCTTTCTGCTGTTTGTGATTTTCTTTTCCACTTTGCCCACTTCTTGAATACTACACAGAGGTGGGCTGTGGCTGCCACAGTAGGATCAGTGCTGGGAATATGCAAGGGATAACAAATAGATTTCCTCTCTCCCGACGCTACCCATTTATGAGCAATTTCTAGTCTGTTTTCACCCAATATTGATAAACAGAAGAAAATGGAATGTATTTTATTCACCCATAAAGTCTGACATTTCCAAAGATGGAATCAAATTATCCTCCTTGTGTCTCTGCAGCTAGCTGGGCTGCTGGCTAGATACGCCTGTGCACTGCAGAGCAATGACACCGAACTTCTGAGGGTTCAGAATGAGCCAGTCTGAGACAAGCAGGGACATTTTCCTTACAAAAAACACAAATCACAAAATCCAGATTTTCTGTCACAGGATAGCGGCGCTTTGTTCTCCCACCCTGGGACCAGGAAAGCCTCAAACTCTCTGTCAGCAGCAGGGCTTGCTCTTCGCAGAAGTATTTCTACAGAAGCTTTTGCATCTTCTTCAGCTGGTACCACGGCTGGTGTTCTGGGGGTGATTCAAGTGATGAACTTTGGATTTTGGCCTCTTTCTGGGGGTAGTTTAGATGGAAATCCTGTGTGGCTCATGTTCAGGCTGTCTGGGAATGTGGCAGTGATGTGAGAAATTGCAGGCAGGGGTTTAAGCTCCCCTCTACCTGCAGGCACGGAGGGGTCTGGGAGGAGGCACAAAGAGGGGATCATAGGAAAGAGGACTGGGATTTAAAACAGGTAGAAAGCTGCTGGTTCCCAAAGAGCCCTGATGAGCCCAGGGAGTGTTCTTGTCAGATCAGAGCCCTGGGGCTGCTCCCCAGACACAAGACGTGCAGGGATGCTCACAGTAGGCACTCCTGGCACCGCTTTACCAACCTGCACTTCTGCTGGGGCGTCCTGGCACCTTGACAAGACATCCGCGCTCGAGACCAGGCTGAGCTAAGAGGATGGGTGGGGAATAGAAATGAGCAAGGACAGACCAGCATCTAAATGTGGAAGGAACGTGGCAGCCATGAAGAGAGCTGGGGAAGTGTGGGGATGCGGCGAGACGAAGCACATGGAGGACAGGTGCTGAGATGGGAAAACATTACCCAAAGGCAATTCTTTCCCTGGGCAATTTTCTGCGTTTCTGTTCCAGCACTGGGAGGACCCCTGGGCCCTGCAGCGAAGGCAGAGCAGGGGAAGAAACTCTTCTCTCCTCCACCCTCCCCTGTACCCAAAGGCTCCTGAGTTTCCCCTTCCAAAGCTGAAGATGTCACATCCACCAGCCCTGGCGTGGCTCTCAATGGCCTTGAATGCAGTGATTCATCCAGGTGCACTGCTTTGATCCATGCGCTATTTATTTTCTCCACGTAAATCCTCAGCAACCAAAGCAATCCCAGCTGCCTCAGGTGGGGATTTCACCCTCACTGAGACCTCCAGGGTTGGTCTACACCATTGTCTGTCCCCTCCATCAAACTGCTGTGTGTACACATTGTCTGTGAGGGGCTGTGCTTTGGGGCTGGAGTCCCAGCCATTCTGATTTAAACCCGACCTTTTGAGGTTTACCTCTAAAATATTCTTTTTTTGCTCACCTCAGAGTGAAGGCTGAATAATTGGAGCAAGTGGCTGCATTTCTCAAAATAAAACCGGGATTTGTAAGTGCCAGAGGAGGTCCGTGGTGCTGGAAGGGGAAGGTAATTGACATTCCCTTCGGGAAACCTCTTTAAAAATTCGGGTCCTGGTTGCTCTGGATTTATTGTCAGTGGCACAATACAGGCAGAGAATACGATAATCCTTGAAAACAAACAAACAGCACAACCAAATGCAACTAAAGCAGAAGTCCAGTTGTGCTGTGCATCCAATGGCAGAGAGGGGCTGGCCAGGGCCTGCCTGGTGTTCCAGCTCTTTCCTACCAGTGATGACGTTAGGGCATTGCAACATTGAAAAAAAAGAAAAAAGGTCAATAAAATGCTTCTAAATGGGGCTGAAAGGTGTCCTTGCTCCATCCCCAGGTGCCAAAGGGCTCCCCGAGATGCTGCAGGGACGTCCCGCGGAGTGACTTGGCACTGACGGACTGCAGGCTCCCCTGGCTTGCCAAGATTTCCTGAGAAAAAAATGGAGAGAATTCGTGTGGCATCCCACACCCCACCGTGGTGAGAGGAGAGCCTGTCTGCTCCCCAGCCCACATGCCAAAGATAAATAAATACCTGTGTATTTGATAGATGTTTATATATATGCACCCACACTGCTGCAAATATGGTTTGTGCGCATTAGGTGCACAGCACAGGCTGGATTAATCCTCACTTGGGTCACACCGGCTGTTGCAACAAAATGTGCATAAAATGACACTGTTAAGAGAAGAGTCTGCAGCAGCTTCTTGGCAGCTTCTGCATGAAGGGCAGCTTTGATATCCTTGCTCTTGAGGTATTTGCAAAAGGGAACAAATTGTTGTCCCTTCTCCAAGTCTCCCTCTTACACACTGCTTGGTCTTTCTGAGAAGGGCACTTGCTGCACGCATGTACCAGGGTTCCCAGCACCTGGCAAGCCAGCCCTTGTGTGCTAGAACAGTTCTGTCCCAGCTGGGTTGAAGTGAAGGCTTGCACATTGCTTGTTCACTTGGATTTGCACAAGCACTTGCGGTCATAAGGTCATAAACCTCCTGCAAAATGAGGATGCATCTCTCCTGTCTGGTGCCATGCACACCAAACCGATGCAAAATTAAGAACTAAAAAAAAAAAAAAAAAAAGTTTTCAGATCCAAAGTACAGGAGAGCAGTTCTTCAGCTGCTCCTTTACTAGGGGCAGCATCTCTTCCTTGGCATCCTTTTGTAGGTGCTGCTGCAGCACTGGGCTGTGAGAGCCTTGGACTTTGTCACGTCTTTACCGCTCACTTCTGCTCAGGATCTGTCCTTTCCCATTAGGTGACCGTGCAGAACGATGTCCCCACACCTCCCCTCGCTGTACTTCTGTCTCCAAACTGCAGTTGGATGTCTCGGGCTCTAAGTGCCGACGGGAGCACAGCAGCTCTGGCGCACCTGAAAGCTGATTTCTCAGCGTCTGATTCAGGTCCTGTCTCCGGTGATGCCAGACTGGCTGCTGGATGGGAACACGGTGCTCAGCGTGCTGCTGTGAAGGAGAAGAGCACTTGGGAACATCAGGTGCAGCGTGGGGCAGGGCTGACAGGCTTGGCTCCCTGGCTGCACCCACAGCAAGGTCCCTGCACCTCCTTCTGCTGCATTTCTAAATGCTTTGCACACCCTGAGGCCGTGAAGAACAAATAATTGCAGATGCAGCAAGGTGCCTTGCCCCCAGATGGGGAGGGTGGGCAGTGGGGCTCTGCACAGGCAGCCCCAGAGAGCAGCAGCTGTACCCCGCTGCCTTCCCATCCCCTGGGGGTGATGCTCATGGAAACCCCAACGAGAGCAACCCTGCAGCTGGGCTGCAGCTGCCCACTGCATCTTTCCCAGCTCACCCATCCCTCCATCCTCCATCTGCAGCAGTGGCTCCGGGGGTGCTTTGGGAACGCACCGAAATGATTAGATTTCGAAACAGGCCAGCAGGCACTTAATTCCTGATTATCTACCAGCCACTTATCCCACGGAAAAGTGTCTGCAGGGAGCCAGGCGTGGGGCAGGGCGGCTCCGGCAGCACTTAGCTCGAGCTGCCCTCCCAGCAAAGATTACCTGGAAACCTGGAAGCTGCAGGCACTGCTGGCTTCTGCCGCAGGCTGCGAGCAGAAAGCTCCGATTCGGAAATCAATGGCAGGGTCGTGCCACCGTGGCCACCGAGCTGGGCTACTGGCAGGATGCAAGCAGCCTGCGTGCCGTCGGTGGTCTGGAAGAGCAAAGGCTTTGGCAAGGCAGCGGTGGGACGGAGCTGGCGGTGACTTTGTGCCCGATGTGGCCGCGCAGTCCCGCGGTGGCCGGGCTGTGGCCACCACATGCTCGCACATAATTCCTGACCCCGCGTCGCGGGGATAATTCTTGCTGTCACGGCTGACATTTAGCCGTACAGCGAGCCTTGCCAGGAAATTGCCATCATTTCAGCTTGGCTCCCAGCTCCCATTCTGATTTATATTTTTGTTTTTATCCAATTTTTCTGACTTGTTTTGGTAGGGTGGACAAAATGTTCTCACTCAAGACAGATGACAGTTTGCCGATAAGAGGAGCAACTTATCACAAACAGCTCCGATTCCTTCTCAAATGCTTAGTCTGTTGGAACGGCTTTAAAGCCTAATGTGATATTGTAGGTTAGCCCCAAATCTGCTTTCCCTCTTGTATTTCATACTTTATGGCTCAGAGCATCAGTCCTTTTAAAACCAAACACTTCAATCTTTTTCAGATCATCCATGCTCCCTCCTTCCCAGCCCACCCCCCTCCAACAATTTAACTTTTTAAAATTTTCTTTTGGTATGGCAAGTAAAACAAGCACTGTGGATGAGTGACCTCTTGGAAGCTTGGTGTCCTTGAGTCTAACTTTAGAAATCGTTTGTCACAGGCACAGAAATGTGCACTGCAATCAGAATTAGCTGCCAGATTTTTTTCAGACAATTCTATTGTAATTTGAGTGGCATTCCTGACAATAGTTCAGGTTCTCCAGCTTTTCCCCTATTCCCCAGCAAACCATGCACTGCAAAGGAAAACTTCTGTCCTATTCTGGTTTAAATATCCTTTTTTTTTTTAATTATTTTTTTTTCTTTTAGTATATATCGAAGAGAAGAATAAATGAGAGGGAGAAGAGAGGCAAGGAAACTGAACAGCTTTGAGCTCTGCAGATGAGCTCAGCAGGTTAAGAGCATATTAAATAGTTGGGTTTAGTTCAGCAGAAACAGGACATTTTACCAGAACTGGGTGAATAATTTGCAATTAGTAATTTGGGCCAGAAAAGCTCAGGCTATTCCATGCCCTCCATGTACATAGTTCCTTTCCGTGCATACACTTCTGGGAAAAGCCTCTGCATTTGTGGCATTTAATAAGAGCAGGAGAACGAGGCAGTGAGCTGAGCTGAGGGCTGCTCTGGTGCAAACCCTCGGTGCCTTGGGGGCCAGCTCTCCCAGTGGCTGGCAGTCCCTTCCAAAATCTCACATGGTCTGAACACATGCTCAGCCGACACGTTGCTTCCTTTACACGTGGCTATTACCCGGAAATAGGATGTGGAGTCTTGTAAGGGCACAATCCACCTGATTATTTTCTTTCCTTTGCGTTTTTTAACTCTAAAATTTTCATTTTAATACCCCCTGTGGAATTAGGTCCCGTTTCAGCAAGGTGCTGAGGCTTTGAACGCTGAAAGCATGCGAGAAGTGCCACAGTTTTAAACCCCATCCCACAGAAAGGACATTCATCACCTCCCGCACCTTCAGTGGAAGATGCAGTATTTTATTTAGGATCCAGAGCAGGATCCTAAATATCAGCCCAGCTCACAGCCAGGAGAGCAATGGGCAACCTACATCACAGAGCTGGCCAGGGCTTGCCCATGGCTAAACTCTGTAATGGGAGGGAGCTGGACCACAATCTATGCACAGCAGAGACGGCAGGAGGTCTAGAGGACATCAGAGCACAGTGCAAACAACAGGAAAAAGTATTCCCACCAAGATGTCCAGGCTAATCCCACCTCCTCCAGATTCCCCAGAGAAGCAGATGTTCTGCTGATGGCAGAGCAGGAGCTGTGCAGGCAGGGGACAGGTCCCGAGGGGGCCCTTCAGGGAACGAAGCAACCAGCGACCTAATTCCCAGCTCTCCTGCTCACAGAGGAGGCTGGATGGCTGACCACAGCGAAGAGAAGTGGGCGACCTGCTGGCTTTGTGCTGTGTCTGTATCACATCCTGAATGCAGCTGCACATCTAAATGCACAGCCCAGTGAGCTTTCCGAACCTTTGATTATTCCTAGCATTTTGTTTCCCTTTTATTATCCCAAATAATATGTAATATTTTAAGGCACGGCTCCCTTAGAAAAGGCAAAAGTGTATGACACAAAAAAAAAAAAAAAGCCTTTTGTGAGCCAGAATGGGCTGTGGGCTAGGCTGAAAAAGGAGATGTGGAGATGTCTCCCTTCTTCTGCCACCCCATGGCAGATGCTCACCTGCAGGCCCTTCAGTGAAAAGTGCTGCAAAGTTATCAAACGTCAGCAAAGTGTGCTGGTTTCAGTGCATTTTGTATATATATAAATCACAAAGGTCTCAGATCTCCTCTGCTCAGCCCAGGAGCTGCCTTGCCATTAAGTTCGATGGGGTTTTGGTCACTGCACAGCCTGGAGGGTCCTGGAAAAAGGAAGAGTTCTGGGGGTGGGCATGTACAGGGAGCCCCTGGAGACGTGGAAGGTGATGAGGAGTGGGAAAGCTCCCCTTCGCCTGGCTGCTGAGCACCAGAGTCCCTGCAAATGCAAAGATAAATCTCCAAACCAGCACCGAGAGACAGCCCTATCCCATAAAGCGTTGGCTGCTCTTAGGAACGGAATGGAGATTTCTCCCGCTAATTATAAAAATGCCAGGCAAAAACCTGCACAGTATGATTTCTTGCATTAAACAAATTTTATGGCGGAGAAGACTTTTAGCGGCACTATTTGCAGAGCTGGCCTTTTGCCAGCTTGCTGTCATTAAATCTGCCGATCTTAAGTATCAGCTGCACTTATTCGAAGGGGCTATAAATAAAAGCCTGAAGCCCGTTAAAGGAGCCTGCCTCCTCGGGCTGTTTGTCAAGCCCACGGACAGACTGACACCGTGAGTGTTTGGGGGGAACTTCCCCACACGGCTGGGCTGAGCCTTTCACACGCACATCCTTCATGCCCCGAGACACACGGCACTTTTCCCTTAAAAGAAACCTCGTTTTGTGCCGGCAACAACCAGCGCTTGTTCTTTTAAGCAGTCCTTGAGCACACTTCTGGAGCTTGAAGGAGTTCAACCTCCGCCTGGCTGCAGGGGTTAAAAATGAACAGGGGTGTGGGGAGAGGATAAGAAAGTGAGCCGGGATTCTTTATAAGACAACGAGGTGTTTTCATGTAAAATACAGCAGAAGTCAGTGCTCCTAGGATGCTTATATGTTATCTGTCATGCTTGTGCTCAGGACTGCAGCATCTCTGGGCTGTGCCTGGTATGAGCAGCCCGTGGGTCTGCAAAATGCCTGGGCTGTGCTGGAGCAAGCAGCCGGACTCTGTGCTGCCAGCACAACCCCTGTGCACACCGCCTAGCAGCACTAATGTGTGCTTAATGACCCATGGTCCAGAAATGACTAAGATGCAGGAATTAAATTTACAATTGGCTTCCTTACCTCCCCCCTAAAAAAAAAAAAAAAAAAAAAGAAAAGAAAACCTTGGAACTGAAGTTCCTCATGGCAGAAGCCCATGGACGTGCTCCTCGGCTTGCAGGAGCTGCAGTCCATGGCAGAGCTGAGGAGGTGGCTGTCACCCTGCCAGGCATGACACGGGGCGGCTCCAGATCGATGACACCCGCGTGGGAGAGCTCACTAGCGATGCCAGCTTTATTTTGGTAAGTGCAAACTAATGAAATTTAGAGGTTTTAATAAAAAGAGTAGAAGCTCCCGTTTGGAAACGAAGCTCATAACTGAGCCAATTGCATTAGGGAGACGAGCAGCTCAGACGTTTTCCCAGAAGAGTCCCCGTGCTTTTGGCAAGAGGCAACGAGCCCTGGCTTGCCCCATCGATGCTCCCAGCTCTGCACGAGCCAGGGACCAGGGCTGTGGACATCAGGACCTGCAGACACCACACCGTCTGTCCTGTGCTTCAACGGGGGGAATGTCTGTGAGGGGCTGGTGGTCATTGATGCTCACGGTGCCACCAGTACCGAGCTGGTACCCGAGACCATTTATCCCCTTCCCATCATCTGACCGCTCAGCCAAGGGGAAACTTCACTCGTCATGTTCTGAATTTTAAAACATAGCAAAGAAATTGTTGAAAAGGCAGTGAAAGGGAAGGAGGAGTAACTGCAAAAGCAGAGCAGAGACATCCCAGAAAATGGAGACGAGCACCCAGGAGGAGAGCTGCTCAAAGAAGACAACCTTGAACATTTCCCAACAGGACGGATGTATAATTTAGAGCAACCTGGAGGCACTTTGTAGCTTGTTTATTTTACAGGCGTTATGCTTCCTTCTCTTGTAGTGCTCTACTTGCAGATTTTCCCCTAAACACTTTGCTGGATTAAAGGAGATGGAGGGGGTTACCCTGAGCAGGGGGGACAGGCACATCCCAGTCACTGAGCAAGGGCTGGATCAGAACTGCTGGGCTTTAACTGCTCTGAAACAGCAGTTCTCTGCCCATAAAGCATTAACATGCATCAGCTGTAAATAAATCCTTACAGACAGAAGACCTTTCACAATCTCCAGAAGTCTCTGTTCCAGCCCTTGGCTGCATACAGTTTAGGACCTGCAAGTGCAGGGATGGATTTCTTTTTTCTTTCTTTTTTCCTTTTTTTTCCTTTTTTTTTTTTTTCTTTTCCTTTTTTTCTTTCCAACAGAGCCAGTCAAAACGAGCACAAACATGTTCCAAGGTCAGCACAGCTTGGCCAGGCTGGACTCAAGCCAACATAACCTTGAAGCACATGCCAAAGGCAGGAGAGGAGCAGGTGAAAGGAAACCTGCAAATCTCAAGCCCCAAGTGAAGCTGTAAGCGTGCGGGTTGGCCAGGGGGGTTTTGCAGGAGCGCATGCAGGTGCTCTAAGCATAGGTCTTCCTCTCTCTGTTTGCTTAGCTCCCAGTCCCTGTGGTTTGCAAACCCCCTAGGATTTCCCTATGGACATAAAAGCAAGAGAAATACCCCCAAATGGGATGTTTTGTGCCCCCCTCCCCCATGCTTGCTTTTTGGGCTGGTAGTTCCTCTGGTTGGAGGGACTCTTGGGCTGGATGAAACCATTCAGCATCCATCCCCACCCCTTGCTCAAGGAAGAAAATGAAGATGTTCGGGAGCGAGCTAATGAACACACCAAGGGATGTGAAGGGAAGAGCTTTAATTGCCTGTACAGCAGTGCGGGGAGTCTGAGCAATAAAAAAGAATGGGAATGACTAATTTATGAGTACAAATTCTATCTGGAGAGCATGGCTTAAACTTGGGGAGAAAATCCATGTGCCTGGAATATTAAAATCAATAGCTGTAACCTATTTAGAAAGGTTTGAGTGGGCAAAGAAGGTGTAGGACAGGCAATCGATATCAGAAGTGACATTGCTGTGGTCCAAGCCACTAGAAACTCAAGAGAAAGTGACCTCAAATACAAATAAAAGCCAGCAGATGATACATCTCAAATCTCACTGGAAAACAGGCTCCTTTGTCACACATCTGCAATATTTAAGGAGAATTCCCCTACATTGCTCTGGAGAACCTGGACTTCGAGGATGTGAGCTGGAGGGCTCACGCTGCTGGTTTTTGGAATATCTAAATGTCACGGACTTTGTTAACCAAAATCAGGAGGATCCTTTGCAGGATCATCTCAACAGCTGAAGAATCTCTCACAGGCCTAAAAACCAGTCACAGCCAACATCGAGGTGACCCCATTTCGATCCCACACACGGGGCACAGACAGAATAAAGCCCGAGCCAATATAGCAGGCACCTTTTCTTTTCAGCACTCTAAGCCAGGTCACTTGGAAGATTTTGAACAGAAAATGCGAATGATATTTGGCAACTCTGTTTAAAAGCTCTCTGACTTCTAGTGACATCTCAGAGCTGAGAGGGAGAAGGTTGCTCTGGTTAAAAACAGCAGCTCGGAGGGGAGAGAGGTACATTCACGGAAAGGGAAAATGGGAAATGAGGAGTAAACCAGCACCAAGCAGAAGGCAGACAGGTGAAACCTCTGCCAGAGGAGCTGAGGGCAGTAGGGATGAGTTTTTTAGATATAAGAGACTGTGAGCAGTCGTCTAGACAGAACAGCAGATATTAAGAAAGAAATGTGTAAAAGGCAGACACTACATTTTGAATTTCTCTATTTGGGGAGGAAAAAGTGAAATAGAGTAGTAATGCAATGCCGTGCTGTGAAATACCTTCAGTTCCACCTCGGGATGCTCAGCAGCCACGGAGCGCACCGCCAGTGCTGGGGGGCTGCAGAAACCCAGCACCGCGCTGACTTCGTGCCGGGGCACTGGGGGGGATGGCTTGTAATTATCAATCTGATTGTCTGATGTTGATTTTGTGAGAAATAATGGAAGAGCTGATAAGGGACTTGATTAATAACAATTTAAGGAGAATAATTAATTACAATCAACATGAGTTAATGGAAAATAGATCTTATTAAATGAAATTGATATAATTTTTCAAGAATGTGATTATAGATTTGATTGATTTGGAACATTTCATCAACACTGCTAAGTTTGACTTCTGCAAGGCATTTGACTTAATGCTATCTCATTTATTAGGAAGCTAAAACAATGTAAAATCAACACGGCACACACTAAACGGATGAAAACCCTGCTGATATGTTTAAATGTACAACTGCGTGCAGACACTCATCACAAGTGGCTGTTTCAGTTCATCACTTTTAGCAAAATGGTAGAAAATCAAAACTAATTACAATCAAAGTTCGCTGATGAGATTTAGATTAGGACAGTGGTAGGGCGGGGGATCGGTCGCTTCCTCAGACCTTGATCCTTCCTGAGCCAGAGAAAAGCAAGAACCAGCCAGTTTGACGTGGGCACATACAAAGCCATGCTGGGGAATTGGGATTTCATGGTGTGCGGGGGGAGGAAGGAATCCATCACACAGCACTGGAATCGTGAACAAATAGTGGAGTGAAATATCTCGGGTGTAACACCTAGTGGGACACTGCAGCTATTTCTGGTGTCTGTGACTCAAGGAAGAAGTTGATGAATGGGAGAGGGCTCCAAGAAGGCACACGAGAATGGCTGAAGCGTTGCGAGACATGCCTTATAGTGACAGATTCAAGGACCCCAATACGCTTAGCTTAACAAAGGGAAGGTTAAGGGATGGCTTAATGACAACCTGGATGTGTTCAGACAGGGTACAGAAAGACAGAAAAGGAGAGCTCTTTAATCTAATAGACACAGCTATAAAAAAAACTGGCGACTGGAAGCTGACATTGCTAAATTCATACTGGGATGGGTGCACTTCTGAAACTGCCAGAATTAACATCAGCACAACTTCCCAACAAGTGGTTTCACCATCTTTTGTTTTTATCCATATCTTGGATCCACCAAAGAGTGCTCTGTGAATCAACATGCAGACACCCACACTGCATGGGTGGGGTGGTCCATCTTTGGTTTCTCAATGTCCTTAATAATACGTATTTATGCTGTCATCCGCAAGCACTGAGTGGGCCAATTCCCTTGGATCATGGTCTGACCTCACTGGAGACTCATGCAGGCACTTCAGGATTATTCAAGCCTCATCTTTGCCAGAGGAATGAGTTCAGCACCTGCTGAAATTTCTCTTTTCATGGAAATTCCTCCCAAAAGCCTTTGGTACACAACCCTCACTCGAGCAGCTCCAGGAACTACCCACTGAATTCACCTGGACTGGTTTGTAAGCCCCTGCTGACACCTTACAGTGCATCCAGATGCACTGGTGACAAAACAGGTATCTTCTTCTTCTTCTTTATTATTGATTTGGGCACTGGGACATTAATTCTGGGGATTCAGGCTCTGAAAATAGTGGCAAGAAAGAGTTTTGCTGCCAAAGAAACACTGTGATGGGTACAGGAGGTTAGATAAGAACTGATATCTAACAGCAGAAAAACTAGAGTTGTTTTATATGTAATTGATTTCTATATAAGGGACTTTATCTTCTGGTCTTTACCTTTAAAAGCAGGCTTTTACCTTATATAAAGGATATAAAATAGATCCAATGTTATCTTAACTTTTAATGAGCTCAGCAAAGAAAGAGTTTAAGCGTCTCCACAGCCTATTTGTGATTTCACTGTGGTCCTTTAATATCCACCTGTACATTTAGGGCCTCATTCCTGAAGCTTGGAGGCTGTCTCATCCCTGCTGCCCATACCACAGAGCTCACTGATGGTGCTGAGCTCCACCAAGGACTCCAGCTCTAGAGCTGTACCAGGTTTAGGTACAAACTGGAGGCTGCAGGAGCTAACCCATGCAGGCTGCTGCAGCTTCTGCTGGAGCAAAGGGTTTCTTCAGCAGCTCCAAGTTCATCTGCAAAAGCCCTCTGCTCCGTGTACCATTTAATCCAGCTCTGTATTAGCCAGCCAACATGGTTCCCATTGACTTCAAGTTTTGGTCCAGGAGCCTTGTAGATGCTTAAAACTAGACTTCTTGAGCACGGTGCTTATATTTTATCTGAAGAAGCCTGAACCAGCAGAAACTGTTTTAAAGCCAGTGCAACATCATTACCATAGAGATAAACGCTACTTTAATGTGGTTCACCATAACAACAGCCCATTTATTAAAACACTTCACCATTTAATTTATCCAGCGTTTTATATTGAAGAGTATTTTCATTAGGATTCCACTGCAAAACCATAGAAGGCATTAAATCATTTAATACAGTGACAGCTCACTTAATTTATTTAAGCACAGGACTCTAATTTAAAAAAAGCAGACCTTACACAGTGCCCTGTCTTTCCAGTCCTGGCATACATGGTCCGATTAATTTCAGGATAGGGTGTTACATAAATTGAGCTTGAGATCCCGTCATGTGCTTTCCTTTGGTCAGCAGCCCGTTGCATTGCTGTGCCTGCCAGAGATACCTGCAGGAACCCCTCCTGGTGCACACCAGCCCAGCTACACACCTTTTGCTCCTATTAATGTCCCTGAGCAGCTAGCCCATTGCATTTGGCATCTGGCTTTGTTTGGAGCTTGATGAGCTGCAGAGGCACAGCCATGGCTGAGAGACCAGCAGGGAAACAGCAGCAAATGCAGCAAGCCCTGAGGTCCTCAGTGAAGTCTTCCATTTAACTCCTTTAAATTGGGGTTTAAAATGCTTCCAGGCTCTGGAGCACTTGGTGAAGTCCGGGAGAGTCACTGCAACCTACTCCTGTCTCGGTTGGTACTGAATTAACTACATGCAATTATCACAGAAATCACAGAACGGTTTGGGTTGGAAGGGACCTTAAAAATCATCTAGTTCCAACCCCCTTGCCATGGGATGAGACACCTTCCACTAGACCAGGTTGCCCAAAGCCCCATGTTCCATTCCTGGGGTGATTTATGGTTCCACCAAGCAAGCCCTGGGAGGTGCTGAGCACCCCTGCATCTGCCCATGGTTGTCTCATCAAAATTGTCACATCGAAGTTGTCCCATCTGCCTAAAGCAAATCTTCCTCTTGGCATCCTGGGTGCTTGGCTACCTCGGAGGATCAAGCCCTCGTGGCTCATCACTGATGTTTCCAGATCTGCAATAATAAATGACAGAAAAGAAAATTGTCACCTGCGACAAAGCCCTGGGTGATATTGGGGTCCCTGGTGGCTCCTGGTTTTGCTGATTTCCAAGCCTGGTGTTGAAGCAGAACCCTGGAAACAATAGCACATTGTTGATAGGATGCTGGACATTATTAATAAACATTAGGGAGCTTGATATGATCTGGCAAAAGCAGCACAATGAAAACAGGTACCAAAAGAAGGACGGAGAAAAGGGGGAGAGAGCTGAACAGGGTGTTTAATGACTCTCCAGACTGCAAAATGCACTAGAGAGCAAGGCTGGAATAGAAAACCTTTTAATGAATTCAACATGTGCACCCTTCGAGGGTTTAGCTCCCCATTCCCCAGCAATGTTTGACCCACCCGAAGATACTGATCATACCGAAAATAATAACCAGTAAGTAATAATAATAGTAATAATAGGAAGAGCAGGACCCTCATTTCCAATTCATATTTATAATCCAGCAAATATCTCACCTAAAGCTGGAAGATTTATGGGTTTGCATCTATAATTAATATCCCTCCTTAAGCAAGGAATGGTATATTTTCATACAAATAAATCTGGTCCTCTAGACTGGATTTTGAAGACTGGTATTTAAATCCCTGGCAAGACATGGTTATTGATTGTATATATGAGTCTACAACAGAGACACGTCTTGCACATATATAGAACGAGAGAATTGCATATTTATGTTTACAATAAATAGATAAAGTTTCTCTTTTAAATGCAATAGATGAAACTTAAGCAGGGTAAAGGAGGAAGATGTGGAGCCCCAAACTGCCCCTGCTTCCCAAAGATTCAATTTGCATTAGGCCTGCTACTAACGGCAGGGCTGTGATGGGCGCCAAGACACATAAAGGGCTTTGAGACAAAGGCAATCGATCTCGTTTTAGTTTTATGAGGAAAATAAACAGTTAGGCTGATATAACAGTAAAAGGGTCAAGCAGGGTCAGGGCTAACAAAGTGACTCAGAGGACCTCAAAATTAAAACAACCTTCCTTTTCTCCATCCTCCCTCTGAGAGGGGCCTCTGCATCTCCCCACAATCCCAAGTGTGGGTCTCAGCAGAGCACCCACTAAATTCGAGCCTGATCCTTGGGGCCAGGGTTCCCCAGAATCATCCTCCGAGTAATGGGAATGGTCTGGCCAAGGCAAGCCCAGCCCTCAGCTCCTCGCTGGGACCACACAAAGGGCTGTGCTTAGGGGTCTTCTTGCTTTCCTCATAGTCTCTACATCCAAGTTTCAAACCTTTTTTTTTTTTTTTAATTATTCTTTTTACCTTCTCAGGGTGGGAATGTGCTGGGTAAGCAGCAGAAGCACAGCTAAGGAAGGACAGATTCTCTGGTGCAAGCAGGGATTTAGCTAAAAAATATTGGGAATTACTGTAAATTTAAACGTAGGCACTGTTCCAAGGTCAGGGGGCTGAGCATCACCTCACTTAGTGGTGCACTTACCAGTGGAGGTAAAGCACTTGTGCTGTTCTGGATCCAAAGAGTAAAGCTATAAGCAGAGCTGAGACATTTGTATTTACGTTGTCCTAAGCTGCATAACATCCTTATTTAACTGAGATTTTAATTATTCATGTTTAAATACTATTCATCAAAAAAAAAATCCCTTACGCAGTTGTTTGTCGAAGGAATGTGTAAGTGAGTGTGTGCCAGGGCAAGAGCCCCATTCAAAGACTGTGGTGCTGGATGCAAACAGGGAAGGAGTTTCTTCCCCCAAAATGATAGGCTCTGAGGAGTAATAGGACACCCACGGGAGGGAAGAGGAGAGAAATGGCTATGAAGGACGTGGGCTGTGGGTGCCCGGCCACTGCTCCTACCTGCAGCTGTGAAAGGTGGCATAAATTCGGGGTCACAGCTCTGCAAGGCCAAATACAAAGAGCACGGGGGCTCCAATAGCTGCAAGCATCGGGGGTACTTAGCCAAGGCAGAGCTTTGCTGCAACTTCATTTTCATGATTTAGCATCCCTGCTGTAAATAATTGATACTAATGCAAGTGAGATAAGAGACAGACTGTCTGTGGGCCAGGAGGAAGTGGATCCTGGTGACATCCACCCGAAAATGTGCTTGCAGGTTTGTCTGAAATGAAAACTTTGAAATGGCAGGCAAGGGATAGGAAAAGGTAATTTGTGAATGAGCTCACAGGACTCCCATCTTTCTAGGAAAAACTCCCAATATTAATTCCTTTTACAAGAGAACGTCAGCATTCTTTATCACTTTTTAGCTCTTGGTAAATGCTGCTGTCACATGAGTCAATCAGCTGTGCCCATGCATTGCCAGAGCGTTGGAAGCTCGGGGGGTATGGGCAGGGTTTAAGGAACCAGCATTTCGTGAAGGGGGTGTGTGGCAGAGCGAGTGCACCCTCCTCATCGGGGACAGGAAAATGCCAGCGAGCCATTCTATGCCTTTGGCATAGGTTATCTATAAAATTGCTGAGTACTAGGAAGAAGCTATTCTGCATCTCAGTCTTGGAAATTGGAGACGGAAAATTTCTCTATCTGGTCCAGAGAGGTTTGGCATGAGCTGGCGTGCTGGAAACCTCCGCAGGCGATGGGTGGCTGGAGCTAGAGCAGGGGATTTCCCTGCTGGGAGCCTCCCAGGGGCCGTTGTGCTGCATCGGTCTCTAAATCCTGATTTTGAGGCTGCTATTGGCATTTCACGTCCTCTGAGCAGTCTGTGCCCTGCGGCAAGCAGACATTCACTTCAGCCGGCATGATGTAATGCCGGCTTTGATCCTGTCTAGCACTTATAAAAAAAGATAATGTCAGCTGAAAAAAAAATTGAAAACGGTGTTGAACTGTCCTTAAAGCTCTCCACTAAACTCCCCCTGCATCATCACCTTTATGCACCCCCTATGGTGCCTTCACTCCTCAGCCCAAGGACCTTCCCTTACCTTCCCTTATGCTAAAAGGGAAGCACGCCTAATGGCTTTAAATCACTGGAGGAAGCCACACAGGAGTAAAAGAAATCTGCAGTGCCAATTCCTTCATTTTAGGCTATTTCCTTGTAAATGCAACAGAGTCCCCCTGAGGTCTGGCGGCTCCTGTTGCTGTTCTTAGGGCAGGCAGGTTTGTTGCACACATCTCCCAAAGGCCATGACTTTACACTTTACTCTGGTGCACACGTATACAGAGTTCTGAATTTGTTGGGGAAAAAAAATGCTTCTTAGCCAATTGATTTGAGCCAGAAAGCTGGAGGAAAATTGCTGTTTTGGAAATGCTTTGGAAGAGCAACATTGACTCATCAGTGACACAGCCGGAGACAGCTAGCGAGACTTCCTCATCTCTGCCGTGATTTTATGATTCAGTGAATAATGCATATTAGCATAAGGCTAACTAAAAAAATCCATACTCATCATTTACTATTAATTAGTTATCAACATTATCCTATTATTAATTATTAACATTTACACTATCAATCAGCCCCTGGCTGACTGATAGCTTAAAATCTTGCATAAAGATTGTTACAACAATATCTACAGTAGATCGCATAATGTGCTTTGTACTCGGCTTGTCATAGCCTCGTCTATAAAGCCTTTTACTAATGCACTTTACAACAGATCTTATAGTACATGGATGAAGAATGTGGCTACACCCAGCAATAATTCCATTAATTATGAATAAAGCATTTACAAACAACATCCTTATTTAAAAATGGTGATGAACTCCTTTTGTTTTAATGCGGAAGCGCTGCGTAACTTGTAATTCCATAAAAAGTAATGCTGGAAGCATGGGGCAGGAAAAAAGGGCCTGGATCTTATCTTTACATCATAAAGGAACGAGAAAACAAAAATGAAGAAAATGATTGACAAACAACAAAATGTTGGGATAAAGCTGGCTGAACCCCAGGGTTGGAAGGGATGTTTGAAGGTGCCACAGAGAGATGAAAGGACTGAAGACCTTATTCAGTGACCTTGAAGTGCAATTGTGTCAATAAAACCCTACCCACATTAACAGTAAGACTTTCTTTTCCCTGCTTTCCCTCATTTGCGGTGTTTTCAGCTGGCTGGCAGCTCACCAAGACTCGTTAGCTGCATAGGGTTTGGCTGAGCAATACCTTGGTGGCGTTTGGTCCTGTAGGCTTCCTGCGATGGCAGAATATTTATTACATCCAATATTTCACCAAGGATACTCACATCAAGAGGCTATAAATACACTACTCTTCCTAGTTTACTTAAGGGATAAAAAGTGAGTAGCCAAGTTTACAGATCAGGCTCAGGCTCCGTTAACAGGGGTCTGTTCTTTTTCATATGTATCTTGATTGTTTGAAGTTATTTGCCATATTATCGCTACAAGTGATTTTTGTCTCACTGATCGTATCTGAGCGCAGCAGGTCGAGTTATGCAGCAGTTGCATTCAGGGTATTACATGTACTATGTGAGTGAGGTTAATTTAGCCTCATGATCCTTTTAGGTACTAAAGCTATGAATATTGACATTGAGCATAGTTTTCAATTGAGAGCTGTGATCCGAGAGCTTCTTATACCAAGGTTCAGACATTTAAATGGGTGCTAAATGGGGATGCCAAAATCTAGGCAATTCCCTTCCAAACACACTGGAGGGTGGTGGAGAGCTTTGGTGGGCAGCAGAAGGTCAGCAAAAACCTTCTGATATTTTTTTTCCCTTAAGGTCACCAATGTTTCTGAGGCTATAGATCACCAAGGTGCCTGGATTATGCACAAGCTGCAGTGCCGTGCATTTGTTAGCACGTGGCCAAAGCCATGCACAGCAGTGCAGGCTGAGAGCGGTGCAGGTTTCTGCAGTGTCACAGGTTGCAGAGGAGAAGAAACCGGGAGAGATGAGGAGCAAGATTGATGGTGAGGGACCTGGTCTGGGGCTCAGGCAGACTTTTTGCCGGTTTCCTACAGCAGATGAGGCGGCACACCAGAGACCAGCCAGGCAGCAATTCCATGTGAACCACTCTCACCCTCCCTTTCAATGTCCCATTCTGGTGTTTATGGGTTATGCTTAAGCAGCGAGATGCATGATACCTGACAAGGACCTTTCCCCACATTTTCAAGTCCATAAACACAATAAAAAGTGAACGTGCAGTATTTATAGGCAGCAGTGCCAACCAGGCTCTTTTGCAGTTCCTTCAAGGCCACAGAAGGAAGGGCAGGCAATGCAGGAGAGGCTGCTGCAATTACAGGTCCCCTTGTGCAAGGCTGCTTGGAAATTCCCAATATTTCTCAGAACCACCAGCAAGTTGGTTTTCCGAGCTGGCTGGTGGAGGATTTATTTATTAAGGTTTTCGCTGTTTGCAGCAGTGGCTGGGCAGCAGCAGTTCCGCAGAGTTATCAAAAATCTATTTCCTGCACAGTCACAAGTGAAATATCAACCCCCCTCTGAAAAGCCGAGCGCAACATTTACATTTTAATCTCACAAAACACTTTAGTTTCTGACAAACGGGGTTTTTCAGTGCATGTGTTACAGAGAGGAAAGGCAGTGGGGTTGCAGGAGAAAGCTACACAAGCTGGAAGGGAGCACAGGCAGCTTTGCAAGCATGGTATGGCTGGAGCAGCACGGTGATCTCCACATCCACAGCGACAGCAAAGACTGTCACTCTTCAGCTGCCGGAAGCAGGAAAGCAACCTCACCCCAAAAATTAATGGTGCATGGGCATCGGGTGCTGAACTTATTCAGGGATGCCCTCTGCATGTGTAGAGCAGAGCTGGGCTGGACAGACAGGCAGAGCTGTGCTGCCGTCCGCCCTGCACAGTCACTCCTGGCTCTGAGAAAGCTGTGCAAGGATGGGTGACTGTCCTCCCTCTCGACAAAACTACTCTCTTATTTCATTGTCTCTTTGCACCTTTGCCTGTGGGTAAGGTGGTGTAAAGTGGAGGTGCTCGCTGGACTCAGGCTCTCCGGTTTGATGCCTGGCATTGGAAGCATCCCTCCCCGGCAATCGCCCGTGCTGAGGTCCCGTGCTGCCTCTGTAGAATCACTGCAGCAAGATATGAATTATGGATGCAATGAAAAATCCCAGCCCAGTGCACAGAGGGAATATGCAAAGTGCAGAGCAATCACCTCCATGCAGTGCCCGAGCCTTGCTCTGCGCTGTCTTTGGGTGCGTGATGCCCCCAAAATTGCGCTCAGCAGCAACCTGCGCCTCCCTCATCCCAAAGACACAACGAGGCCCTCCCCCAGAGTGCTCCAGGGCTGGAAATTAGGAAATTCATCATTTGAAAAGCATCCCCCTGTGCTTTGTGAAGTCTGCCTGTGGAAGCACCGAGGGCACTGAATGGAGACGCTTTTGTTTGTTACACGCAGAACAACTCCGCTGGCAGGCATCCGGCAGGATGGGTGCCTGTTCTCCCTGTTCTCAGCATGTGAAGGGCTTGCCCTTGAGAAATCTGGCGTGCTCGAGCCAGGCACAGCCTTGCCCAGAGCCAAGGAGCTCACACACGTTGTTTGCAGGCAAGCTGGCTGCTGCCTGCTGGAGCCCCTTTCTGCAGGAGTGGAGAAGTGTCGGACAAGTGCTTCAAGGCAGTCACAGACTCTGGCTTTAGGGGTCTGTGTTTCAGGGAAACTCCATGTCCTCATAAGGGATTTTTTTTAATGTCTTTTAATTTTCAAATGCTTTAATTCCTCCCTTGCAAGTGCCACTCATTGTTTCCATGCACCACCTCATAACACGCTGCAAAACTGTTTCCACACAGCTATATCTGAGCGTGCAATATCGACATCCATGCTAAAACCAAGCACAAATTTTTCCCTGAAGCAATATTTTGCTTGGTATTATTGTTACTTTTTCTTTTTAATGCTTTGCTTGTGATGGGGGCTCCTCAGCCTCTTACTCTCAGGAAATGCAGGCTCCTGCTCTCCTCCTTGCTGTAGCCAGCCCAGGCAGGGGAGAGCCCTGCTGGCAGTGAGCACACGGACACGGCTCCTTTCCATCCTGAAGTGCCTGAAGGTCAGGGAATTGCCTTGGGTCAATTAATTACACCATTAGCTTTTGTCCCTTGTGCTAAAAAAGTTACGAGTGTTTCTTAGTGACGGGTAAATTTATACGGCACTGCAACACCTCGTTCACTGGTGCTTGGTCACCTTCTTCTTCACCACGCACAGCCCAGGTTATCATGTCCAGGCACAGAAGGAAGGCCACGCACCACAGCCACACCTGATAGCTATGCAGAAGCCAAAGAAAACAGGCTGGAGACTGAAGAGCTGAAAAGACAATTAAATAGAGAGGTTGCTGTTAAAAAGAAAAATCCTCACGAGGCAATGGTTACCCTCCCAGGGCAGCTGAGACACTGCAGCTGCTGCTCGAGGTCTGGTTTAGCTCATCCCTGTGCGCTGCTCTTATCCCATTCTCGTCCCCAGCAAGCAGGATGGACAAAGTTTGTCCTGTTCCAGAAACAGACGTGGATTCTGGGGGCAATAGGGAGCTCACCAGAGCTATCAGAAGACTTGTGCAGATGATGCTGTGAAAGTGGAGAAGCATTTGGACATCCCTGATTTTTTTCTGGCTCTCCCCAAGCTGCAGCTGATGGAGGCCACAAAAATTGAGTGAAGTGGAGAATTCTGCCTGGGAAGAGCATTTAAGTGCTGTTATTTTGCTAGGGCAATGCCTCCTGCGTTTGCCCTGACTCGTCACCTGCACCTTTTAATTTGGAAACTGCTTTTCCAGGCCACCTCACCACCACTGCTGCTGGCACCAAGCAAAACCAAGCAATGGTTTCAGCACCAGGGGGCTGTGGGTGCTCGCTCTGCATCCCTGTGCCTGCTGCCCACATATTGGAGACACACTGCCAGTAAGCACAAAGTTTTTCTTTTGGCCACAGGAGCCCATTGCTCTCCCTGTCTGTGCAAAGTGGCCACGAGGAGCCCTGTCTGCCTCCTCTGCCTGATGCTGAGTGGGTCTGGGTGGCTCAACACGAGTTGCAGGAGCAGGCTGGGGGATGCTATGCCGCTGGTGATTGCTGTCCTGGGAAACTGCTGATGGGCAGGATTGGTCCAGGGATGGGTGAAAGCACAAGAATGACCAGTCCCGGGAATCTATAGCATCTCCATCCATAGAGAGCATGACCAATCCTCAGCTCTCAGAAGCTAAAACAGGTCTGATGTATAAAGCCCACCTTTGTTTTCTTTCTAATTTGTGTCTCTGACACCTTGCAAAGGGTTCAAGGCATTTGTGCTCTGATGGACAGAGCCGTGCCCTCCTGCACACCTTTCCTTGGAGGATTCACGTGGTGCTGGTGCAGGCAGCAGCAGTGCAGGCAGCGGTGCCTTACAAGGGCTCCCGTGGTGGCTGCAGAGCAGGGAGCGAGCAGCAGGACCAATTTTGCCTTCTCTGCTCACAGTTTCCACCTTTCTGGACAATTTTCTTCTCACCCACCATCCTTTCCCTGCCCAACACATAGCTGGCTGGCAGAATTAATTGATTGGTGTTTGTTAAGGCTTTTGGATTTCTCCTGTTAAATAGGTGTTAATTCTTGCTGTTATTATTATTATTATCTTCTGTCATAGCCACAGTGATGAACGCTCCCTTGTGCATGTATTTAAGCTATCCAACATGGGCTTTGTTCTTAATTTTGATTATTTTAAGAAGTCGTTTAGCATATGAAATAGTCTGGGTGGATGAGGATTTATAGGAAAGTCTTGAGAGCTGTCAAAGTAATGTTTTTTCCAGCAGCAAACTCTTAACCTTCTCTTAGATCTTCTTCTCTGCTTTGTCCCCTGCTCGCCACGTGATGAAGAGATGCTGTGGCTGAGGCAATGCTCAGCTGCAGCCATCAGGATAAAGAAGACACACCGTCAGTTGTTTTATTTTTGATCCCATTTGAATGTGTCACTCAGCTGTCTTGAATCAAAGAAAGTGAGAAGGTGCCTTAAACAGTTGTGATCAGAAACTTCAAACTTACCTTTTTTCTTTTTTTTTTTTTTTTCTAGAAGCTAAGTAAATGGCTGGTGGGCTCCTGTAAATCATAACATTTCTAAATATACCTGAGAGTCTCTCTGCCAAGCTGCTGACGAATACTCTGTCTGTTCCTATTGAATTCTCTTCCCCCTTCAGATTACTTTTGCTTTGAATAGTTTCAAATCATAAAGCAAAAAAAAAAAAAAAAAAAAAATCATGTAATGAGACTAGCTGATGCTGTGATTAATGAAAGTGTAATGAGAGCTACCATACAGCCATTACAAACCAGTTAGCTAATTAGTGTAATCACAGAGGTGGAAATAATTAAAAGACCACAAAGCAGAAGTAGCCTAATAACAGCCTTTTCCTCTGACCCAGAACTGGAGAGAAAAGGATGCTTTGGTTTGCTGGGTCAGGGCCAAAAAGGAACTGAGACCGAAGGGCCTGGAAGCAACCACGGTGCGTGAGGTGTCAGGGCTGGATCAGACAAGGATAAATGGAGCAGATTTACACCCGTGTAACCCAGATTGCATCCGAGTCCTCTGTCGATGGTACCACGTTACAGCAGCCCTCTCCCAGCTCTTTCCATTGCCTGCCCGTTCCCTCACCAAGCCCTGAGCATCCTCTCTCCAACACCTGCTGCACTGCAAAGAAAAGAAGAGTGGTGGTAAACTGATCCAGAGATGGCACTGATGGTGAGGCAGGATCCGACCTGCTCTCTTCCTTTCTTATTTTTTTGTCCATTTTTGTTTTTTTTTTTTTTTTTTTTCACAGGTCATTGACAAAGGCTTTATTCACCTTGCAGCCAAACTTGGTTTCTGGAGGGGGAGAAACCAGCATCCTAAGGTGCTTTGGAAGAACCCCCTGTTAGAGGATTCTTCTTATTTTTATAGTTTATACATATGTCTGTATGCCATTCACTCTGATTTCACGGGACTCTAACCACTGGTTGAAAAATCTCCTGCTAACAGGGAAAAGTCTGGGCCAAGGGTGCGGTGCTGGGGTGCGTGGTGCTCATCTCCAGAGCTGCTGCTGTGAGCAGGGCACCGAGCGGCTCTGTTGTCCTCACCTCCTGGCACCGACAACCCTGAGTCACTGGGTGAACCCAAAACAACCCTGAAATGCTGCTCAGCTGCTTCTCCAAGGGGTCTCCCATCCAGGACCGCTAATGAGAGATGCAGGATGGTGTGCGGAGCTGGATTTCACCCTGGTAATTAGAAGTGACCTACCTCTTGCTGCAAGATGAAATAGCTCCATTTGACGGGTTATAAAAAATCCTAACTGGTAATTTTCCAGTTGGGATGGGTCATCGTTGCGGCCATCTCCATCGGCTCTTATCATTTCTGCCACGGTTCTGTGTGTGTTTCATTTGACCCGGGTATAATGAGCAAAGGAGAAGAAAGTAGCTGCAGACACACAATCAACGATCATCTGCTGGAGCTGATGAATATGCCAAGACTGCTAAGTGGGTCCTCATTAGCTATTCACATGCTAAGAGCCATCTTTATTTGTTCTTCTCTCCTAGGTGGATCTATATTTGAATATCTTTACTATATCCACCCAGGGGGTGGATGGAGGATTACCACCACTGTCAGGTAACCCGAGTATTTTCCTGGAAAAAAATAGATCGTGACACCAAGCTGGCAGCAGGCTGAAAAGAAGAAACAATGTGATGCCATTTAGCGAGGGAAGAAATAATTTTCCCTGATGACAACTCTAGTGGGAGGCAGAACTTTATCTTCCCCTCACAGCTCAAATGGAGCATCACAGCAGTAGCATTAAGTTTGCTTCCACGTTTCCAACGTGTCTTTTCATTGACTATTTTTTTTGGCTGTAGCTGTGCAAACAGATTTCCAGGGTAAGAGCAGGGGATGTCCTGCTCGGAGGGTTTGCAGGGCTGTGGGTGGCAATGCAAGGCCAGGGCATCCCATCCAGCTGCAGCCAGAGGGACCTCTCTGCAGCTCTGTGTGCCTGCTGGTGAGCAGGGTTTGAACTTTCTCCTTTCAGCTTTCTGTAAAAGCTGCAGTTCTCTGTGTGCTGGGACAGGGGCTGGCTCTTTGCAGGTTGCTTCTCCCCTCCCTGGAGCATCCATCCGCGGGGAAGGCTGCCCTCTCCCGACACGAGGAGCGAGGCGGCGGCTGAGCTGCACCCAGCACCCTCGGCCAGCACCCACCCTGCTCCCATCCGCACCCTGCAGGGCCCAGAGATGTCCCTGTCTGGTGAGCCCAACACAACCCCATGTGTCCCCAAGGTGTCCTGGCCCCCCCACCAGCTCCAGGATCCAACCTGCATCCCTCCTCCAGCATCGTGTGGGTGCTGCTTGGGAAACCACCCCACTCACTGCATCTCTTCTGCACAGGGTTGCCTTCTCACCTGCCCCATTCCTGCCCTCCCAGGTGTGCCCAGAAACTTTGTAAAAAATAAAAAAAAAATAAAAAAAATCTGACAATGTGTGAGTGAGCAACGTACTCATCTGTGTGAGCTATTTCCAGCTGAGTCTGTAAGTGCTGGAGACGGTGGGGTGACAAAGAAGCAAAGTCACATTTGTTTGTGTGCTGCTCCAGGAAAGCATTTTTCTATGAGCAGCAACCCACAAGCAAGTGCTTGCACCTCCAGGGTTTGCAAACAGCTGATCTAGGAGAGATTACTTTTTTTTTTTTTCTTTGTGCTTTTGACCTTATTTGCTGAAAATGAAACATCATCTAACCTTCCAGGAAATGCCACAATTCTTTGATCTGACAGAAGAACATAAATCTTCCCTAAGTGCACAGCAGCTCAGGGCTCAGCTGGAACTGAGTGGGATCTGGGCATCCCAAACCAGGGCCAGCAGGACCCGAGCCACGCACCTCTCCTGTCCAGAGAGCAGCAGCCCCATGGGACTGGTCATTGCCTTTGGGCTGAGCTGGTTTTCCATCAGTTATTCATGGAAAAAAAAAAATGGGTTTTGGGGGTCTGAATCACTTTGATCCTGTTAACGTTTAGTGGGACCCTTCCCTCCCAGGTTGGGCAGAAACAACACACACTGCCCTGCCCCATATCCCCAGTCATCTCTGGGGAGCAGAAGGCTCGTCAAATCCATTGCAAAGCTGAAATTTCGGGCTCTGCAGGTGGAGTGGACATGGTGAGAGGCCTTGCAGAGTGTAACAGCCCTGTTGCTTTCTCAGTTTTCCCCCACCACATTTACTGAGCAGGATGCTGCGGCTTCCTTCTCTGTCCGTGCCGCCAGCCCTCGCGGTTTCCACCTCCCCAGCTATTTCGGGGGACCCGTGGTTGTGCTGAAGGTTTTCAGGGGACAGAGAGGGAACTAGAACGTGTCATGCTGCTCACCACATGGGGCCTGAGCAGCCCTGAGGGTTGGCTGAAGGTAGGAACTACGTGTGGGAAAGCGCAGCTCATGCTGCGCTGCTTTCCACCACCCACTCATCGAGAGCTCCGTTTGCTCAAGTGCACGCTTTTAGACCCAAGCTGTTGGTGCTTCACACAGGGTATAGTCATCCACGTGCAGGTCTCTCTCCTTCTTGGCTTACTGCTAGAGCAGGCCTCCCCTAGGCCCCGCAGGAATCAGAGCTGTGTTTTCCTCTGGATCAGGTCTGGGACAGTCCTTCTGGGGAGAAGAAATTTAACTGAACACACAATGCTAATAGTACCATTATCCCCATCCCAAAATCCACAGAAATATAAAGTTGCTTTTTCTTTTTCTTTCTTTCTTTCTTTCTTTCTTTTTTTTTTTTTTTTTAATCTTGACCAACTTTCCTTGTTTTACCACTAGATGGGAGAGTGAGACTGGTCTAACGCAGCCTCTCCCGTCTTTATCCCAACAGGAATTCAGAGGGGAGTTGGGAATTGAGAAATACGCTCAAGTCAATTCTCTGGTGCCAGGGGCAGAACTGAGGACACATCCTGCACATTTTCTGACCTCGGGAATGGAGTGGGTAAACCCCAAAAATGTATTTTGGGCCGTGTTATGGGCTAACCCCAAAAGTGCATGGCTATGGCAGCACCGATGCTTGCGTGTCCCTGTGGCAGCTCCTCTGCCCTCATGCGAGGAAGAATCAGGTACACAAAGACAAGATGGGGGTGAAATATTGGGGAAAAATACTTCACGTTTGCTCCTGTCCTGGAGCAGGGGGTGGTGACAAAGGCACTTGTAATTCACTCCCTGTACCCATGCCCCAGGGAGTCAAATGAGCCCCCCAAATTGCGTAGGGAGGCACAAAATAAAGCTGCACTTTCTCCTCCTTTTCTTCTACACCCTTTCCCTACAGGACTGTTGTGTAATGATGCACGCAGTGATACCATTTTTCTGCAGAGGTTAAAAATGTGCTGGTGCAACGACTGCAGGTGAAGGAAGGGAATTTGGGGCCCAGGCTGACACCGCCAGCTGCTGCTGCCTGCCTCAGGGGCCGCCAGGGGCAGGCATGGGGAGGGTGCCAGGGGCATTCAGGCTCTGCTAAATTTACTTTTACTGAAACACTTCCCATCCTCTGAGACATTTCCTAAGTTTGTTTTTTTTTTCTTTTTTCTTTCCTTTTTTTTTTTTTTTTTTCCAGGATTGGGTGTGTTTTGGGAATTACAGAGTTGCAGAAGCACTTTCTCCACCAAACCAAAGATTGCCCAATTGGCCTATTTTTTTGTTATTATATGGTTTGGGGTTTGCAAGAATGACCATGTCTTCTTTCTTCCTGGGATTTCACAGATTCTGGAAGAAATCTTATAACAGCCAAATTTTCTGACTGCCTGCATGACTAGTGCAGAATACGCAACCCCTGTAATTTGAAAATCATCTTTTGGGCGTTTTGCTGCCTACCCAACCTCCTCAGTTCACAAGCTTTTTAGAGAAGTGACGCACCTGATTTGTTTAATGTCTGGGCCAGTTGTGCCCTAAAATTAAATAATCCTGATAAACCTCCCAAACTGCAATGCCCTCGTTGCCTCTTTTGGGGTTTCCTGGTTGTGCTCCTATAGGAAACATCTGCCGTTATCATGCTAGAGAGAAATACCAGGTTCGTTGGAAGAGGAAGCTGGGTTCTTACTGGATGCAGTTACTCCTGTTTTCCACAAACCACCTCCCACTCCGTGCGTGCAGTGCTGCTGCTGAGTCACCCAGCAAGGAGCAAGCATCCTGCTCGGGATGGGGAGGACAAATTCCCCAAAGGAGCTGATAAATACAGATGAAAAAATGTTGCCTGGAAGCAATAAACCAATTGAAATTCCAGCTCTGGCAGGGTCAGGGCACGCTCGCTTGTGCAAATGCAGCTTCTTGCTGCGGGGTTCATGGCAGTACAGGAACAGCCCTGGCTAAAGGTGTGGCTGGGGTCACCTGGATCTGGGCACATGTGGGACTTGGGATGGGGATGAGGAGCATCCATGGGGTGTTTCTAATGGACAGTAATTCATATATCTACCTCTGGCCATGTATTCTTGTGTGAGAAGTCACCACCCTTAGCCAAGTGCCTATTGCTCCCTGTGATCCTCATTCATAAAGCGTTGGGTGAGCAGGAGGACATATGAAAGCTCCTGTGGTCAGGACCACTGCCATAACACTGCTCTGCTTTTCTCTGGTCCCAATCTTTACATCCCTTTCCTATCATCTCCCCTTTCCATCCTGGAAGACAAAAAAAGAGCACTAACCGGGGAGAGGAGCTGGAAAAACAGTGTGCGATGTGCACCCAGGACCCGAGGGACCGACTTCTGACCTCTGCTGAGTGCTGGAGATGCCACAGCTTGTCACTGTCTGATAGCTGCCAGCGTGCCAAAAGCCAAGTCATTCTTCAGCAATGAGATGTTGAGCTGATTAAGGTTTTAATTAGAACAAGGAAGCGGCACGTGCAAGGACGGCTTCAGATGAGAAAGACGTGGCAGCTGCCAAGATAGAGCTGCTCCTGGCTGTATCCCATCAACCTTTCTGGTGAATGGCGCTGAGCCTTCAGTTTGCTCTGCTGCAGGGCTAGGAGAGGAAAAAGGATTTGAGCACGGCCCAAGCTGTGGTTAGTGGGGCTTGTTTCAGGAGCGCTCAGCTACCTGTGAAACCCAAGCCTGGCCATACGGATGGGGCAGAGTCCAGGGTGACTGGCCTGCATTCCTGGCACTTACTGCACTCATAAACAGCCCTGGCAGCAACAGAAAGGGTGCAAACTTTGAACTTATAAAGCATCAGCACCGAGACCAAGATGGAGTAGAAGACACACAAAAAAAAAAAAAAAGTGTGTTGCTGCAGGCTGCAGCCAGAGCCCTTTGGTAGCTGCCTGCCAGCATCGCAGCATCTGCGTGGATTCTCGTGACGGTGATCAAGGGCAGCTCCATCGAGTGGGAAAGGGGACAGAGGAGTTTTCTTCTTCCCCAGGGACACACACGGCTCCCAGCCAGGTGCAGAGGCTGCCCGTGCTGGTGGACAGGCACAAATCAAGTGAAAAATGCTCCATGGTGAGCACCTGCCCCAGCACACTGTGACATCCCTGGGTGGGAGCTCTGCACCAAGGGGTAGAGACGATATTTGCTCGGATCCTGATGCACACAGACTTGCAGGCGCTTTGGATTTCACAATCAGGTCCAATCTCTCCTTTAGACCTTGATCCTGCAAGGAGCACTATAAGGATGGATTTTAGAAATCAGATAGAGCTGGCGAGATCTGGGCCTTATCTAAGATAGCAAAATAATCAGCCATGTGATTTCTTCCCTGTGTTTACAGTGGCAATATTTTTCCAAAGTTCAAAGTCTTCCTCTGCAGAAAACATTTGCCATACTTTGCAGTGATACTGTAGTTTTGGTGCAATGAACAATTAAAAAAATCAATTTCTAGAGCAATATTTTCTATGCTAGTAATCTCTGAACTAATTACAGGGCTGGAAAATCAATAACTATCTGGAAATCTTTCCAATACAGCTAACTAAGCACGCTACATATCATGCTGCAATATATCCTTCACATACATGTGATATTCCTGATTATCTCCCAGATCATACGGGCAGATGAGATCGCTGTCAGTAAGCGTCTGTACTTTGCTACGCTGCAGTGCCAACTTTCACTAAAATCCAAAGGGGAATCTGGGCAGAGAGAATAGCACAGTGTGTGAGGGCTGCGGCAACACTCATAAAAGCCAAGGCTTTAAGCCAACAACAAAAAGAGTTAAAAGGCTTGGTCAGTTTAACAGGAATCTTTCTTTGAAAAGATTATGAAACAAAGTCATTAAAAGTTCAAGCCTCAGTTATATTGCTTTTTCATCAGACTTTATTTTTAAAAAAAATGGAAAACCTTCGGTGACTGAACATAACCTCTTTCCCTGGTCTCCTAGCAAGGGAGAAGCACAAGTGGGTGGTTCAATGGTGCAATCGCCCTTTAAAAACACGAGCACAGAGGAAGGGTGTTGCTCTGATGATACGATCTACCCTTGCTGTATAAACATGCAGTGCTGACCATGGCAACTCGCTTCCGTTCAAAGCCCAAAGCCCTGTGCCGAGGCTCTGCCCCACGGCCCCTGGATGAGCGGTACTGGGATGCGGTGCTGGGATGTGGTGTGTGATGCTCCAGCCTCACTTGTACCCTGTGAGAGCTCAGTGAGCTTGACCTGCTCTTCTTCAGCACAGTGACATTCATGCTGTCACTGACTGAGGTGTAACTATTCCCATCAGACGTGGTGCCAAAAGCACAGCAGGTGGAGAAGCAAAGCCCATGGTGCAGGTGATTTTCCCCATGCTCCTCTTTGCGCTGCTGCTCCGTGCACCGCAGCAATGAGTTCTGAGCTGTTGTGCTACTGTGAGCTATTAGCCAGCATTTCGTAAGCTTTTTTTCTGATTATTCTGATTAGCTTTTTCCCTGCAGTGAATGGAGCAGATGAAAAATGGGACCAGGGCACAGCATGCTACCCCAGGCTGGATTATTCCCTTAGCTCCTCACTGCAATGCTGTGCGGTGCCGGAGCCTGTCCCGGAGCAGAAATCCAGGTCCAGCACCCAGTGCAGGTAAGGTGCTGTGAGCCTCACCTCATCTCTGAAGCTCATCTCTGAGCCTCACAGGCCAGGGGCTGTGGTCCCTTCTAAGAAGAACTGAGAAGAGAAGAACTGTTGCTTGTAAGTAAGAACTGAACAGGATAGTTACGCTCAAAGAACTTAAATTTTGCAGCTATGCAATGATCTGGATTGTAATTATGGTTGCTATTAATTACTGCTCACATTTCTGCGGGACTCCCTGTCCGGCTGGGGAGCTGCAGCCCAGTGACACGCAGAAAGGAGAGCTGTGGGCTGCTGACAGCCTGCCCGAGGAGGCATTTACCCGAATTTGGTGACAGCTGTGTCCACAATGTGCACCCCCTGGTGTTGCTCTACCAATCTGGGCTATCAAAAAGCAGCTGAAAGAGAAAAATAGTGTGCGTATCTTCACAGCAGGCACAACTCTTCTCCTGCCTGCTCAGCTTGAAGTGCCCTTGGTGCTCCCTCAGCCCGGTCGGCTGCCAGGGGCTGTTCAGACTGAGAAGGTGCCTACGGCTGCTGCACTGAGCTTCAGCAACTGATCTCCTTGGATAATGAAGTCTTTGGGCTTTCCTATGATTTCTTTTTTCCCATGTAATGTAACTTTTCTTTCAAATAAAACTCGAGTGGAGTGCAAGAAATCACTTTGTTTCTCTCCATCTTAGGAAGAAATTGCAGTGCATCACCTAATGGCAAGGGCCTGATAAAAAAGAGCTCAGAGCCTCCAGAAATCCTTCAGAAAACAGCTGAAAGAGAAGCTACAGCTCTTCCTTTGCTCTTTTAATAGTACCACATCACACTTGGTACATCCTCAGCAGCAGAGCTCCTGGTTTTATTTCCTGTCAGTGCAGAGCTACGGCCACGCACTGTGGTGCCGGTACAGGCGCAGTGGCTGCGCTATGGAGAGGCGAGCAGGACACACAGGGCAGCAATCGCTCCCTCCACAATGTTCCCCTGGCTGCTGGAAATCCCCAGCTCAGGGACATCCCGAACAAGAGGTTTGCATTGAGATTATCGGGTTTAACAGCCGCCGAGGCATATGTCATTCAGGAATTTGTCTAATCCCTCTTTGAACACGGTTATACTTTCAGGCTCTGCAAAGTCCTCTGGAAACGATTTGCCACTGTTTAATCAGGAGCTGGGCAAGAGTTTGCTTTCAGCTTCCTACCTGATCCTCTCATTTAAGGGATCCCTTGCTCTTGTAATGACAAATACACCTGGCAAAGCTAAGCAGGACGGATACTGATGCTCTACTTTGCAAAACCAAGGGGATCTTACAGAGGTAGAGCAACACAAAGTCTGGTAAAAATCACTGGGGAGACTTTCTGAAGTGCATTTCCCACTGCAAATGAGCACTTGAAAAAACATCTGTATTGGCTGTTTGTTATGTTTCCTGTGAATGAGTTTCTGGCTCAAATTAGAGTTATAATACAACTCTATAGAGCATCTTTTAGGAAAAAAAATCCAGTTCTGAACTTCCTTCCTAGAGATTTGTTGCTTGTTCTGCAACAGGAGATGTGAATCATGGAAGTATTTATAAGAGCAATATTAGGAAATGATCATTAAGGCACCAGAAATCTGTCAGACAGCGTGTCTTTAAATAAATTGTTTATGACTATACTAACCCAATCTCGTAAGTGCATGCACACTTAACGATATTAAAAATTTACATGTTGCCAGAAACGGACTTCCCGTGATGGATGTACCACAACTCCCCTGCTTTCCTAGTCAGCTGCGTGGATCTTGGAGAAACGAGGGCAGTTTTGTTTGATCGGTGTTAATGAGGTTTGTGTCTGCACAGATTTAGCCCAAAGATCATCGTGATCATCTCACGTCCCAGGTGACTTACAGGACTGAACTTGAAGAAACATCTTTCAGCAGTCTCGGTCGATGGAGCGATTCCAGCTTGCAGAGTGCCTCCAGCCAACTGACTTCCCTTCTGCGGCACTGCATTTGCATTCATTAAACCCCAAGTTTTAATGATTTATGTAGATTGATAAAAGCGAGCAGCCCAGAAGTATGTGTCTGAACACTCCCACAGCTCCTGACAGAGAGGCAACACATCGTAAATCCATCCCGGTGTGAAATATTAAATGGCCAGCTAGCACACACACAAAATCGTTGCAGGTGTATCTGTGAGTGTTAACATGACCCGTAAAATCAGGATTTCAGACAAACTAAAGTGATCACAGCCTCCAAACCCAAGGAAATAGTAATCTATATAACAGGAATGCTATAATGATGGTAATGTTAGTTAATAATAACACTAATATGATTACCAACCTCCTTGTCGTTGTCTATTACTGTCATTGCCATGGTAATTCTCAGCTCTGATGATGGATGGAGGCATAGGTGGCCTCAGCCTTTCAGAAACAACCTTGTGCCCACCAGTGAGCCCCAGCCAAGCACAATCCTGGTGCTCTTTGATCTGACAAGAAAAGCCACCAGCAGCATCAGCTGCTTGCAGAGCTCCTGATCCAGGCTGGCCAAGCTCAACAGAGGTGGGAGCAAAAAGAGATGGCCCCAGATGAGAGATGAGCAGAGATGAGGGAGATTTACACCAGATGCTGCCAAGAATGATCTCAGCTGCACAGAGCCCTGGTGGTGCAGGGGACAGGGCTGCGTCCCCCGGGCCACCCTTCCTCACCATGGTGTGAGGACAGGTCTCTTTTTGAGGAGGCATCTGTGGCTTGCACCAGGACAGGAACCATGGTCTGGTGAGGATTTTTGCATCTCTTCTGCAATGCACCTTTACCCACACATACTTCATTGCCTCGCACACACCTCATGTCTTTCTGTAGCTCTGGTGAATGAATTTCAGGCCTCTCCTATCCCCTGAGACTGCTACAGAGGTCATGAATGAGCCTGATCCTTCTGGGAGGATGCTTGGCTGTGGATGTGGTGGGGAGTGTGCTGCTGCACTACAACTAACGTGCTCCTGGGACAGACACCTTGAGACGGGGAAGCAGAGATGGCAGACTGATTTCTTCCAGGCCACCTCTGTCCTTCTTTTCCATACCTTTTCCCTTTGGCACGTTATCAAATCCATTATCAGCTCAGGCAAATCCATAGGACAAGCTCCACATCTTTACATCTCCATCACTTAAGAGGTAAAACATTTTAAGATGCTGTATCAAAAATTCTCCAGAAATTAAGACAAAGAATTCCTCTGCACCTCTGACGGACCAAACACAGCTGGAGATGTGAGCAGAGCCCCAGGGGGGTGAGGAGCGGGGATGCACCACCATGAAGCTGGAGCCAGAGATGAGCAGAGTTTGGGCGATGGGGCTGAGCAGGAAATGCAGGGGGGTTTCCCCAGCTCGGATGCTTTTGACGCACCATTTCACTTTTGCACATCTGCTGTCCTTTTCTCCCTGTTTATTTGAAACATAAACGGTTTAAAACAGGGTCTTATTCATCAGTGATTTAGAGCAGCAGACAAAACAAGGTCCTAATTTCAGCACATGGCTCATCAAACTATTCCTGTATAATAAACCAGTATCAGTGTGTGTCCATGGAGCAAACAACTCCTGTTTTTTCCTGACCACAGCACATCAGAAGCAGCAGGATCTCCTACATTTAATTTCCCTTTAAAAGCTTATTCAGCAGCTCCCAATTTAGCCTGTTCATTGAAAGTAAAAAAAAAAAAAAACAACTGCAAATCCATCTGCATTCCCCTCCACTGGGCACAGCAAGAAGGATGGGGCAAAAAGGCAGCAGCCTCCAGCTCCAGGCTGGTGTCAGTGCCTCGGAGGATGAGGAGGAGGCAGCCCCACCACCCCACCAGCCTCTGGCCATGCCTTTCCCTCGCCCTCCTTGCCACCACATGCAGCGTTCGCTGGGGTTTTCCATTACCCTGGCAATCCTGCACACGCTGGGTAATGGAGAACTGATTGTGCTTTAAAGAGCCAAACATGCAGCGCCTGAATTATTCAGCTTTTAACGTGCAGAAACAGGCCAAATTCCCAAGGGATGTGGAGGAGCTCTGCCAGTTAATGCAGAGTCGCTGCAGGAGCTGCATGCTCTTGCTGTGCCCATGTCACTTCTGCTGGGATTATTCCTCCCCAGGTGCTTTCCATCCTGCAGGGTGCGGGTGCTGCCCCAGGACTCACCCATGCTCAAGCACCACCCCTGTGCCTGTGCCACCAACCGTGGTGGCAGCAAGTCACCGGGCAGAGGAGGAAAAGGCCCAGACGGCCGTGTTTGTGCAGACGGCAGGGCTCGGGCTGCGTGCCCGCAGCGTTGCAGCACGGCTTCTGCAGCTCTCCTCTACGCCTCAGCTCCGGAGCAGAGCTCGCCCTGCAATCATTAACCCAGCCGGGCCTATCCCTGGTAGCATTTGGCACCGCATCATCCCGATAAAGATAGCACCGAGATTGCTGTGTTTGTGCCCCTGGTACAATATACCCACGCATCTGTTCGCAGACGTTTTTTCCTCCTTTTACGTGGGCTCGGCTGGTTGCAAGAGCAGGAGGCCAGGGTTATATTCCTGCCTCTCTCCCCCACCACAGCTGCAGCCCCTTGCAGGGGGGTTTCCCCTGCGGGGTCTCCCCCAGCCCTACCCCACGTGGCCTCCCCGGGGATGGGAAGGCTGGGATCCCCCTGGGAGGGCTGCACAGGGCCAGGGGGAGGGCAACGGGCATCCTGCCCTGCACCTGCTCCTGCACCTGCCCTCTCCCTACCCCTTCTCCATCCTTTTCCCATATCCTCCCCTTGCCCCTCTCCCCTCCTGGCCCCCTCCCTCTCCCCTTCTCCCCCTCCCATCCATCCATCCATCCATCCATCCATCCATCCATCCATCCATCCATCCATCCATCCATCCATCCATCCATCCATCCATCCATCCCTCCCTCCCTCCCTCCCTCCCTCCCTCCATCTCCCTCCCGCACCGACCCTCTCCCCCCACTTTCGCTTTGGCCTCCCCCCTCCCCATTGGCCCGGCCTCCTCCGGGTTCCGCTGCCGATTGGAGGAAATCTCCATCCGTCAGGGCTCAGTGCCCGCCCCCGAGGCGGGGGCCGGGGTGCGCGGGGGGGGCGGCGGCGAGAGGGCGGCGGCGGCGGCGGCCGGCGGCAGGTACGGGACCGGGGGGGGACCTGGAGGGGACCGGGATGGGGACCGGGAGGGGACTGGGATGGGGACAGGGACCGGGGGGGGACTGGGATGGGACCGGGATGGGGACCGGGATAGGGACAGGGACCGGGAGGGGACCGGGATGGGGACCTGGAGGGGACCGGGAGGATGCTGGAGGGATGCGGGAGGGATGCGGGAGGGATGCCGGGGCTCGGGGTGGGCACCGCAAGCCGGTGGCAGCTCCGTGATGCCGGGCGAGCACCGGGAGCCCGGCGGAGAGGCTCCGGTGGGGTCAGGGAAAGGGGCGGCGGAGCCCCCGCCGAGCCCCCGCTGCCCACGAGCTGCGGGGATGGGCGCGGGGGGAGCCGCAGAGCCGGGACAGCCCCGAAATGGGGCTGGGGGCGGCCGGGGGGGGGCTGTGCTGCAGCCAGGGAGTGCAGGGATTTTAAGGGGGGTTCACAATCTCGGTGCTCATCCGTGTAGGAACACGCGTGTCTTGCTTCAAGGGGGGGGAAAAAAACCCGGAGTGGCCAAGCGCGTGGAGATTTTCCATTAGAGCTCGGGTGATGCTCCCAGAACGTAATTTTTACCGCCCTGTAACTGCATTCGTCACAGCTGAAGCATGGCTTTTTTTTTTTTTTCCCATTTATCAAATCTCGATGGGAAATTAAAAAGGGGCAGAGAAGGGGCAGAAAGTAAGAAAAGCTAGCGAGGCGGCACGGCAAAATGATGCCTGCAGCAAGCAAAAGGGATGTGAATAACACCGAGAGCCTCGTTGCAAGAGAACAGTAACTGAAGTTAGGGAAGGAAGGCACAGGCAGCGTGCTGAGCCAAATTCAGAGCGTTTTCATTGTCTGACCTATATTATTTTCACTAACCTATTTGCTGAGATGATAGGAATCAAAAGCATTGTTGCCTAAAAACATGCTTTCTGTTCTGCGAGCTCAAAGTGCTCTTGTGGACATTAATCATATGAGCTTGCCGTGTGTCATTTTATTACCGTTTTATAGGCTGCTCGATTGTATCAAGCAACACACCACAAATGTGAAGTTATCCCAGTCTGGCACCTCCTTTTTTTTTTTTTTTTTCTTTTTTCTTTCCTCCTCTCTCCTCCCTCCCCCTTTTTTTTTTATTTCTTCCTTTTTCTGGGCTTCTACTTTTTATAGCATCACTTGGCTGTAAAATCACACATTAAACCAGCATCCGAGGGGGAGCAAACACAAAGGAGAGATCTTTAGAGACGCATGCCTTGAGCTGATGTAAATGTGAGAAAGCATGAAACGGCGGGTAGAGAGAGGGTGAGTCAAATAATGAAAAGGAAAAAAAAAATAATGAAAGAGAAGGAAAAAAAAAAAAAAAAATGAAGCTATTTATATGCAAAGAGGTCCAGCCTGCGGGCTACCGAAAATGATATGAGGCTGCTGTTAGCAGCCCTCTGCAGAGGGGCCAACCGCAGCCACCTGCCCTCCGCAGCTCAGCCGGAACCAGTGGTGGGTGTGAATGGTTGTGCACGGGTGTGTAAGGGTGTGCTTGGGTGTGCACGGGTGTGTAAGGGTGTTCTTGGGTAGGCATGGGTGTGCCAGGTTCACTGGGAGCCCCGCGGCACCGTGGAGCAGCCGCTGCACGCTGCATGCATCCTGCCCTGCGCTGCCCCGTGCGTGGATCCACCCCTGGGATCCCCGTGGCTGCCAATGTTGGCAGTTTCTGGGCTGCAGAAAACAGGAACTACCTGCGCAAGGGCTTACTAGAAATCTTTGCAGAGCTTAGAGATTTACAGGCAAGAGGGAAGACAAGATCAGCAGCTAACAAAAGGAATATCCACCAGCTTAGGGAGATCAGCATCCAGCTGCTTTGTGCCTGATGCAAACTCCTGAAGGCAGCCCTAATCTTTTTGTGTGTGCCTTCCCAGCCTGGAGCGTGCTGGGGTCCCGCTTTCTGCTTTGGGTTTTTCACCCTGCAGTAACACAGAAGTGAACAGTGGCTCTGCTTCGCACTGACCGCTCCACCCTGAGCACTTCTGCTTCTGTTTATTTTAATTGAGCGTACCTAGCCCAGCAACCTGCCTTTCCTAAGGGCTTGGTCACAACCCTTAGGTGAGGAGTTATATGCTTTGCTTTGCCATTTGGGTTTTTGGTCTTCCTTGCCTTGCAGAATCCCATTAGTGTGATGGTGAGCAGTGGAAATGCTTTGCTAGATTTCCACAAGCACTTAGCAGAGCTAAAGCACTGGCCTGATGGGCTGGGGAGATGCTGAGCACGGTTTCAGGGTCAAGGTTCCCCCCTTGGATTTCACACTCGATAACACGAGGTGGCTGGTGTTAAAGCAGTGTGCAGGAGCTGTTCCCCAGCGTGGTTTGGATGTGGGCTGCCCTCAAGTGCTTTGGTGTCCAGATTTGGCTTTCAGTGCCTGCTCTGAAATGCATTCTGCTTTTCTAATACTCTTTAAAAACGCATTATCTGGGCCCAGCGAGGGGCTGATCTTTGTGCAGAGGAGCAGGAACAGTTCTGGCTGCACCGGGATGCAGGGTCTGAGGCTTTGCCTGCCCCATGCCCAGCAGGGAATCTTCAGCAGCTCCCCCAGCTGCCCCTGAGAGCTGCTACTCTCCTTTCCCTTTTCAAATCTGCTTTATTGCTAGACCTCCCCATGATATACATAGGTTTGTACCGTCTTGGCCTCGAGTGACCTCCCAGCGTGCGAATAGTAATGCTGAACCAGGTCAGTTAAGAACAAAGAGATTCTGCAAATGCTTTCTGTGAAAAATGCTCAGAGAGAGGTGAAGGACTTCATCTGGTTTATGAATCCCAGATAAAACTGTCCACCCCACTTCAGTAGTAGTGACGAGTGATTGTAGATGAGAGCTGAGAGAGGACCACTAACTTCGGCAGCTTTTGCGTCAGACCTCTCATTAGTACAGCAGAGAGCATGAAATGAGCGAGTGCAGTGTTTAATTTTAACAGAACGATGTTATTCTAACCTTAAAGCTCTCTTCAGGCGGAAATAATGCGGGATCTGGGCAATTGCTGCGTTACTGGTATCAAAAATAATGTCATTCCACTTCCAGACTGTAAATGAATTTATGAGCAATGGGAGTTTGTCAGTGGAGGGAAATGCTCTGTGTTATTCTTGTTCCCCTGTTCAGTGTTCAGCAAGGTGGTGAGCCTTAGGGCAGCTTTTGGATTCCTGGTGTAACAGAGACATTAGGCCAATTTCTCCTCTTCCACTGTGCCACTGATGTACACGTAGTTACGCTCAAATTAAATTTAAGTCTGATTTTTAATGCATAAAATATATTGCTGCATGGAGTCCATAGTGTTCAGTCATTTGAATTTCCAGAGCTTGGCTTGGATCTTCCAAGAAAGAAAATAAAACACTGACAAGCCCTGTTTAAGTATTGCCCAGTTGTGTGAAGGAGTTAGGGACTCATTTTCATGTTGAGAAAGCAAGGCCAAACATTTTTTTTTTCCATCTGAAATATTTGATTTTTCAATATTCTGGCTGAAAAAAAAATCCAAGTACTCTTTCGCATTTTTATATAGTTTCTTATTTGTGCACTTAAGTGCTTTAAATACACTATGACAATGAGATAGAAGTTAATTTTCTTGATGGTATTGAGAGATTAAAAACAAAAGTACATCTAGATCATGGATCTCTAGTAAATGATCCTAGCCTGTGACACAAAAATAAAAATTTCCTCAAAACATCATCAAAAGAGTATGAGCTCTGCTGGATTTTCTGTTCCCTCATATCTTCTTCCTGGAAAACTGCATCGATCTTTTTGGCTTAACATAGTCCAAATAAAACAGATTGGAAAATGCATTTTTTTATTTATTTTTTTTAACTTCCTAAGCCCCATAGAAATTGTAAGGCAAGCTGTTGGTCCATCCTGCTCTGCCTCGCCGTGGCTGGATGCTAGGGCTCAGCACCATCCCTGTGTGACTGATCTGCTCCTGCACCCCTTCTGCATAATCCGGGACAGGGCAAATGCCCTGGAGCTTTATGTTAGCATAAGAATTCCCCCCAGAAGGGATTGCCTCGAGGTGCTTTCAAAGCAGCTTTACGGTTTTCTTTGTATGGCTGGAGTGGGTTCAATCTCGAGGAGGATTTAGACCCTTCAAGTCAGATGTGGGTTTTGGTTAAGGCAGAATCGGCCTTTTCTGCAGCCGCCCCATAGCCCTGATCAGCCTGTGATCCCTTTAGTGCTGGGAATTTGCCGCTTATTTGGCAGAAAAGCTTGAAAGGAGGATTTTAAGATGCTGAAGAAATTGAATTAAAAAGAGTGACAAGTAGGTAAGCAACCTGTGGTACACTGATTCTCTGTCCCAAATGTGTTAAAATAACTTCAGGCCCATATTTCTTAGGGAATACCGATCAAAAATTCATTCTCAGTTACCCTCACTCAAGCTGGTAACAGAAAACAAGTTTATTTATTTCTCATGTTCATCCCTCATAGGTCCTTCGCAAGGGCTGTAAGAGGCAGGCAGGTCCTTAGCAAAGCAAACAAAAGAGTTTTCAAGTCAGGAATGAAAACCACACCGTGCTGCTGCACGGAGGCAGGGATCCCTTGAAGGCAGTTTTCAGTTTTCCAAGTAAATCTGTCCTCCAGCAGCTGCTGTGTAAGGCTGCGAGTTCTCATACCCGAGAGAACGGAGTGTGCAAAATAGAAGCTGTGCCCACAGTGTGCATGGGCAGCAAACCCCTCTGACTTCCAGCAGATGTTTTGAGTTGACAAAGGGAACATTATATGCCTGTTTATTCCTTTATCTCAGGAAGAAATACCATTTGGCAGCAATTTGTTCCCTGGCAGTTTGAATGAATTACTGACCCGCTCGGGCACTGTGAGATGAAAGAAATGCCATCCTGCAAGGGGTGCAGTTCACAAACCCGGCGGTGTTTGTGGTGGCAGAGCACACATGCACCTGTCTGTGCACCTTCCTCTGTGTCTACATCAGCGTGTGCATTGATCTGTGCTGGTATGGGATTGCTGTTTCATATGGAGCTGGATTTCTTCGAGAGGCCACTTAATACAGGATTGCATTGCTCCGAGCGTTTTTCCACCAGCATCTCTCGATGGAATCTTACCTCTGACCAGCAGAGATTTTTATTTATTCACCAGTCACATGGAAGCAGCAGGCCACTGAGGATAACGCATCCCTGAGACTGTCAGTGCCTTCCACATTAAGCCATTTGCTATAGCCACCATAGGAGCTTGCAGAAGAGACATTTGTGAGGATTTGCTGTTGAAAGGTGCTGGAGCTTTCTAAGGAAATGATAATTTCAGATCCTCAGAGCCTCCTAAAATCCCCAGGCCGTGCTATTCACCATGTAGCTTCTGCCTGTCCTTGGTGGCAGTGATCAGCATCATCACACTGCCAGCGTGCTGCCCTCATGCTCTGACCTGTTCACTTTGGGTCTGGGTTCTTATCCTTCATCTCATCACTGCTGTATTTGTAGTCGGGGTTTTGGTTTGAGATTTTCAGTCAGAGACGGAAAAGAAATCATTCCCTTCAAACGGGTCATCATTTCCTCTCAATTGCACAATAGGGATATGCCTTCTTCAAAGAAATCCCCAAACCACAATGTGTCAGGATCTGGGGTGTTGCATGATCAAACAGAAATTAACCCGCTCTGACTTGGTGTTTATTTTAAGGGGATGAAACATGACGTTTTTGTTTAGTTCATTGTTGGAGGGCAGATAGAGTGCATGGTGTCGGGAGACTTGGAGACAGCAAACACTGAGTCAGAAGCCCTACAGCTACACAACCCTAGTCCAAGCTCCCCTGTGCCACGTCAGATTTGTGTTGAAGGGTTAATTTTGCACCATCTGGCTTTGTGCTAGATCAAATATTGTTTCTGTTGTTGTAGCTGACATGAGACCAGAGTATACTCAGTATAATGTGCTTGGCTAATCCAACAGAAATATGATTATGTGCCCATTCCTGCTCCAGATTGTATCTGCTTTAATGGGTGATTTAGTAACACACAAAATAGTGACGGTGGAGACATGGCCTGAGAGTCATAAACAACCTGGACGTGACGATCTCTGTGCAGTGGGCAGCAGAGACAATAGGAATGTCTAACTCCAATTAGATACCTAACTTTTAACAAGTAATTAAGAGAGAGAAATCCCACTCTTTATGCAGAACGACTTCTCAGGGAGTCATCTGAGACATAGGAACCAGGGTTATTTAACTGTGTATTTTGCCATACTGGCTTCCTAGGTGCTGATCTGAGGATAACCAAAAAAATGAGCAGCTGGAGTTGTAGGGTAGCGTGCGAAATGGCCCATTGCAAACAGCAAGTTCATTTAAGTGCTGGGTGGTTGTGCTGTTCCTCTGCTTGGCAGGAATCTCAAGACTAATACCTAGGAGGATTAGAGAGCATCGCTGGATGTTAAACAAGATCCAGGTTAAGCGGTGTGCACCAGTGAGCTTGTGCTCTGGGGAATGTTTGGGGAAGCTGTTACTTGCTGATCCGGAAAAAAGTGGGCTTGTGTGGGAAATACTCTTCTCCCAGCTGCCTTCTTCCTGCATTTACTGTCTCTCATGCTCCCACTTGACACAGTTTCCACGTTTCCACCCCTCTCTCAGCCCATCTCACAGACTCATGCCCATGTGCTCAGACACATCCCCATGTGAGGATGGTGAATGTTGGTGGGGTGCCTGCTTTTCATTTTTATCTTCATCGTGATCTAACCAGGAAGATGAAAAAAAAAAAAAGTTCCAGAAAACCATGGTAGATGTTGGCATTATGCTGTTATATTTAGCCAATGCTCAGCATCTTTGCATAGTGATTGTAAAAAAGCAACATCCTCTTGTACTTTTGGTTTGTGTGGTTTGGGGTTTTTTGCCCTCCTTTTTTTTTTTTTTTTTTCTTTCTTTTCTTTTTTTGATTTTTATTGCTCTTATCTTTAGAAGCAGCAAATCATGTTTGATGTTCATCATTTGGCTTATGCTCTTTTTGGTTATCTCTCACCTCATACAGGATTTGCCTGAATGTCCATCTTTTGCATGGAAGCAGAGAAGGGATGTGTATAGGGACTAACTGGTAACCATTGGGAAAAGCTGACTAATGCTTCATGCAGAAACATTACCCTGAATATCGGACTTCTTTAAATGGGTAGTGAGAAGACAAATTCTGGAAAATAATGCTGTGCTATATGTAAGGAAAATGTCAGTGTCATATCTGTGTTGTGAGAGCTGCAGGGACACCTGGCTCCATGAGCAGGTGAACACCGTATGGTACTAGCATGGAAACCTTCTCGTCATTGATCAAGCTTACAGGAAGGAAAAAAAGACATTAAAGCAAGAGTGATGTGAGAGAGAGGGAGTTAGGATTTACAGCATAAAACAGCCTTTTGTCTGGCTAATCTTGGCTGAAGCAGAATATAGTTGCCTGGTTAAATCTGCTTTGTGTATTGGTATTGCAAGTTTTTAAAGATGGTCGAAGGCAGCTGCAGCCAATTGCATTTGCACAGATAAGCTGGAACAAATAAGTAAGCTGAGAAAATCTGGCTAGATTTATCTTCAAAGCATTTTCAGGCAGCTAATTGAAAATTATCAAAGCCACCTTCCTGATTTCTTGCGTATTATTGCACTAATTTGCCAGCGAGTGGAAGAGTGCTTGGCAAAGAAAGGATTTGGGGAGTGCTAAGCTTTGCTATTTAGGCATTATTTAATTATAAATGTGTCTTTGCTCGTGTGATAACGTAAAGCCAGCTTCTGCTGCTGTGTTCCATGCCTCAGACCCCAGAGGGACTAAAAGCACACCTCTGGTGCAGCCGCAGCACTGTCACTGGTGGCGAGCACAGCTTTAGATATTTGTTTAGGTATTTATTTATTCAGATATTTAGTACTGGATGCTCTTTAGGTGCATTTCTCCTTCCTGAAACACTTGTGTGTGTGCAGGAAGGTGCTGTTCCTATAGCCATTGCTTACAAAGGGGCTGTTCCTGGCAATAGCAGTCTCCCCCATATTGCTGAACCAAAGGGACACGTTGCAAAAACATGTGAAAAAAAGGCAGTTTTCACATCCTTGCGGAGTTTCGTAAAAGCCTGGCTGCTAGGAAAAAAAAAATCAGTGATATATCCCCAAAGAACAGCCCAGTCACCACACGCTGTCTGTTCTCTCCCTTCCAGCTCAAGCAGCACTTGGAGGACGAGCCCCATTCACGGGACCGCAGCGTGGATTTGTCACACTTCTGGGAGGCTTTTCCCCTCGTAAACCAGTGAGTGGATTATGCTTGATCCATGCGGTGTTCATCAGCTGCAGCAGAAGTAATACTGATAATCCTCCAAGCAAAACTGCCCGAGAAAAATCCAGTAGGTGTTACTAAGAGAAATTGAGTAGATGACTTTGTCCCTGGCTGGACTAACAGCTGAGGCTGGGATCCTTTGGGATCGGGGCACTCCCAAACCAGGCTGTCCACACAGCAAGGTCAGGCTCTCTTGCAGATATCAGAGAGAATAACACTGAGCATCGTATGGGGCTGCTCCCCTCCGGTTTGCGTTATATTTCATTTTTTCCCCCATTCCCATTACCTTAGCAAATATCTCCATACATGCCATAGGAATGAAGAAATGATTAAGTTTGCCCATAAACTGTGCTTGGCTATGGAAAGCAGATATTATGAGTAGATGTTGTTTGCCACATCAATATGCTGTGAAAGCTAAAAATCATAGAGTGAAAGGGAAAATTAACTACTATTGGGCATTCATGGGGAAATGGGATTATTCTGCATATCAGTTAGGAGTTAATAAGTAACATTAATCTAATCACAGGCCTCAGCAGAGACACAACATATTTTTTATCCGTCCTGTGACTTTCTAAGTCATCACCTGATAAAAGGTTGAAAGTTTTGCTATTGATTTAATAGTAAATATTGGTGACATGGGGATATTTACAACTTTCACCATAAAATACAAATCACATGCTTTCATTGCCTCGCTCCTTCTGCTGTGTTGACTCGGTAATGTTGACAGTCTGGAACAAGCTGTGCATCTTCAAAAAAAAAAAAAAAAAAAGAGTTAAACTCTTGCAGTAAAATGAATAAATCTATAGAAATAATAGCATTGGGCCTGGTTCAAAGGAAGCAAGACCTCACCATCTGAGTCATTAAAAACAGAGATGAATGAGAAGCAATAGATGGATGGCTCAGATGAATAAAAAATGATTAGGAGTGCACATAGCTGGTTGATTTGTTGTTGTGTTTTATTTTTTATTTTTTTTTTTTCCTAAAAATTATATTTCGTCCTCTAAAGTGGCATATGGCTTACGTGGAAGCTAATCTTCCCAGTGAATGTGTCAGTTCCAGTTTGGAAACACTTGGAGAGATAACAAGCAGCTTGGTGGAGAGCAGCGGGTAGCAATCGGGCTTGCTGCCCAGAGCATCTGGGTGCAGCCTGGCAGTGCTGCTCCAGGAGGAGGGGGCCAGGACGTGGGCCTGGGGGCATTGTGGGGCTTTTGGGAGTGGGGGGAGACATCTGCTGCCTTGGGGAAAGATTTGTTGCTTTCTTGAGAAACCCCATGTTCACTGGTAACTAAGTAGGATTAAGAGTAACAAAAGTCGAGGGGGAGGATGCTGCAATGACTTGGATCCAGTGGCAAGGCTCCTGCTGCTTCAAGGATGGGAAAACTGTAACGCAAAGTGATAATCTTTTTCCTGACTCATGAAAAACCTACTGATGGAGACATCCCAGTGCTGATAGAGGCAGTACGAGCAGTTCCCCTGGGGGAAGGTGTGCCACTTTGGCAGCTCAGTCGCATAATGTAACTAACTGAGATGGGCATTTTTTTATCTACTGAAATCAGTGTTAGCAAAATCAGTCCCCAGCTCAGTAGCCTTCTTTATGAGTACATTCAAACAGTAAGTCAAATGTGTGTGACGTGGGGAAGCGTGCAGCCGATGTCAGTCAGCTGCCTTGTGGGAGCCTCTGTTGATTCACACTGGGGTAAGCCAACCAGTTCTGCTCCTTAAAGCCTGATCCAATTTCCAGTAATCCCTTCTTGGTTTAAATAGAGTAAAAATAGTTTTTGCATTTCCCCATGTTAATAGTTTCTGCGCTGACAGCACCCACAGAACACTGGGCACAGGTGTGGCTGCAAGCGTGTTTCTTGGCACACTGCCTCTGTGTTATCAGCAAATTCCTGCTAAAATCGGGCACCCGCCATATTCTGCGCACTCTGGTCCCCAGACAGGATCATTAAGATTACAGAATTATTTGCAAATGAAAGGTCGCATGTGCTGCTGGCTGTCTCTCATTTGGTAAACTTATCTTAAGGACTGGTGCAGTTGGAGCACTACTGACCTGCATCTTTCAAGTCGTACGCTTACATATGTGGTATGCCCTCTCCCCTTCTGGGATGGAAGCAGAATCCCTAGGGTCTTCTAAGCATCAAATTCTGCAATTCCCATGCTCCAGTGCCTTCAGGAACCACCAGTATAGGGAAGCACATCAGCACTCATGCAATCCATAATCTACAAAGGAAATATCAATAAAATTTGCAGCAATGCACAGATGAGTATTGCTTTATTTGCCAAAGGCTGAAATATTCCCAGGTTACAGCAATCAGAACATGGTTCATTTTGTTGGGAAAACAGCCCCCCATTTTCTCCCATAACCCAATCGATGGGCTATGGTTGCAAGCTGAAAAGGAGTATTTTTACAGGAGCCTCTTGAACAAGTATTAAAAACAATAATTGGGAAAATGGGATGCTTTGAAAATAACCTGTAATAATGTAGTTCTTGTCTAGCATTTGTTGCATATTTGAGACCAGCATTCAAAGGAGAACTTAAATGCATTGGCTGAACTATAAATGATAAAAACAAAAAAATACATATTTTTTTTTCTTCCATGATGAGGTGCTGAGATGCTAGGACAGCTCAGCACAAGAACTGCTTGAAAGAAGGCAGTCTGCAGCAATAATCAGGTTAGAGCCTGGGCCCTGCAGCTTGCTCTGCAATGGCATGTAGTCTAATTAGTTATAGAAAGGATTTTACTTAATAGTTGTAAACAGATCTGAGGACCTGGAATAAAATCAGTCTAACTGTGGAAACTTCTCAGGATAGTTATAAACTGTTATAAGCATGGAGTGAAAGAGAGCAAAGGACTTCTAACAGTGGGAAATGTGAAGCTTTCCACACTGTTCTCTGCAGGAGAAAGGGAAATAAAAGAGGCTGTGCCTGGCAGGGGAAGGGTCAGCTCTTCTCTTAGGAAAGGATAAGGTGCTTCAACAGGCAGGGAGACTGCCTTTAGTGTGGTTGTTTTTTTTTAATACTCTTGAAGGTAGTGTTCTTTTCTGTACTATTAGTGGTGCCCCAGTAACTGACGTACAAGCACACTGTGGTGGAGGGCACACGTCCAGCTGCCCTGCACAGCAAAATGCCAGTACCTGTTAAGAAAGAATAAGTATCCTACAAAAAGAAAAATAATTATGGGTTTTGCTATGGTTATATGCAAAAGTGTATGTAAAACTTATTTTTTTTCACAGGTTGCAATGGTCCTGGCTCAAACCTTCACCATCTGATGTATGCGCCAAAAATCGCAGCCCCTAAGTAGGCACATCCTCGGCATCCCACAAAGCCACCCCTGCCACGACTGCACCTGGCTGTGCCGTGCCGTTCATGGCCAAGCCCCCTAGCTTAACGGGAGAGAATGGCTTCCACTTCCCTCAGGCGATCGTCTTCCCCAGCCCGTCTCCCTCGGGCGAGGACAGTGCGGCCTTTGACACCCCCGGGGGCACGCCGCTGAGCAATGGCACGGGGTGCTGCGGCACCCCCAGCCCCGCCGAGTCCTGCGCCCAGCCCCTCTGCGAGGCCAGGGACAGCACCCGGTTTGGTGAGGGTATTAACTACGTCTCGACCGATGGAATGGAGCTGGCGTGTGGCTGGGGGGGGTTCACGCCTGGCTGCTTGCAGCTCTTCAACACCTCCAAGGGCGTCTTGTTCTTCCTCTGCGTGGCCTCCTTCCTGCAAGGCATGACGGTGAACGGCTTCATCAACACGGTCATCACCTCCATCGAGCGCCGCTTCGACCTCCGCAGCTACCAGAGCGGGCTGATCGCCAGCTCCTACGACATCGCGGCCTGCCTCTGCCTCACCTTCGTCAGCTATTTCGGGGGGAACGGCCACAAGCCGCGGTGGCTGGGCTGGGGCGTGATGGTGATGGGCCTGGGCTCCCTGCTCTTCGCCTTGCCCCACTTCACCACGGGCATGTACAAAGTGCACTCATCGGCTGATGTGGGTGTCTGCGCGGCGAACCAGAGCCAGTCGTGCGCCCCGGCCACCTCCAGCCTCTCCAGCTACAGGTTCGTCTTCATGCTGGGGCAGTTCCTGCACGGGATGGGAGCCACGCCGCTCTACACGCTCGGCGTCACCTATTTAGACGAGAACGTCAAGACCAACTACTCCCCTGTGTACATTGGTGAGTGGCCTCGGGGGGTAGGAGGGGGACCCAGCCCATCTGCCTTGGCACCAACGAGGCAGCCCTGAGCGCTTTTCTGAGAGTTCCTCCAAGCCTTTTGTTCCTGATGACAGACAAGATGATAATCGGAGAGAAGCAGCAGCAGCTGTTTGGGAGGTTTTGATTATTTTTTTTTTCCCCCTTACAGTTATTGGCAGGCAGAGCCTGCAAGTGCAGCTGGGCATTTTCACTCCTGCAGGCTGGGAGGTGTCTCTGTCCCCAGCATGGGAGTCAGCTGGGGACAGCCCTCTGGTGTGTGCATGGCACCAACTTTAAGCTTAGTGTGGCCAAAGGCCACGAGGCCATACCCTGTCGATGCAAGGCGGTGCCCCATCAGTGCCATAGCACAGGAGGGATGTTTGCTCAGATGCTGCTGGTGCAAAGTACGGCACAGCTTCACCGAGAGGCTGGGGCTCAGCTCACCCCTCTGCTCCAGCCTACTTGGTGAAACTGGTGACAGGACTGACCTTTCCCCACCAGGGGAAGGCCCATCCTGCAGCCCTGGCCTTTGGTCGCCTGTATGGTTATATCAGAAGGCTGCAGGGAGAGGAGGCAGGGACAGGGCTGGGATTGATAAGCCAGTGAACTTTCCATGGCAGTAAACCATAATAATAAATAATAATAATAAATGGCAGTGCTGCAACACGTCATGTAGAGGTTGTGCATTGTCAGTGCCAAGGTAGCACCTCTGCTCATTGCAACAGCAGTGAGGATGTGGCAGCAGGGTCAGATGCACCCCTGGTAAATAAGAAAACAGGAATCACATGGATAGATTTTGTCCCCTGAACCATTTTTGTGTACCACATGCTACAAACATTCCCTGGTTGGATGCAGAAGTTTCCCTGGGGCACAAAAGGGAGATGAAACTTGCTGCAGCTCTCTGGCTTTGTGTCTCTCACAGCTAGGGCCAGCCACACACGGTATTTTCCACCTCCGTGTCCTTTTGAACATCAGGAGATACCAAATGTCACTCCATGGTGGTCTGTGTGTACCTGGAGTTGAAGTCACGGGCATTAGAGCTCCCCATCAGCAGCACATCCATGGAAGTGCTGCAGGTTCTCTAACACTGCTTGTTTTCCCTTTCAGCTGTTTTCTACACTGCTGCAATCCTTGGGCCTGCAGCGGGTTATCTGGTAGGAGGAATGTTTCTAAATATTTATACTGAAATACACAGACAGTAAGTTGTTAAAAAATAATCTTGTTCCTTTTCCTTAATGCTGTATGTTTCCTTTGGGGTTAAAAAAAAATACAAATCCAGAAAAACGACCTGGTGGCTGGGTGGAAACGTGCCTGCCATGTTCAGTAACGTTTCTGCGGGGGGGCCGAGGCTGGAATGATTGCTTGCATTAATGTTGTCACTGGAAGAAAATTGCTCACAAACCTGTCAGCCTAAATCCTTCCTCATGCTGCACTGCCTGCTCTAATGAGGCCAGGAGCAGCAGGTGAATTTTTTGAATGAGTTCCCTGATCAGGCACCGCTGCCAGCACTGCTGCTTTTCCTCACAGTTATCCAGCCACAACGCCTGGTCCCTCCTCGCTTTTTAGTGTTTCTAATTTATTTTATCCCCTGTTACCTTACAGGCTCTTTGGCAGATGAACGGGATAAAAGGGGGGAGTGGGTTTCTTGGGAAGGAATGGGTTATTTCCGCCAGCTTTCTCACAGAAAGGGTGGCTCTAGGATGGAGCAAGGATCACAGCCACCCCCAAAGCACAAATGAAATGGGAAGAGGTGAACACACAAGCTAGAGATTAAAAGAGAATTAAACGATGTAGTTCCCTGGGCTCATTAAGTGCTGTGCTCTCAAGTAAGGAGGCAGTGTGTGCTGTGGCAGGATGGATGGTGGGAGAGGTGGTTTCCTTCACTGATGTCCTCCTCCATGTCCTCCAGGCCCTGCCAGCTTTAGTGAGAGCAGTGCCCGACTTTCCCCCTCCGTTTCAAACCACCGCCTCTCTCCCTTGTGTCGTTTTGGGTTTGTGTCTTACAGGACTGACATCACCCCAGAAAACACGCTATGGGTGGGGGCATGGTGGATCGGCTTCCTGGGGGCTGGAGCAGCCTCGCTCCTCATCTCCATCCCCATCCTCGGCTACCCCCAGCGCCTCCCAGGTACGTGGCACCACGGGGCTGGAGCTGTGCTTGCATCCTCCTATAGCTGGGGACACCAGGGCAGTGGTGGGGGACAAATTTCCAGTGTTCAAATTGTAATTAAAATATTATTTGCACCCCTTGGTTCTCCAGCTGCTTATTTCCCTGCTCTTCTCTTGGAGCCAAGCAGCTGGGGCTGGTGGAGAGTGTTGTGTTGTTTTTGCCTCCTGCAAATTCCCTGTTTTGGTAGTATCTCACGTGCTCTTTGTTTCTATTTCCCTCTTGTTTGCAGGATCCCAGCGCTATATTGTTATGAGGGTGTCAGAGGCTCATCAGCTGAAGGATGGGAGCCACAATAAAGCATCGGATCCAGACTTTGGGAAAACAGTTAAAGATCTACCTCGGTGAGAAAAATGCCCCATGAGGGATGTTCAGGGAGACCGATCCTTTGGATAGAGGTGGTCAGCTCCTCTCAAGTTCAAACTGGGCAAATGGGTGAAGTAGAAACTGTGCTGGGGATGATTTGGGAGACCAAGGGTGAGGGTCCAGTCCTGTCTCCAGTTTGCAGAAGGTCATGGCCATGTGTGAACCACATGAGGGCACGTGCAATGCACTGAATTTCACCAAGAGTGGCTCAGTGCCAGTCTTCAGGTGATGTGAGATGTACCAGCACTGCCATTTCAATTCTCCATTATTTCATATTTCATTTCTTCCTGTCTGCTCGTGTCTGGCTTCACCTGTCCCAGCTGGGCGTTGTGCAATGTCTGCTCTGTGCTTTCCTTCCTTTCCTCTGTTTTTGTCTCATGTTAGACTCTTGTTTTGTTTTTTTAATGAGAAAAGAGAGGAAACAAAAAACTCCTATTGCTCCATTCCGAATTCAGGGAACACGATATCCTTCACAGTAGTTTTCAGTTCCTGTTCTGTTTTATCCTTCATTCCCCCCCTACTTTTTTTTGTGTGTGTGTGTTTTTGCATCTTCCAGCCCCGTTTATGTGTTCCTACTCTTACCTCCCCTGCATGGCAGTGGTATAGCAGTGCACATAATCCCGGGGCCGCTGCTTGGCCCGGTTGCGTGGGCGAGCACGCTTGCACCTGCCTCGGTGCTCAGTGCAGGAGTGCTCAGCTGGTGCATCAGCTCACGGAGCAAGGAGGAGTTAGAAAACCTAGGGGACGTCATGAGTGGTTTACCAGGGGTTAAGGCAGCTTTGTGAAGAATATTACATTGAACAGATTTCAATTCTGTTATTAAATGGCATTCTTGACTGGGTGCCATTTGCCGAGGTCACGACTTACTACACACACGGAAATTAAATTCAAACCTGCATTTAAATGATAATGAGGTTATGACTAAAACCAACACAAACTGTGCAGCAGAGAGGGATGAAGTTCAGTGTTTTATGCTTCTCTTGATTATCTTGAACAAAACTCCCCCTATTTCTCAGTGAAAGCAGTCTCAGTGAAAGCAATAGGTAGAGGTGTCCTGCTCTGGGAGCATTTTCCTTCGCCTCTCGTTCCTGAGGAATGGGTATTGAAGGTGGGCAGCTCTGCTCACCTCAGGCCATTCAGATCAGTCCAGATTTTAGTGTGGTTGTCATTGTTTTAAAACATCAGAAAGTTCTCTTTTGAAAGCAAAAACCCAGCAGACTCCTGGCTTCCCTGGTTTTGATTATTGAAGGGAAGTGCCTTCAAGGCTGGCTGTTCCAGAGACGTGCATTAAAGAGGAGCCCGCATCTGTGCGCAGCTCTTGGGTACATGTGGACCCGCCTGCAGAGCAAGGCCAAGGGACAACACTGTTGCTTTTGTTTCCATGAGGGATCTACACTTTTCCTCACAGTACGGACAGTAAGAGTCCCCCAAAGATAAGCAGAAATGCTGATAAATAAAATACTATCCCATGCTATCAGTTCTTTCCTAAGAGAGCTTACTGAGTAACTATTTTCACAGTGCTCCCTAAAAGCAGGAGTGTACAGGAACACAGACCAGACAGCTTAAGCCTCTGCCCTGAAGAGATTTCTGTCTTAATTCTTGGGTTGAAAAGGCCTGATAAAATAGCATTTTCCTTCCTCTGCTTCCACATGATTTCTCACGTGAAATATCCTCTGATGTCAGTGCAGGTTCAAAGAAAAGACACGTAGAGCTGTGCAAAAACAGGACAGGAGGCTTGCTCCTTACTAGCTGCACGTTTGAAATGCCAAGCCCACATCTTCGGGGAAAAAAATACAATGGTCAATACTTCATTTGTCCCTCTTGGATTACTTGGCAGGGTGGGGCTGTGGTGTGTGTCACGGCTTTTCTACAGCTTTGTGCGTGTTGTGAGGGGAGGATGTTTTGCATTCCTCCAGGACGGGAATACTGCCCTCCGTTCCCTTGGTGGTGGTTACAGCAGGTGTCATTTTTGCATGCTGAAAAAAATCCCCGTTCACGGGCTGCAAGATTGCACAAGTAGCCATCTGTCACTATTGACTCGTTAGCACGTGGCACTGCGCTGTTACAGCCTGGCAGCCTCTTGTCCTGGCCATGCAAGTGTTCCTCAGACAAGCTCCCAGCTTCCTCAGTAGGACTGTTACAAGAAGAAAAAGTGCCCACGTGTGTCTGTGTGAATAAAGGCTTGTAGGATGAGACTTTTAGGCGTGGTAGGATTCTTCTCCTGGCAATAATGAGCTCCCTGAAATCCCTTTGGCTGCAAGAACCAAGGACAGCCAAGACTTCTGGAGAGTTATGTGGTTTCTGGGTGTGATTAAAGTCCTGCTGGCAGCAATGAAAAGATCTGTGTTGACTTGAAGTTTTATACGCATTAGCTCCTCACAACTACATCTTCAGTCTGCAAACAAGGAATGACACATGCCCTTACTCTTAGCGCTGAAAGTTGTTTTTCCTACCTGCAGCCTTTGCCTGACAAACACAAAGTAATGCTAGTGCCAGGAACAGCTCTTCTCTTTTCTCTAGAACTGGGAGAGGTGAAGGCATTGTAAGATTTCAACATCAGTCACAAGGCCCACAAGGACTGTTTCCTAGCTAAGAGATTAGGCTTCATTCTTTCAAGTTGAAAAGACCGTTCCTGGAAAATAGGTTAGTAAATTAAGCTAATCCCAACAGCTAGACAATGGTTATTATAAAGCCCTCTGAAATCAAAGTGTAAGAATCTGTGGTATTTCTGTCTTTCAAACTCTTTGTTCTTTTGCTATAATGAAGTTGTCTGCTTCACATGGCTAAAATCACTCTAAATTCCTGATGCTGAGCCTCACACTCTCACATTTCATCGTAATTCAGTAGATTTTTCTTCTTTTTCACATTTCTGGCCAAGCTGTAGCTGTTGACTGTCAGTGCTTTTCAATTCAATGAGCATCCTACTATGTCCCAGTTGCTGCTGTCACTGCGGGACATGCCAGGCCCCAAAATAGAGATTTTGTACAGGTCCAGGCTAAACCTAGGGGAACCTACGTGGCAGAATTTCAAACTCATTATGAAATGCTCCCTGCAAAGCAGTGTCAGCCCTCTTAGTCCAATATCCGAGATAGTGGGAGATAATTGAGACCATCCCTTGTGCCTGAGGGCATTTCTGTGTCTCAGAGATGCAATTGTTGCTGGATCATCTTTCTGCATATAAATGACACATGGCATTTTTTCAGGAATATCTATTGCTCTTTCCTAAATCCTAGTGGGTCAAAAATAAAATGTATTTGCTTAACTTACATGTTAATCTACGTGTAAAACTATGCTTAGGTTGCAGGAGAAAGATTAATTTCTGTTTTCCAGTGGGATATCAGGTATATTGGAGGTGCTTCCTCCAGACAGAAAGACTTGCTTGGTATTTCCCATGAGCTGCAAAACATCCATGGTTATAAGTGATAGTTATTCTCGTGAGAACATGGGTGCACGTGAGGAGCATGTGTACATGTATATAACACAACTTTGTTCCTTGCTCTTGATTGTTTGAGTCAAGAGTCCCATTTTAAGTGCCATCAGGAACAAATACAACCTTGGAATGATTGAGATTTGGTGACAAATAGAGTCCTTCCACTTAGGAATGGAAGATACTTGAACACACCTGAAATTGAAATGTGCCACAGTGATTCAATCCCAGTATATTTATCCTTCCCAGATCAGTACTGCTGCTTCTGAAGAACCCCACCTTCATCTGCCTCTGCTTAGCAGGAGCAACTGAAGCCACGCTCATTGCTGGGATGTCCACCTTTGGACCCAAGTTCCTGGAGTCTCAGTTCAGTTTAAGTGCCTCTGAAGCTGCTACCCTTTTTGGTAAGGAAACCTGGTTTTGCAACATTTTTTGCTTTTCTCCTGCAAATACAATAGGGCTGTAGCTCATGTAGAATGAGACAAACCTGCTTTGCCATTCATTTACAGAAAGGTTATCATCCTCAGCTATTAGACAGTCAGGATTATTTCCTATCAGCACATCTGTACCAAGTGTGTTTTCAGAACTCCATCTACAGACATCAGTAAGAAATGTGTTGCTCCTGCAGCTATCTGTTACCCTCTAGAGGAAAGCAAAATAACTGTAGTCTGTTCCTTCTTGGGCATTACCGGGAAACATGGTAACAACCTCTAACCTTTGTCAAAGGGAAGAGCCTCACTTAACTCTCATGTCCCAGACTTAAAAAGTTTAATCTGAGTTCTGTGGGGTCCAACAGGCATTAATACTCATGATATGCTCCTAAAACAATCTGCTTTGAGATCTCTGGGGAGAAGATGTTGCCCAACCAGGTTCATGCCATGTTACCTGGCTGCTGTGGAGGACCACCTATTGAAGCAGAGTCCAGTGAACTCCTACCAAGAAGCAACACAGAAACCAAAGGGTTATTCTCATGCAGACACACTGCACTTCATGTATTCAGACACAAAAACTCCTTGCTGTTGTTTCTAACCCTTTTTTTTTTTTTTTTCTCTCCCTTTTTCAGGTTATCTGGTCGTGCCGGCTGGAGGGGGAGGCACATTCCTGGGAGGATTCCTTGTGAATAAATTTAAACTCCGCTGCTCAGGAATCATCAAATTGTGTTTGGTTTGCACATTGACAAGTCTGATGGCTATTTTCGTTTTTTTCATTCGTTGCCCTAACGTGCCGATGGCAGGAGTAACCCATACATACACAGGAAGGTAATAACGACGATCCCGTGTCTTGTACTGCAATAAGGGTAACTGCAAATACATGGTGCTGATGTTGGACATCTGTTAGTGCTGGAGATGGAAGATAATGTCCAGTCAGTCTTACAGGGAGGTGATGAAGGTGAGAGCCATGTCCCCAGAATGCAGATGCCCCATTTTTTTTTGTTTAATAGAGTTTATGGAAAAGGCTCCTGCTGTAGTCAGGGAAGGGATCATCACCAAGTGTGTGTCACTCCACTCTTCAGCTGCCTTCACAGGGTCCTCCTCTGTTCAGTGGCTGTACAAATATTGGGGGTTACTGGTTTAGACTAAAAGTAGGGATCTCCTATCCAAATGGAGAAGTGTCCCCATGAGCTGGTCACTTAAACATCGTTCGTAGCTCAAGGCACAATTCCTATTTCATGGTTAAAAGTAGGTGAGCTGAGCTGAGACCTTTCCCAAGCCTGGCATTGTACTCTCTGGGGATCCTGTGCATCTCCTACCATCCCCTCTTCTCCTTCTCTTACTCTTCCACATTTCCTTTGGAAAACCATTCAGGGGCTCCCCACTAACTACTCCCGTGTTTCCTTTAGTGTTCTGCCTGGTGGTAATGTTAGCTTGACAGCACCGTGCAACGCCGCGTGTGGCTGCCTGCGGGAGACCTACAGCCCTGTCTGCGGAAGCAATAACCTCACGTATTATTCTCCTTGCCACGCCGGGTGCGAAAGAGTGTCTGAGAAACTCAGGAATGGCAAGAAGGTACGTCCCAAAGCACCATGCATTAACAACACAGTGGTGTCTTATATCAAGTGGTTTGGCTGGCTCTGAAAAAGCATTCGCAGGTCTGGGCTTTGGTGCAAGTCGGTGACAGCCTGCAGCAGGCGTAGGATGCTCTCAGGCACCACCTGGGAGGAGGGTGGAAGGTACACTGAGGCCACGCTCAAATTGCTCCCCTCAAAGTGCCCAACTTTGATTTTGCCTCATTCTGGGTCAAACTGCACTGAAATGCATAGGATATCACCAAGGCAGGATCAGGAACTCAGTGGGCACCTGATTCTTGTGCCAGTGCTTATGGGGCTTCTTTTGGGTCTTCAGTGAATATGATGCGCCTCCTCATCCTTCCAGCGTGCTGCTCGTAGACACAGGCAAAGGCTCAAATGGGTAATGATGACATTCGGTGCTCAAGGGCTGCCTGGCAAAGTTCGTTTCTCTTATTTAATAATCTGTTTTGAAACGTGTGTGTCAAGAATGCAGCTGGATTTCTGCTTCACTCTACTTGGGGATCAAAACCAGCTGTTTTCTGCCCTCTTTGAATTTATTTCTTTTTAAAGCCCAGCTCCGACTGTCACTGCTCTTCCTAGCAAACATCTCACCAGCATTTCTTTCCCAGGTCTATAAGGAGTGTAGCTGTATTGAGAAAAATACTTTCCCTGGTGAGGCAGAGGCAGGCAAATGCACTTCCTCTTGTGAGAAAAGGACCCTGCTCCTCTTCTTCATGTTCATAGTGATCCTTTTCACCTTCCTGAGCAGCATTCCTGCCCTGACTGCGACTCTGCGGTAAGCACAGGGTCCTCTGCAAGAAGCCCCAAATATCTCCGTCTCCTTTTTATCCCAGGGCTCGAGCCCTAGGGAATGTGCAACAGGAACCACCAGCCTGGAAAGAGAGGAACTAATTCCCTTCACTGTCTAGCTGGGAGAGCAAATCTATCAGTGGCAGCTCTTTCCTCTGACATCAGGCACTGGTGTGTTTGTGTCCCATTTTGCAGCAGCAAGGGTGGACGTTCCACTGGGACAAAGCTTGGCGTGCAGGGAGGTGCTGTGCAGCCTGGCAGTGCTGCTGAACATCCCCCTCTTCTTCCCCAGGTGTGTCCCTGACAGGCAAAGGTCGTTTGCACTCGGGATCCAGTGGATTGTCGTACGAACACTAGGTATAGTACAAAGTGACTTTGTGTGTCCTCATGCTCTGCTGGCTGCACAGAGCATGCACCACGGTGTTTTACCTAAGAACAAAACAAGTTGGGTTGGAAGAGAAGGGGGCAGGACGCGGGATGGTGAAAGGAGGGTGCTTTCTCTTGTTTGCAAGGAAAAAATCTAATTCTGTTTGCATAGAGTTTGAAAATTGAATGAAGGGTTGTGTAACATGGTGCAGATGGGGAAGAGGAGCAATATCTTGGCAACAGGTCCTAATTATAAGAAAAAAGGGGCAGGTGCATTGAAGCCCCTGTGTATGTCTTTTGGTACTTGTGCAGTAAGCAGGCCAGAGTCAAGAGACAACTCGCTGGGCTCTCAGTTGTTTTTTTTAATTCAGCATGGTTTGGGTGCCTTGGTGCTCTGGGTACAGCTCTGGATTTTGCAGGGTGGCTTTGTTTAATCACAGAAACCCCAGTGCCTGATGCATTCCTGCAAGTGTAGTCCCAAAGCATCTTGCGAGTGCATAGGTCCTGCCCTAACTGTGGGTCTGCTCTGTCTTCCCACAGGAAGCATCCCCGGCCCCATTGCCTTTGGGTCGATGATCGATAAATCCTGCCTGCTCTGGCAGGACCAGTGCGGCGAGCAAGGCTCTTGCTACGTTTACGAGAACTCAGCCATGAGCCTCTACACCCTGATCACTGGGCTGGTCTACAAGGTGAGGCTGGTGTTTCACTCTCCGATCAAGCAGCTCTTTAGGAGGCAGCAGTTTGCACTGGGAGACAGTTTTACAAACTCGTGTTATGCCAATCTGCCTCCTCCAAACCCAAATTAGACCTTAAGACATGAAATGTTCTCAGTGAGGGCAAAAGCTCCATTTGCTTCTTGCCAGGTAATGGTGCTCCAGGCACCATCGTTCTCTTAAAATCCCATTATTTTCCAGGCTTACAGCTTCTGTTACACCATAAGAAAAATCCCCTCTTCTCCCAACAGTTACTGAAGTGATTTTTGCTTGAAATGGAATAAAATGTAAGACGGCAGTGTGTTAGTGAGAGTGAGCAATGTCATTGTGGGCCAGCTGTAAATAACCGTTCCCTGATCACCACTAGAAAATACGAGACCTTAGCTGTGCGTTTCCTATTTATTAGCTGGAAACCATCATTTTAACTGCTCCCAGACAGGCACTTGATGTGGAGAGCTGTGTTTAGCAGTCACCATGAAAAAGAGGTTTCTAAAATCCTTCACACTCTCTAAAGCGCTGCTGGTTCCCACTTGCTTTGCTGTTTTACACCTGCTGACAACTGGACACGTGTTTTGGGGCAGAACAGGGAGTAATGGGGTGTCTCGGTGTCTGCAGGTGCTTGGGACAACTTTCTTTATGGTCGCCTGTGTGCTGTACAAACCACCGCCAGCAGAATCAGCTCAGGGCAGCTCGGACACATCTGAAAATGGCAACAGTGACCTCCAGGAAACCAAACCTTCGCTTCCTGCAGCAGGGGATATATGAAGCTATACGCATGCCAGTGACTTTCTCAGCATCAAAATATGAAAAGAAGACATTATACAGTCCCTAGGTTTTTTATTATTATTTAATTATTAGTAATATTCTCACTTTTTTTTTTTTTTAGTTTAAAAGAAATAATTTAACCAATCACTGATGTGCTTGCTATTTTCTTAACAGCAGAAGCACATTCAAAGTTGTGTGCTGATGTCATATGCAGTTATTTAATTTTATTTAAAGAAAGGGCTACCGTAGCTTTATTCCATGTCTGTGACACGCAAGGACCACGTTCTCCGCGAGTGGAAATAGGCACCAATAACTCCAATGGAGTGCGTGGGGTTTAAGCCACCGGAGAATCTGTTCCCTCATATCTCAATGATAAAGCCAACTGTAGCAAAACTTCTGTTGAGACCTTCCAAGCCTGAAAAGACACCTGCTGTCCTGCAATCTGCATTGCAAAGAGGGCAACTGGCCCTTGAACTCCTGTATGCAAAGCAGACAGCCCAGGCAGTGTTGTCTTCCTTCCCACGACACACAGCATCGCTCATCATTCATGCCGGCGCTCTCCAGCCCTTTTGTTCAGGAGCAGAGCATCTAATTATGCAAGTTCATATTCCTGTGCCATGGGAGATAGGTTTGGGGTGAGATTTGTCTACTAAATGCATCAGTACACTACAGGCAGCAGTCCCCGAGAGCTGCCAAGCACTGTACTTTGCTGCCTTGGTTCCTCGCAGAGTTTACACCATGGTGACATCTCATTTTTTTGTTGTGTTGTTTAACGGTGATGCCTTTTATAATGTCCTGTGCAAAACTTGAACTCATTTCTTGCTGTTGTTTGTTGGATGTGGGAGGACGTGAGATACGGATCTATGCAATGCTTCTCTTCAGTTGCTCTGTAAAAATGCTGGTTTTGGCTACGTGTGAGAAGTCAGAATGAATTTATTTTTTCTCTAGACTGCGAACCTAAGGGAGAGCTTGCCATAATGTCAGCCTGCTTTGTGGAAAGGGGATGCTGACTTGTTTCCAGGCCAGTGCTTGCAAGTAGAGAGGGCAGCGTTCCCCAAATGGCCTGTAAGTGTGCACTTGCAGTATTGACCAGGGGTTAAGGGTGGAATTTCAGCATCCAGCAGACGGTTGCCCTGCTTCCCTCACAGCCCCACCAGGAGAGAGGAGTGCCCAGCTGCCTGTACTCACACAGCCACGAGGTCCAGGCACAGCCCCAGGGTGGTAAAGGCTGGGCAGGGCTGTGGCCAGCCCCGGCGGTCCTACATTGAATCAAACACATTCACAGGAACAGGGTGTGTGTTACTGAGCTGCAAAGCTGGCAAACGCCTTGTGCCAGGTGCTACTTAGAATTATTTGTATATTTTGTGTATTTATGCTTTCCTAAGCAGACACAGAATGGGCATTTGTTTCCTTTGGCTGCTTAAGCATTGGCAGCTGGTGCAGTTTCATGAGCAAGGGCCCGGCAAGCACCGCATGCAGGAGAGCACCGCCGTCCTGAAGGGGCAGGATTAGACCTCGTGGATGCAGGAATTGACCCCAACACCACCCAAACACCAAAGGCTTCTTCGCAACCCGGCCTGGTCTTGGTGCCACCTGCAGACGTGAGCCTGTCTCCAGTCCTTGCCCAGAGATTGCCCTTCCCAGCTTACAGATGTTTGGGGTACAAGCAGGGATCTTACAAGGGGAACATGCATGAATGTATTTTGGGAACATATTTTATGTATGATGTATTTATGGAAGGTAGATTTTTTTTTTAATATATAAATATATATATTGGTATGGTGATGTAATTCTTATGTTTATAAAATGAGGTTTATCTGAATGTGTTATTTCCAGAGCAAAAGGAAACTTTGGGGGGGTTTATTTTGGTGGTGTAGGACTGGTGACTGATGGATTTAAGTAGTAACAAGGTGCTCCCGTTCCATAAGCAGGCTCTGTATGTATACAGGTAATTTAAAACAGAATATTTGAGAATATGTTTCCCAGTCCCAAATAAAGTACTATATTGCTACAAAAAGCACAAAAACGCAATGAGTATTTCACAGGGTGCCTGTGTGTGTTTTCCATCAGCCATCCTGCTAATATGGGGCAGGGCCACATCCTGGGGGTCTGGGCTTTACTGCACATCATCACGGTGTCCCCAAGGGTCTGCAATCCACCCAGGGAGGAGAGCTTGGATTTGGGGTTGTGCTCAGATAGCAGTGCTCACAGAGCACTCGTGGCCGTGGGAGCTGCAGCAGCACTGCCCGACGGGTGGGACAGCAGGTGCCAGGGAGACCCTGTGGCTCTGTGTCTCATACCGATGTACCCTCTCCTCCTCAAGGGGGACTATTGCTTTTGAAGGCAAAATGAGTTTTTTGGTTGCTGAGGAAGAAGAATGAAGAGGGAAAGGTGCGGCTCGCATCCGTCCCCGGAGTGACCCCCTCAAAGCCACCCAGGTTCTCCCAGAACCGCGCAATGGAAATGAGGTCAAAGTCCTGCGTCCCGTATCGTTTGCTAAAGGAGTGACTCATGCTGACCGAGAACACAAACAAACAGCAGCTGGTATTGAGGAAAAGCCACGGGGAATTAAAACAAATGAGTGCGCACAAAGGAGCCCAAGCAGGAAGAGCTGCCTGGCGCTTGTTGGAGACACAACCCAAGGTCTTTTTCTGAGCCTTTTTCTCCAGCCAAGAGTTTGTCGAGTTTCCTGGAGGAAAGAAACCTCGGGGTGCCGCTAGATGGCAATGGAGACAGCAGCACGGCCGGGTTTGCTTCAGCATCAGAAATCAGAGCTATGTCCAGGGGATGGCTCTGCTAGGTAGCATTTGTAATCAGAAAGTGATTTAGCACGTGAGGGTGCAAACAGAGCAGCGGTATTATTGTTATGGAAGTGGATTCATTTGCATTCGAAGCCTAAATAATAAATGCCCAAATTACCTCGTCTTTCCTGCAAGTTTTAATCTTGTCCTGCAAGCAACAGTTTTAAAAGGTGAAAATGAGTTCATTTTGCTCCTTTGGGAATGGGGCACTGAGTTTATCTTCCAGCTGGGGAACCTCAATCCAGTGTCCTAGAAATGGGTGTAAGGCTAAATCTCATGTTAACTTAAGAATATCAGTTGTGCCAAATCTCACCTCCTTCATTACCAAGGAACACCCTGCTAGTTAATATACAGTCCTGAGTCCTCCTAAAAGTGCATGCAATGGGATAGCTCCACCGAAATCCCTCATAACAGCCCTACCCTCCTAGTAAGGGTGAAGCAAGGCTACTATGAAATGAATATAGCAGTACTTCAGTGAAACACTAATGCACTAGTAACTATAGAAACTGTAGCTCTAGACATGAATGTTCGACATACTAATCTGCCCTGGTCCGAACTAATATTAAAAATGTGGTCTCTTACTGGTTAAAAATGCAAAATCTGTTCTGAGAGGGGCTTTGGAAGCCCATGAAAGCACAGAAGAAGCCTTCCACCTCAGCAGAGGTAAGAATTAAAAATCATGAGCTCTCAGGCCTTATGGCATCACAGATAAAATCTTCCTAGTACTTAAATCAGGTCACCTAAGCAACATCAATGAAAAACACATTTAGCAGGAAGACTAAACTGCCTGTGATCACTGCTTGCCTTCATTCTTAAGGACGGGGACAAATCTGTGACTTTTTGCTGCTAGTGAGTACAGGGCAGATTCTCAGCTGATGTAGGTCACTGTAATTGGCCTTCAATGTCGACATCTGGATCTGATGCAGCAAGGGGAGGAGTGCTGTGTGTGTACCTCATGGGCTGATCATCTAAAAGCTCAGGGGTAAGAGTAGAGCAGGAGTTGAGGGCAGCCTGGCCAGCTCTGCATGCAGGTGAGACTTCTGCAACGTGGCTCAGCCTGCACTGGGGGGAGTGGTGAGTTTGCTGACTGATGTGGGAAATACAAGCTAATTGTTGTGTTTATTCTGGAAAAAAAAAAAAAAAAAAAATGAAGAAGGGAAAAAAAAAGAAAAGAAAAAAAAAAAAAAAAAAGCACTAGGGCCTAGCTTGATGCACCGAAAAGGCCATACTTTAGCTGTCATCTTTTCTACCAAGCTCCTGACCTTCTGTGATCTCCCAACTAATGGCAATTAACTTCCTTCACTGAGCAATGAGTCTGTGGCAGCTAAAGTACAGGCTGCGGTGCTCACTGCTTGCAGGACCCGCTGGAAGCAGCAGCCAGGCAAGGCGGTTCAGTCCGTGCCCTTCTGCCCTCGCAGGCTGATAGCTGCCATTACCTGGAAATGCGGAGAATGACACCGAAACATTGAGACCCTTAGCAAAAGACAGTTGGGTGCTGTTAAGCTTGCATCTTTTTATGTTGTTTGGGACCATTTAGGGGGTTTCTGTCTAAGTCTCTCTGTAAACACCTCCCGCTCCCCATGCAGAGCTGCTCCCCTGGGGCAGGGACCGGCCCCAAGGCTGCATGGGGTGCAGGCAAGGAGCCAGCATCTCCTGAGAAGCAGCCAAAATTGCCAAAGAAACCCAGCCTGGGGCTTGCTGCTGCATGGTTAATCTTTGTTTGACAACATGTTAAAACACTATTTCCTCTTTTCTTTGTGTGATAATCCACAATTCTCAAGCAGCAGCTGGGGAGGTTATTTGATTTGGTGCAATTGTTTTAACACCACACTTGGATCTGCTGTAAGAATATTCCCTCGTTAAAACAGTGCAGCATTTCCTTCGTTTCCTCTCTTCTCCGGGGAGCCAGGCACTAAGCAGTGTGTTACCTGCATTTGAGTAAATCAGATAACTGGAAGAAAATTGATGAAAACTCCGGAGAGTTTATCTGTGTTTTTCATGAATCCCACACTTTGCAGGTCACTACTGTTCTGGACCTGTGAGTGTTTCCAGCCTCTTATCTGCTTCACCTCTTGCCCTGAATCAAATGATGCTCTTCTTCTAGAGATAAGCCTCATCTCATTTTTCATAGCCCTGTTATTATCATTACCTTGGAGATCTCAGTAGTGCTGCCTGGGAATCCTGCACTCAATAAGCAAGAGAGCACCTGGGCCTCCCCGAGACTTACCTAAAGGACGTGATCCAGCCCTGGGGGTCCCTGCAAAAAACAGAAACCTTCCCACATCCCCTGACCACAGCAGGACCTGGCTCTCCTGGCCCCATTCTCCTGCCTTGCCCAGCTGCTCCCAGCTGCGTGGGTGCCCAGGAAAACCTCTCCCCATGGAGCACCCGGAGCCAGATGGGTGGCACTCCTCGGGAGGCACAAGCTGGATGGCTTCAAGGGGGAAAAGAAACGTCTGTGCTCATGTTTTGCTAACCTAATTAGGCAAAAAAAACATCATTAATGCTCTGCGTGTCTAATTGATTAACATTCCCACTAAGCACAAGGTTGCTCTCATTAGCAGGGCTTCGTTGTCTGTGAACGCTGCTTTGCCTGAAGTTGCAAATATGTTGTGTTATCCAGCAGGCATGTCTCGTTTCTGCCTTTATAAAATACTTAGCATTTTTACCTGACTCTTAGTGATGAAGGGAACAGGAGGAGGTAGGAGAAAAGCCCTACATATGGAACAAGCAAAGAGTCTTGGAAAGTGTGGGTTTGCTACTTCTTGTGTCTCATTAGCAGTAAAAGAGAGTGAGATTTTTTTTCCTATCCCATAATAACTGTAAATTTTCCCTTCTGCATGGGAAAAAAAAGTAAAATCTTTGAAGATTTAATGAGCTGAAAACCTGGAAACACACAACTCATTTTTATCAAAATTAATCACATTTCTGCATTATTTTTTTTTTCAGTTTTATATATATATTTTAGCAGTTGATAAGATGTTAAATGTGAGAATGTGAGATTTATTGTTTGCTGAAGTCTAAGACACCAGTGCCTGCAGAGCCGCCCTGCCCTTCTCTATGCTGGGCAAGCAGGGGTATTCCCAAGGCATGACTCATCTCGGGCAAAGGCTGGCATCAGAATGAATTTCTGCCTTAGGTTGACATGACCAGTGTCCCAGGAATGCTCTTACGCATTCATTTATTTGTTTTACTATGTATGAAGATGACTGATTCAGATGCAGATTTGCATAACATCACAGGGGTGTTATTTTGATTTGAAATGCTCCCAGACATTTCACAGTGCTGTCCAGTGCCTGCTCTGTTTTGGAGTGCAGAACACTGATCCCATCCCATCCCATCCCATCCCATCCCATCCCATCCCATCCCATGGATTATTTGGAGCCATCTCTGCCTTGCACGTGCCTGCTCCCTGCTCACAGCTGAGCTGCTACTAGGGCAGACTGTTATCAGACAGATTAATCAGACTGATGCCATCGCTGCCTGATAATAAACCCAGCTTTCCTTATGCGATTTCTTTTCCCTCCTCATTTTCCCAGGCAGAGGGGAGCTGGCCAGTCCCCAACTGCTCCTCGCTACCAGCACTGTGCTGGCCCCTGCCTCTCCTGGGGCCACATTATTTGGTGAACCCCAAATAAGAAATTGCCCAGCTCCAGAACTGCGCAAATAAAAGCCCAGAGTGAAGCCAGCAATGGGAGAAGCCCCATAACTGAGCACAGGCACTGCCTTCACAGTCTGAGCATCATCTTTAGGTTCATCACCGGGAATGGTGGCAAATCCCATATGAGTGTGGGTCACACTGGGGCAGTGACAAGGAAGCAGCACAGGGGATGTGTGCTGCAAGTTCCTCTTGCAGCCAGGCCCTCTTCAGGATGTGAGAAATGGGTTTGTTCCTCAGGAATGTACGCTGAGAAGGATTTGCAAAGCAGAGTAATTCAATCAGTTGAGTTGTATGCTCACTTCCTGCGTAATTGCTGTTGAATTTTGTTTGTGTTTCATTGAGGAAAAAGAGTTCCTCCAAGACATATTTGCAAATAATTGTATTTACAGAATTATTTTTGCATTCATCAGCTAAGGGGAAGCAGTGGGAAAGGCACCAGGGCTTGGTACATTCTGATCTGACTCACAGATAAACTGCTCAATGGATCCATTTCCTAGACCGCTGCTATTTTAGTTTGACATTTGTTTATTTTTTTGCTTTCATTTTGCACATTTCCTCTTCGGCACCCGCCTTGCTGGCATCACCGGCACTGTTCATTGCTGTGGGACAGAGAAACCAAGGGCTCAATGGGTTAAAGAGAGACCCTGCTGCAAGCTACCCCATCCCAGGAGGCAGCTGCATGGGCATTGAGGTTTCCTTTTTATTTTTCGGACACCTTGCTTCCAACGTGATGGAGCTGCTACAGATTTGGGGGTTCCTGCCTGCATCGATGTCAGCTTTGGTTTTTAAACAAACCCCATCGTAGCTTATCCTACATGGCTTCACAGCAAATCCTCTACCACTTGAGAGATTGAGTTACTGGCTTTCATGGAATTCTTATTAAAACCCTGTAGCTGGATTAATAACGGGTCTGAGCAGCTTACAGCCCACAGCACCCAGAGCGAGGAGTTCCCCCCCCGAGCCCCTTCCCAAGCATCTGCCCCATGCACACTGCAAAGGGGGTGATGAGGGCTCACCCTCACCTCCTTGAAATCCCTGAGAGAAGAAAGACAGGAGGTGTTCATCATCCCTGGTTCTGTTCAGCATCAGGAATAATTACCATGACAGCATGATGAGCGCTGTGCTCCATTAAGCAAGCCTTGGGGCCGTGGTCCCACGAGGTCCTGGGTGTCCCATAGGTCTTCTGTCACGTCTTCCATCCCTTTTGGGGACATTTCAGATACCATGGGGCAGGAGAGTCCAAAGCAACATGTTGTACATTCAGGCACCTGGATCCTTCCCCGAATGCCAGCCTCTTGTGGAAATTTCACCGTGCAGAAATCCTCCTTCCTTTCCTTCTGGCATTAGGGTTTTGCCTCTTATTGTGTATTGCAAGAAACATGAGCAGGAATATGCATACGCACATATAACGGAACAAAGAAAAATCTGAAAATGGAAGATCAAGTCATGAATTGAAGTAAATGGAAATGTAATTACTGTAGAAACCAACTGAGAGCATGCAAATGCTAAAATGGATTAAGCAGGAAGCGCTCACTGAGCATTACCACATTTGCCTCTGTAATATCCTGTTTATATAGATAAATCTAAACACAATACATAGTTTTAAACAAGCAAAACTTAGCCCACACACACCATGCCAAGTGATTTGATTCAGGATTCTCTTAACGTGTCAGAGGTAATTAAAGCTCCTAAGCAGCTGTTTGAAGAATTGAAAACGCATCCTTTCCTACCTGCAGCTGATCGAAAGCTAGAATTGAAAGCAGGCAATTTATAAGACACGAGGGAGAGATCATTCATGCTAACCTTTTCCCTGTGCACTGCTCTGACAGCAGTAATGTTACCGGCTTTCCTTGCCTTTCTCTGCTCTCCAGAACTCCCCATCTCACAGCCTAAAGGGGTTGGATTTTTTTTTATTTTTTTATTTTTACAAAGATAAAGCTTGAAGTGTGGGTAGTGCACTTGCTGACATCTCTGTAGGTAAAAGCATTTCATGCAGCTTCCCATAGCCCTATTTAATATAGCCATTGGCAGTAGGAAGCCTAGAACTGCACCCAGTGCTAGCCCACAGCTAACTGGGTGTTAAGAAGCTGGGTGCTGACAGAGAATGGGCCCAGGGTGCCATCACCTGAGCTTTGGAAAGGGTCAAAGTGAGATCATAGCTAAATTTTGTCTTAATATAACATAAAGACCAAGTATATTAAGATAAAAATCTGCAGCAGACACAATCACTGTCAAACCTTGACAGGTTCAGATATGAATTCAGATCAGATTATGCAGACATTTGTGCTTTTGCTTGATTTTAAGAGCACAAGGTCTGAACTGAAACACTGCCTTTTTAAAAGGCAGCATGAGAAAGAGACACAGTTAACACAAGCCATTCCTCTAGGCCAATAACACATTTGGAAAATGGGCTTAATTTTACTGACTTGGGTTTTTAAGCACTATCCCAGCTGAAGAAGCTGCCAGATACCAGGAAAACAAACAAACAAACCAAACCATACATTCTTAAGTTCCTGTTCATCACATGCTGCTCTTCTCCTAAATAATGCCCTTTGCTGGATAAACCTCAGATAATGTTCTAGAAAGAACAAAGAAAGAAAGAACTAAATATTTAGGGGATCCTTTAACTGCAGAGAAGAGGGGAGAATTCCCACATCCCATGCCTTTTGACAGCACCTCTGGGGTTCCTGGTGGCACTTGTCTCGCTGCCATCACACCTGGCCCTGCAAAGGTTTTCCCGGGTGTTTGCGTGCAGCTCTGCGAGCTGTGTTCTCACCTGCTAATTTGGGAAATATCATCTCTGTAATTAGAAGGAGAAAAAAAACATGGAAAGAAAGGAAGTCCTGGGGTGTGAAGGGAAAATGATGGGGCTTGTTTGTCATTTCGCATTGTTTTCTCTATCTGATCAGTGGTTACAGTAAATAAACACACACGTACATAAATTCCAATAGTCTAGCTTTTTGCAAAGCATACCCTCCATAGACAGAATATTAAAAACATCATCATTTGATGCTGTAAGTGGCAGAAAACTCTTTGACATTTTTCATTGTGAATATCAAGATTGTTTTCTTGCCACTGCAAATCCCCGAGGATATATTATGCTTGGTTATCTCTGTTCAACACATTTCACAGGGGGACATGTTATAAGCGAGGCAAGATTGACAAAACTAAAAATTCACTTGAGTATGGAAAGCAAATCTATTTCTTGTTTGGCAGGCTCTGGCAACTGATACTTAGACAGCTCTTCATGCATATCATACACACACACGGCACTTCAATTGAGAAAAGAGCTGCCTCGCAGTCTGGAGGAGAAGCAGACACTTCGCATTACCCGTCTGATCGTGGATTATCAGACCTAAAGTTATGCAAAAGCTGCTGAAGTGCATTTCAGGCTGGGAAGGCAGCGCTGCCTTTGGGAACCCACTGCCTGGTTTGTTTGGAGATGTGTTGGTGCCGATGTCCCACTCCTGACCCTGCTGTGATGGGAGCTCCTGCTGGTTCAGAGAGTCGATTTTTGCACCATTTCTGAGCAAAATCTTCCTCCACCAGGCATGGGAGCTGAGAGAGCTAAAGCTTACTGCAGCACTTCATTCTGGTGCAGATTTGCCTTAAGCAGAAAAGGAAAATCAAACAAAAAATCAATCAAAAGCTGGGTAAGAGGAACTAGCTCGTGGCATGGGATGAATGCTTCCAGGACAGCTGGTGGGTTTTCATTTTGTGTTCTCCATGGAGGGATGTGCTGGCAGCAGCCACTCACTTCATCAGGACCCAAATTTACAGAAAACTGGCTGGGGCCCTGCACCCCATTCATCCAAAGCTCCTGGATCTGGTGGGTGGAGATCCCAGTGCTTTGCACTGAGTGAATCACAGGCACAGTGTGCGCTTCGTTAGAAGGCCTCCTCATAAGTTATTAATTATTATTTAGACTCAATACCAGACAGCAAAATTTAATCAGCCAGCATTGTGAAATAGCAGTGAGGGAAAACTCTAGCGAGCAGCAACAAATTACCAGAGGCATTATGAAATTGTCCCTGTGGCTTTAGCTGCTCATTTTGCCTTATTTGTTGGCACTTAGTTTTTATTTCTGCTTTATTCCACCAGCACCCCACTTGCTGATTGCTGTGCCTTGGGCTGGGGCATTGCCTTTGAGATGTCGTGAGTGGTGGCACACAGGGAGGAGAAAAGGAATCAGGATATTTTGCTGAAGGAGGCGCTGACTGCATTGTGTTCACCCACAAAGCCAGCTCATGTGGTCCCTGAACACATAAAAAGTGTGGCACTCAAAGCAACCTGGTCAAAAAGAGCTACATGAATTATAAGGTAAGAAAAGTATTCTCCTTTTGATCATGTCAGTTAAAACTGGCAGAATTTGGCTGCCTGTTAACCTGCTTTCAAGGCTCCTTTTACTTGTCAATAACACCATTGTGTTTGAGATCATCTTTCACAGTTCCTCAGCCTTTTTCCTTTTTCTTGCTCCTGCTGTCATGGAGAGAGCCCTTTAAACTGAAGTGGTGATTAATTACCATCATTGCTGAGAGCTGCTGAATTTCCACCCCGAACTCCACAGCTGCTGTGTTTAGGGAGCACAGCAGCGGGGACCACCCGGCTCCTCTCACTTGCCTTTTGAAGGTGACCTTTAGATTAAAGTTGGAAGCACCCAAAGAGGATTACCCCGTCTGAGATGCCAGCTCCGAAGGGTGATCACAGCAGATGTACGGGCACGGGATAAACAGAAGATCACCACTAAGCTGGCAGCAGAGAGCAGAGAGCACTGAGGGCCTGCCGGGAGAGCGACTGCCCCGGGAGGGAAAGCTCTGCAGCCAGGTCTTGATTGCCACTATCCTAACCAGAGCAAAACTAGGAGAAATCATGGGATAAACTGAGCTTCTGGATCTCCTGTGGAGCTCACGGGGATTGCAATTGTGGGGGAAAAGCCTGTTTTTTCTGGTGTGTTCAGAAAAAAAAGCGAAGCCCCAAGAACTATGTTCGAACTTCATTGCTATTAATGTAAATGGAAGCAATCACTTGTGCTGTGGGGATTTGTCTGAATCACCAGCAAGAAGAAAAGGGAAAATGTTCTAGTAATTGCTTTTACCAGCTTGTGGCTATTGACAGCACTCTCTGAGGCAATATGCAGTGTCTGAGAGCTTTGTGATCCTTTACCTGAGTTGTCTGTTTGGTTAAAATTGGAAATCTTCCCCTCTCATTTGACTGACCACCTGTGTAGGCAGCAAAGCCATATACTTTTTAATACCTGTTGGTAACCATCATAACAAAAGTCCCAAGCCCTCCAGAAAGCTGCTTCATTTGTCTTTTTAAAATGGATGGACCCATTAATTTCTCCCAAGACTCGGGAAAATCTTCGTGCACACAAACTTAGGGCTGGTTCTCAATATCCATGCCAAGTGGCAATGCATCTCTGTGATATAAGGAGAAGAAGGGTAGAAAATCACCCTGAACCTGAAAGGAAATGAATTAGTTTATTGCTTCCCCTACTCCCTAACTCCATAATCTGATGGAATTAGGAAAGAAGGTTCAAAAACCAGGAGAATGGATTTTTTTCCCCAAAAGCCCTGGGTACCCCAGAGCTGCTAGTGCACATCTCCATCTTTGCGGAGGATCTTACGTGACAATTGATGCTACCGCAGCTGAGCAGATGCAGAGGAGCAGTGCCATATGTTTTAATGGGTTATGGTTCCTGGGGGATTACTGCAATCATTCTCCTACGGACAGCAGCCCTTGTTAGGAAAGATAACAGAGGCTGAGGCAAAACATGTGTCTTGACAGGGGATGAGTTTGCAGTTGTAACAAGGGGGTGTGTAAGGACTCCGTGGCTGCCTGGAAGAGGTGCCAGGGTTTCCTCAGTGGCTTGGCCCCTCTTCCTTTCTCTGATCCGCTCTTGGAAGGGCTCCATCCTGCAGCTTCATCTGCTTGGCTTCCTTCAGCGAGAGCTCTGCTGCGCTAGCGCTCGTTCACACACAGCCTTCTGCTCCACTTTCTGCTAATTAAGCACTGCAGTTTTGTTGCCAGCCACCTGGTGCCTTTGTTAAAAAAAAAAAAAAAGAAAAAAAGAGTAAATCTAAAACTGTTCTCATTTCATTTCTAGGGATAAAAATTAACTTTTTCATGTGTAAAATCATGAATATGCAGGAAATTCAGCAACCCTGTATCAAACATAGTGAGCTTGGGCTCACTGACCCCAGAAGAAGGGAGGCATCAGGTGCCTTATCTTAAATGAAACCTGATTCCCAAAAAAAAGAAATTCCTGTTCACAAATCCCTTTTCTTGTGCCCTAACCATTGTGTAGTCCATGGCCTTTCCCATGATCTGTATCATGCCCTTAAGCTCTCACTTGCATTTGCACTAAATGAATGAAACCATTCCTGTTAGTGCAAGATGGGCTCAGTATCCCGTACCAAACAGGAGATTTTGTGAATATTTCATCATGTCCTGGCTGAGGCCAAACAGAGGAACCATGAAAAGTCATGAAGCATGTGCTCTATCAAGCAGGAGGTGATGGAAAGCAGGCATGTGAGGCTCTGCTGGCGGCTGGACTTGTGTTGTGGTGAGGGAGTGCTGCAGCTCTGGTACCAAGATGGGCCATCTGTGGTCCTGGGGGGAAGGAGTGATGGAAAACAGAGCTGAATCACCCCATCCATCAGGACATAGAGACACTTTACATGTATTGCGAGTCTCATGCATGCTTATGTTTGGTAGCCCACACATTTTATATTATTCATGGCTAGAAGCTATAGCTATTTGGCTGAAGAAAACTTTGTGGATGAATCCTGCTTTGGTTTACACTCTGTGGATAGCAGTGCCACGCTATTGTCTTCACTTGAGTAACAGAGATCTGAATGAGGCCAATGTATTTTGCATGCTGGAATGACATGTGCTTATGGAGACTGTCAAAGCACATGTGGGAAGCAGTGGTGGAATTGGGACATTAGCAAGGCACTGGAGAAACATTAGATGATACCATGTCTCCAGGGCCACAGGGTTCTTAAACCACTACTCCAAGCCAAGCCAATACCAATTGCATCTTGTAATTCTTTGGTTTTGGGGGAAAATTTGTGCTTAAAAACCTGCAGGACCTACCCAACCCCTTTTGAACCACAAGGACTTTCATTAACACATGGAAGGGGTTCCAGTATTGTCATGGCCTTTTTTCATTTCAGGAGCTTCTTCTGAGGAATAGAGAAGAAAAAAACAAAAGGAAATCAGTTATTAACCACATTACATATGCAAGCAATTTGGAAGAAGTTGATACATACAGATTAATTAGACTTGAGTTTTTGGTAGCCAAAGAAATAGAAAGAAAAAGAAATAGAAATTTGCCATGGCATAAACCTTTCCTTTTTTTTTTTTTTTTTTTTGGTCTTGCTTTTTATTTTCATTTGCTATTTACTGGGTTTTAAATACTGATTCCAATGTAATGTGCTTCCTAAGTAGCATTAGCGCTGAATCTAAACCAAACATTATCTGATTAAATCTTGACCCAAATGAGTTTGTCTACTTTCTGTTCTTCTAAATACATATTTACCATATGTTGCCTCATATGCTGCTTTTCTTTTTTACTGATGCTTTGGTCCAAATGTTATAGTAATCATATGTTGCTTTTAGTCACGAGTCAAACAAAGTTTCAAGTTTGGTACCACTTTTGCAGATCTGAAAATTAAACAGCGATAAACATCTCAACATCCCGGTCAAGCCTAATGCTGCCACATCTTCCCATCTCCAGAGACTGAAGACCGAGCCTCGGTGGACGTGCACCCTGTGCTCAAGCTGTGCTGAAGCCACCTGAGCACACAGTACAGCGTGACCCCATTTAGGGAGAAATTCATCTAAATCTTGTTTTGAATGTAAAACAGTCCACGGCTCCAAATGATCCTTGTTTCCCTGCACCAGCACTTACTTTGCACAGGGCAAGTGTCCAGCTGGACTGAGTCCTTGTGCAGGGTGACGGTGCTGCCACCACAGCACTGGGACAGCCAGAGGTGGGGGCTTCTGGGGAGACAGAGCTGCAGAAATCAGCACAAACACACCTGTGCTTTTGTGGAGTTATTGTGCACGCACACCCCAGGCTGGAACAGTGCTGGCTCCTGCCTCGGGAGATTTGTCTCCTTTCAGGACACCCTCGCAGGCAGCTCTCAACACCCTCCAGCTCGGCAGTCTCAACATCACAAGCCTTTTAGCAGCTGCCGTGCCTCCAGCACTGGGTCACACTTGATTTCCTCAAATGAACCAACACAGAAATGTGTCAGGTTGGAGCTGGGGCTTTGGGTGTGTGGGGCAAGGAAAGTGTGGTTCATCTGCAGGGAAGGGCTGAGTGCTCCCATCACTGCTTCATCACAGGTTACATGTATACCCTCATTCTTCCCCACACAGCAAATTCAGCCTTCACTTCAGAACCTGGCTGCCTTCCTCCTGCCTTTCTCTATGTGCAGGAGCCGATTTCTGGAGAAAAGGGGAAGCTGAGATGGTGCCGGAGCCAGGGACACCAGGCCCGGCCCTGGAGCAGCGCTGGGGAGCAGCCGAACACCAGGCTGCAGCGGCTGCCATCAGAGCCCAACCCCACCATTTCCACCCTCTGGGCTTCCTGCAGGCCTAAAGCATCCCTGGCAGCCACCAGAGCTGCAGAAGCAAGAAGACAACCCCAAGCCATTCTCCTGGGCTCTGGATCCGGCCCTGCCTGCGCCTCAGGTCCAGGCCGGAGGAGGAATCGGTGCTGTGCAGGTGCTGGCAGCCTGTCCCCTTCGCTCACTCAGCCATTCCCTCTGTTCTCCTCTTCAAGGCCGATTACCAAATCTTCGTGTTAGCTTCAAATAAGTGTCAGTCAGCAGCAAAGCAAGAGATTTTGTGAGCCTGGGGGTATTTTTACTCATTTACGAATGGAAGCAGAGACACGCCATCTGTTGTGCAGATCTTTTTTTCCTTCCTACCAATTGTTCCTGCCTTTGTAACATGGACAATTTCATGATTCTGTCATGCTACTGTGCATCGATTTTATTAAAAAAAAAGATCCAATATCATCAGACGCATCTAAACAGGGGGACCAGCTGCATTATCTGCATGTTCCTGGGCGTCAGCAGTAATTTTCAGTGACCTGTGGATGTGGAAGTGTCATTTTAATTCCCAACTTTGTGGGTGCACATCTGAGATGCACTAAGGGAGAGTTTATTTCAATGAATCATTGGTTCAGACGTTATTCGGAGAGCAATGATTAAAAAACAACAGGCCAAACCACACAGAAATGGTGATGTAACATGTCATTCTCATGTTAAAGAAAAACATTTTGGCTTTCCACCTCTGTTTTAATTTACATCAGATCTATGCATCCGTGGCTGGGTCTGTATCTCCTCATTGCAAGTCTTGCTTGCTCATGCCTGAAGATTTCCAGGCTTTTTCTTTATTCCCAAAGCAAAAATAAACAAAACAAAACAAAACCAAAACAATACAATACAATGCAATATAATACAATACAATACAATACAATACAATACAATACAATAAATTCTACATGTGGCCAAGGAGTTGTTCCAGCAATCAGCTCCTTCCTTGGTCAGATATATCAGTCAGGTGCAATCCTTCCTGAGGTTCCTGCAGAGCCTCTTTTTTGTTCCAACTTCCAGAGCAAATGTGAGAAGATTGTATGGATCCCATTTCAAGTCTGCTGCTTAAAAATGCCTTGCTTTTTAGGTTGGATGTGAAGCTTAGTAAGCTGTGTATACATGTGTAACAGCCAAGTATGTTCACCAACTTCAATCAAATTTGACAGCACATGCTAAAACTCTGAGTAACAGGGAAGTGGTGGCTAAGTCAGCCTTCAGCTACCGCTCACAAAGAGAGAAGGTGTGCTCCAGGATGGGCTCTGCTCCATCTGTCAGTGAAATACACCATTGACCAAAGAGTTATACTTGCCAAAGGCTCTGGCATCAGATCTGTTCCCAACAACTCCTTTTCCTTCTATGCTTTAATTCCTGATTGTACCAGAGGCACTAAATTTGCTACAGACATTAAATGGGACTTGTGTTCCTAAGACATACCATCCTTTTGATGCTTTGGGGCACTTTAGGGGCATCACTTAATCTTCTTTAGCAAGTTTAAATATTTGCATTGATAAGGTAAAGGAGAACATAAATGCAAACTTAGTATTTATCACAGTTGGTTCATGGATTTTATTTTCAAAATTCTCCCTTCTGTCAGAATGACACAAACTGAAGTTATTGGTAATAAATATTCACTATTAACTCTTTTCTCCCAACACTCTCTATGCTCAAACTAGTTGCTCTTCCTTGAGCTCTTTTTTTTTTCCCTGTTTCCTAGAAAATTGTAGTTTTAGGTGAAGTATTTTATAATTCAGGCCAATTTCTGGAATTATTCAAGCATTTAATTTAAAGGAAGCATGTAATTACAGCAAAGTACTTCAGAAAACTTGCTGCCTTGGAGAACACTTGCTTCTGGGAACACATACACATCAACTCAGCACAGGCAGAGCTGGCACCCCAAAACAAAACCCGTGAGCTACCCTGCTTTGGGCTGCAGCCCCGAGTTTGTGTCTAGCAGTCAGCATTGCTGAGTCTGACGGTGGTCCTGCTGAACACACCTAGTAAAGAGCATCTCAGGGGAGAGAGTTCTTGTCTGAAAAGCGGAAGTTGTTAATTTAAATTGTTAACATTTAACTTCCTCCCATCTCACACTCAGAATAGATTATAAATATAGGGATATGTATCTTCTTTCTGCAGAAGAAAATCTTCAGTGGGCAGAAATGGGGAAAGAAAGTTAAGCTTATGGTTTCTCCCATGAACCCAAGTTCACACATCCAGTCCACCCCATATTATCTACACTATTTAAATCCATTATGCATATCGTGTTTTCAACTTGCTGAACTAAGCCTAAGCTCGTGTACAAAAGGGTTCAATTATATCTATGAAATAATGAGGCGATGTGTGCAATGCAAGCTGGATGTGCTGTTTGGATCAGCTGCAGATAGGGGGCTGTACCCAAAGAACGGGCACAGAGACAGGTAATTACATGCCTTATTGCACTGCTGGTGCTGAGCCCAGCTCCGACAACAGCAGCTCGGAGCAGTAATAGCAGGTTACCTGGAGTTTTATTGCAAACTGAGCTGTTAGCTCTCTCTGTGCTTTATTCCAAGGCAAGAGCATTTCTTTGCATTTGATCGCACAAAATTTCCTTCACTCATTTGTGCCAGGGTAGCGATTACACTCCAGAATGAAGGCTGCTGTCTGAGCCACAGGAAAACCATCATAAAATCACTTAACACCATTTAAGCCATAAAGGACCAAACATCACTGCAGCGCTGCCAGCAAACCCAGGAGCTGCTGAAACCAGGCCATTTCAAGGGAGACTGTGTTTGAGGTGTTCGCTGGCCAAACCAAGTTCAAAGCCAAAACCAAGCATGAAGATCTGCTGTTATTTTCTAGGTTGGCAAAAAAAAAGAATAAATAAATAAATAAATAACCACATAAACACAAGCTGTTAATAATTAGTTCAAGATACCAAGATACGCATGTGCATTGAGTTATAGGGAGGGTATGGATTTTAGCCCTGACATTTCTTGGCTCATCTTGATTTAGGTGGTGGCATGGGAAGGTTGAAACATGTTGGTGGTGTTGTTGATTAGCTCCCAGAGTCATCTGGGAGGTGGCAAAAATCAGAAAATCCTCATATCTGGAGTGGGTCTGTATGGCCAGGGAGGTAGCATGGGGTTCAACCCACCACAAATCCAGGATACAGTGGGGACAAGTTGCCCATTAGGGCTGTGTTTCCATCCACCCTCCATGAAAACTCAAACTCCACCAGCAGCCACTGTTTGCCATGGAGCAGAGCAGAGCAGAGCAGATCCATATCAGATAGGAGAGGGAGAAAAGGGTTGTCCCTGCTCTATAAGCAGTCCCCAGAGGAGTACTAATAGTAGGCTATCACACGGTGAGGCTGGTGGGAGGCTGAGCAGAGCTCGTCAGTGAAGTGTGATTCATTGGGTAACCATTTTACAGAAGCACTTGCAGCACTAATCACAACTTCTCGGTTGCTAATGGCTTTGAAGAGTTAAATGAAGAGTGAAAATAGCTTCTCGCTCTTGAGTCCTCTGTGAGCACTTGTGAGGAAGTCAGCAATTAGGCAAATTAAGAACCTATAGAGAAATTTTCCTTTAACATCTCTAGTTGACTTGTAGCACTAGAATAATAAACTCAACCCTTCAGTAAATGAGCATGATTCTATTGCACCTCTTGCATATTAGGAACATCGCTATCTTGCAGATACTCTGTGGTTAAATTCAGAAGCCACAGACAGGAATAGGATTCATCCCTGGAGCAAAACGGGGCTACTTGGATTCCTCATCTTCTGTTCTCTTCTTTGAGCATCCTTTGAGGTGAGACAAGGCCAAAATAAAGCTGTGAGCTGCCACTCCTGAGGCTAAAGCAGAGTTATGTGCTAAGTATCTTGGATTAGTTCTCATCATCTGCAGCAGGAGGAAAAGGACTTGCCATGACAGGACCCCTGCAATTTAGTTTTATGGATGGACAACAGGTTAGTGAGAGCAGGATTTGCACACCTTTTGCCTTTATCTGCTGTCAAAAATCTGCTGTAAACTAGTTTTGCTTAAATATGCTAAATTGTCTCTTAACATAATCCATTTTAAAACTTGAAGTAAGAAAGTATTTGTGAAAAATGTTTCTTTTTATACTACTTGGAGTATAAACTGAGCCATGTCATGCAGCTAACTCAATATCTACAAATGCCCTTTTATTCCAATAAAAGATGAATGGAAAAAAGTGGCCTCCTTATATTGCAACAGGTTTGTATTTCATTCCTCGAGTCTGCCCTTTTCCAAGCATATTCTCAAGTCTATCAGTTTCTTATTCTAACTGGTATATTGAGTTCATAATAAAAACCATATGCATTCTTATCAAAGAAAGCGGACAGCCTGAGGGCATTGGCATATTTCTAAGCTGCTTGAAGGGGATTCTGGATAAGTGAAGATCTCCATCAAAGTATAGATACAAGCAAATGGGAAATACATAGCTTCCTAAAGCATCAAAATACAAGTCTCCACAGAAGCTTGTATGACTTGCTGCTTTTTCAGATCACTTGCCACTTGTTTCAGAGGCCCACAGAATTTAATTTACTCTCCCAGTCGTGATACACCACTGAAACATCTCCAGTGCCTCTGTTTCTCTAGCAAGACACCTGAATGAGACACCCCTGGAGACAAGCTGTTTAGAGACAGCAGATGAAGAATTCCTAGAAATCTTTCTAAGTAACTCCTGACAGTTATGTTCAATAACCTCACATTTTATTATATGGCTCATACTATTTTACGTCTCAAACATTAGGGAAGTATTTCAGAACATTGGTTTTGCTTTACAAATTAAATTGTAAAGGTGAAAGAAAGCGGTGCCTGTATTCTTCTGTACTTCAAAATTATAACATGCACAAGCAAAACTGGGGACAGATTCTGCCACTGTGAGTTCAGCTTGGTTTTTGGTTTTTAATTTTTGATTTTTGCAGATTCCATTCCTCCTAGTTCCTTGCTGGCAGAGGAACATTCATCCTTGCACCAAGGCTAAGGCCATGTAGCTCCAGGAAAGGCAAAGGCTGTAACTGTTTCTGCACCATCACCCTACACATCCACACCAAGCTGGCTGGTGGCTGCAAAACTTGCTGAAGGATTGATTGATTGCCTGAAGAATTAGAACAAATTCTGGAGAATCAAATCATTTCAAGAAATCTTTTTGTTAATTGAACTCTGTTCCACTATCTGCCAGTTCATCTCACGTCTACTTTGTGGCAGTTATCTTCATTATTACCTCTGTGTTCACCACGTAGTGAAATACAACTTTCTTTCATGAAATGGTCATTACTGAGCAAGAAGGACTCCATCTAATTTTTCTAACCTATTTCTCATCCCCTGTCATTAGTCTGGCTCTGCTGATATTTAGCAATTTCTTGTATGAATGCACCCTTCCACCCAAATCATTTTCTAGACTTTTTCCTCCAGCATTCAGCCCTGGATTCAAAGCTGGGTGTGCAGTTCTTCTATTTTGGGCACTGACAGAAAGTCTTGTACTGCACTGAAAGACAACTGATTTTGGTTTCAAAATCCATACATGGTCTTTGTGAGCAAAACTGAAACAATGCAGCCTGAATTCCTGTATATATGAACTGTGAATATGGCTCGCTTGTACATGTATAGGCTGTCTCACTGTAACAACCTCTCAAAATTTCCCCAGTTATAACCGTATTGCCCTGCTATGCCCCCCTTAAAAACTCACTCAGTATGACAAGGTGTCCATATTTCCATGTGTTTGGAGGAATATAAGGCCAGTAACTAACTGTTGTTAATAAAGAACATTTTAAGATGAAAAATAGGTGCATGCATTTTCCTTTCCTTTCTCCCAAAGTAAACCTGAATACTGTATTACACCGAATCCATCCCTGTGGCTTTTCAGGACCATGCAAGGGCTGGTTAAGGCTCCTCTTCTGGATGTTGTGAAGTCTGAGCTAGAAATAAGCCGTTCTTTTAAAAGTTCTTTGCACCAGTGAAGGGGTCCTTATTTCAACACAAGAGGTGGATTATCTTCTTTAAAAGTTATTCAGGAAGAATAATCTTGCACTGCATTTTCTTTGATTTCCATGAAAGAAACCTTCCCTTATTTCATAGCTATAGCAGTGCTAGATCAATTTTGGCAAAGATATCATAGAATCACCTGTTTGCTTTTCTATTAGGATTTGTCAAAATTTGCCCTAGGAGCCAAAACAGTTTGTTTGTGATTTATGAGAAAGTTAAGAAAAATTGCTGTTGTCCAGAGAGTTCCTGTGCTCAGTAAACACCTTGTCAAATCAACCAAAGTTTTATTTCATATAAACTGTTTTGTTATTGTAGTTGTTTTCCAGACTGTTTCTGTACCTGTAGTTCCCCAAACAGCTCTGATCAGACTTTCAAAAACTCTCAGGCAGTGAATGCAGCCACAGTCAAGCCCCAGTATCACACTGAAAGGCACTGAATGAGCTCCCTGTCTAATTCAGGCTGAACTGATTAACCTTCCTGACCATTTGTTTGTCAGTTTTTGTTTTCTTTCAGCTTCCTGCCTGCCTCCTCTGGCTGTTCTCATTCAGTTTAGCTTAGAGCAGTCCCCGGGTTACTCTACATTATGGTCTGAGCTGCTACCTAACCCTGGGAACCCTTTCCCTAGGGGTGGCTGCACCATCCATCAAGCCATAACAGACGAAAATCCCTCTGCAGGGACCCTCTGTCCACCCCAACCAGGTTAAAATATTTGTGCTGTCTCTAGGCCAAGATACTCTAACTGAGAAATCATCCAGGTAAGTCTGGCCATGAGGAGGAAGAGAAGCAGCAGCAAAGCATGAGCTGTGCTTAGGGGTGAGGTTGTGTTTCGGGGAGGCTGTGAGCTGGTGTCCCTGCAGATCTGCTTCGATCTGTGGACGGCTCAGCAAGTGCATTAGGGGTGAAATATCCCCAGGTGGGTCCACAGAGAAATGTTCCTTGCAGTTCACTATGTGAATAAGGCCTTCCTCTTAGGCTTGTGTTCCCCATCAGGTCCTGCAGCAGTGTCACTCCTGAGAGAGCAGCAGGACAGAAACGTGACTTTTCTGTGCCCAGGCAGCTGCATGATGCCATCGCCTGTAATGGCAGGAATGGAGTTAAGGGAATAAATGTCCCCTGCAGCCTCTCGTTCCTTTTCCTGGTAATAACCGGGAGGGACCTTCTCATCGCTCAGGAAGGCTTCAGACCAGCACCAACATCCTCTCCTGCCTCCTCTCACAGCGAGAGGGACTCCAGGGCTGGCTCGGAAGGAGCCCAGACTCAGGCAAAGCCAGCATGCTGTAAAAAAATGGGAGGATGTGGGCTCTTACAGGGAAGAATAGCAGGAACGAGCCAGATTGCACAGCACAAATAAGACACATTTACAGCAGGTCACAGTGTGCTTTGGAAGGCACAAAGTGCCAAATTTTTGTGCCTGCTGAAGTGGCACAGAGTGACTTGAAAGCAGTATAATGTGTCCCAGGAAAATTTCCACTGGGAACTTTTCAGAAGCCAGTCCTGGGATGATCAGGGCCTCCCCCTCTGATCCCCTCAGAAGGAAGCTGCAGGCCGCCATGGGGCCTCCCCTCGGCCTGCTCTGCTCTGGGCTGAACAAACCCAGGGCCCTCAGCCACTCCTCATATGCCTCGCCCTCCAGACCCTTCACCATCCTTGCAGCCCTCCTTAGACTCCTTAATAATAGCCATCTGCCTTCAATTATTGTGGGGTGTCAGAAAACAAGGTCACATTTCCTGAAAAATGTCAGCACGACGTGTGGGCCGGGGCCTGAGTGGGGGCTGCAGGCCGGGGTGAGCACTGTGCCCCATGGAGCAGATCTTTTGGAAATGGAGCCTCTGCCTCCCAGAAAACCAGGGCTGTGATAGTGGATGACATCTCTGATAAGCGAGAACCAGAGGAACCAGAGGAATCCACTTGCCCTCTGGATACCAGCACCATGCTCAGGCCTCAAGGGCTGCGGTGGAGGCTCCCGGCTGCAGCAAACTCAAACTCTATCTCTTTGAATTATATTTTTTCCTGGGGTAAACCAGGATTTTTGGAGGGAAAGCCAGTGTGGTAGTGTGTGAGCATGTCTGCCCACGTGTTGAGCACTTAAATTGTATATGAAGATAAAGTGCATTTATTGCCACAAGGAATCTGGTCTGAGCTTGTTGCAGTAACAACTCGAGGGACTGAAAATATGCTTTTATCTCTGCACTAAAGCGGTTGGTATCTCCTGTGTATGTCCAGATGACATATCTGGCTCTGTCTGAGACAAATATTACAAGGTCTATCAGCCAGTACATCTGTTAATTTTAAAGGAGCTTTGCCAAAGTAGAGGGATGAATGCGAACATCCAGCACGCAGAAGATAAGACCCATACAAGGTAACTGGACACCTCATTTCCCAGCTGTCCATTCCCAGAGACTGACCCTTCTTCCAAGTAATTCTCTTGCCAACATCATCATACACATCCCAGTGTGTCCTGTTTTCCAGTTTCCTATTTTCTTTTAAATCTGCCCAGGGACACAATGCTGGGATGTGTGATTATTGCTCTGTTCTGAGTATGGTCTGTCCTTTTGCCGACCCACACACCACCGTGCTCACACTGAGAAGTCTCAGCAGGTTCCTCTGCTACAAAAATCAGAAGCAATAAATATCCCATGTATCAACTGCTTTGATTTAAAATACTCTCCTGAAATTAGTTCAGCCAAACACACTAAATAATATGCAGCAGTTGGGGATCTTTTATTGCTCATCCAAACTAGCAATGCTTTATTTTGCAATATAAAGAAAGGATGCACTCCCATGCCTGTCAGTAATGATGCATTCGATATTGTCATCAACAAAGCTGATATATGTCAATTTTTCTATCACCCCTTTCTCCCTCTCTTTCTTGTTTTTTCAAGAGCAGCATGCTTAAAACAGCCTTGTGATGCCCAGTATTTTACCTTCCTAACCTACCTTACATGCTCATGGCTTCTAGAGATGTTTGAAGAAGGGACTACCTGTCCCAGTGAATCCACTGGGATCTGCTTTGAAAGGCTTAAATCAGCCCCGTACTGTTTGACTCAGGAACCTGCTCTAACAGGTATTTAGGACTGGGACCTGGCACCTCAGCAAGGGAAAGGGCTGATGCTGTCTTTTAGCACCTGCTTCTCGCAGAGCTTTCTGTCTGCTGCTTTCTGTGTCCTTCAGAAAAATCCCACCTGGAGAAATCAGACTGCAGTAGGGTTAATGTGAAAAACTCCTAGGGGTCCCCAGTTGCAACAGGAAAAGCAAAGAAGAAAAACACTTGGGTCAACATAAAAGGGAGTGAGGCAACCTGTGGGCCTCATATCCTGGGCACTGTGGGACCCTCAGCTCAAAGTCCAGGAAGTTTTAATAGACAAGGTCTTTGGGTGACATTTTCCTGCAAGATTTTAAGTAAATGCCTTGCTGTAACATTTGAGATCAGGCTCCCGTTGGTTTCCACGATACTTTTCCTTTTTAAGCCACAGACACACACATACAAAATATATTAAAACGAGCCCAGCTTAGCTAAAAGGTCGGCTAGTTCAGAAACAAACAGCGGGGATTTAGGTTGGAGGCTTTGGTGCACAAGAAGAGGGCGATGCACCTCTGGCTCTGCTTTTGCTTGAAGGAGAATACCGATGAAATCCTTGCAGGGAGCAGAGGCGAAGTTGTGAAGAGAGTTTTGGCATTCGTTTCAATATCCCACACAAGGAAGGGAGTGCACATATCCCTCAGACCACACACGAGCAATGGGGAGACTGAAGGTGCATTGGGAAGATGTTTTCCACGGAGAGGCAGGAACAGAGCTGGTGTCTTCCTTTGGCACAGCATCACCTCTGCCTGGACAGAAGGCAGGACAAAAACTTTCTGAAAAGACAGGGGAGAGGCTGACCCCCTTCCGGCTGGAGAAAGATCGAGACTTTCTTTTACTTTCTTCTTTACAGGGGACCACGCTTCTAGCATGGAGAACGGCAGGGTTGCATTTCAGAAGTCAGACTCTGGGAAGCCAGCAAACTCCATCTCAGCTGGGATAAGCTAGTGGTAATTTTTCCAACACTGGTTTACATTTGAGAACCACATCATGATTTCACATCTAGTCGTGTGCCCATGCCCTCAGATGGTCTCTACCAGAGGTGCAGGCTAACTAGTTGTGGTGAGAGAGGAGCAACATCTTGGTATCCTCATCTGCTAAGGACACCCAAAAAAGAGCAAGCCTAGCCCTGTCTGCCTGAGCCCAGACACCCAGCGTACTACAAGGCACATGTAACCACAGCACACCGTCAGCAGCCATGAGACTGGTCTTGGGATCTTGTATGATTGAGTCTTTTATGTCTTTTATCCCAGACCATGAGATAAACCCAGATCCACAAGAAAAAAGAACAGAGCAGATGCACATGCCCATGCTAGTGGGAATGCTTCATGTGTGGCTGAGCCAAACTTGCCAAGGAATTAATAGGATGTACTAAATTAATTAACTCCCAGAAACATCCTGCTGAAGCCTTTACTGATTGGAGCCCTCGGCCTGTTCGTTAGGTGGTAGGTACCCTTCCAATGAGCTTTTAAGAAAGGAGAGATTTGGCAACAGACACAAACTGTACCAGCCTGGTAGAGCATTGACTGTAAATCAACAGCTGCATTGATTCCAGCTAGCTGATATTTCAGAGCGTAATTGAGATTTTCTTTTAATTCTATTTCTTGATATTGCCTGCCAGCACTTGGCATGGAGGAGGTGGTTCACTGAGCACCCGGGGACAGCTGCTGGGACAGAGCAAGGAGATGTCACATCCTCCCCGTAAGCAGCCGTGCTTGCATTGTCTGCATGCAGCAACATGAGGCAACAGGATCCAAACCAGAGCATTTCTACAGACAGCAATTGATATAAACGTGCACACACACACTGTAAAATTAGACCAGCAGATGGGTAGCTTGTTTGTGGGGATAGCAATTGCTTTCCACAAGGCCAAAATGAAGTTACAGGGCCAGGAAGAGACAATAACTCTTCGTTATAGACAAGGATCCTAAAGGAACTCTCTCGCTGCTTCTGGGGGAGAAGAGCTTTAGTGCAGGAGCGTGGGTTTGGGCTTGGATCATGGGGCCAGAAGCTCCCCCCAGCTGGGGGGTCCAGGAATAGGGATGCTGGGCACACACCCCAGCTGCAGCTCTCCCCTGGAAAGAGTAGGTGAGCACAACCCACCACGTTTCATGTCCCACTTTCTTTCTTCGGGATATTCTTGATCCATCCCCAGAACCCATCCAAGGACCAGGAGCAAGGGGTGAGAGCAGTTGGGAACACCAGCCCTGGCAAACTGCTCTCTGCTAACAGACATTTCATAGCAGAGGCTTTTAAATGAAAGGAACATTGGTTTTAAGAGATTATTAGTCATTCTTTAAACCAGTGTGGGATGAGGGCTAGAAAACATCTCTCTCTGTATTTGTATGACTACACATGACTAAATAAATCTGGTTTTGGTCAGCATTCAATGGTGACCCTGTCAGCCAGATTTAAGAGAAGGAAAGTTTGGAGGAATATTGGCTCTTGGTGGATGGTTGTGTGAAGGGCACTGTGTTCATGCAGCAATTATTTGTTTGACTGCAGGTTTAGAGCCCTTCTTGCATCAAATGGATAAGCAGTCCACAGGTGCACTCGGAGCCCACTGGTGTTTGGGAACCCAGCATCTGTCCATGAATACACGGGAGAAATTATGGTTGTCTTTGACCAAATCAAGGATTCCCTGGATGGGATTTTCCTAGATAGCTTCTGTGCAGTAGCAAAGAGCTTTATCGTGGAGACAGCTGAGTGAGCAGCTCGCTGGGGTGTTACAGGGAGCACCCCCCCCAGCAGACCACTCAGCCATGCCCGTCCTGGGGGCTCTTTGGTGTGGAGGATCCCCCTTTGACCCTCAGCATCTCCGCAGCATCACTGCCCCTGCAACAGGACAGTTCAGAGAGATCACACACCCCAAATCTGAGCATGTGGGAGAAGGGAAAAGTCATGGGGAGGGGGACCAAAGCAAAGCAGCTCGGTGCTGTCACTGTGCTATGGGGCTGAGAGGTCCCAGGGCAGAGGGAGATATCTGTAGGTGTTTATTTTTTTCCCCCTTTAAAATGCATTTCTCCTAGAAGCAGCAGGGTGAGGGGGATGCCCCCAAATGGGGGCTAGCAGGGGGGACGTCCAGGCGGGATGGAGCATCCCTGGTGCCTCTCACCTCCCAGGGGCCAAGAAGAGGCGGTGTAAGCATTGCTGAGACCCCTCTGGACCCCCCTGCCAGCCCCCAACTTGCAGCCTCGCCTGTGCCTGGCTTTGCACGGGATGCAGAAGAGGGCATACAGGAGGGAGCAGGGGGTAGAGGGGGGGATCCGGCTTGGGCAGCGAGGGCTTTGCACCTCCTCTCCCCCAACCCAGCTGCCGGGGGGGGGGCGTTCTGCTCCTCCCCATCGGCTCCGTTTGGGGTTGGGGCTGCGAAACCCTGGGGCGGCGGCGGGGCTGGGGAGGAGGGAGCCGAGCGGAGGGGACGGCCCCGGGTCGGGGGGGTAGGGGGGGGAGGCAGCTGCAGAGAGGAGCCTCCCGGCGAGGCTGTGCGTGTGCATGTGTGCGTGTGCATGTGTGCAGGGAGGCTCCTGCCCTGCCAGGGCACATCTGGAAGCCGGGGAGCTGCGGGGAGGAGGAGGAGGAGGAGAGCTCCGGAGCTGCGGGGCTGCGCGCAGCCGGGCAGCCAGGGGAAGGATGCTGTGGTGGTAGGGGAGGGGGAACCGGGAGGGGGGGGACACAAGAAGGGGAGGGGGTGAGTGCGTGTCCCCCGCTGCCACACACACACACACACACACACCCGGGCACACGCACACACGCACGGCAGCCCGGGAGGGGCAGGCGCCTCCTCCCCGCAGCCTTAAAACCGGCCGAGTCCCCCCGGCGGGGCGCAGCGGAGGCTCCCGGCGAGCTGCAGCCCCCGACGGGGCGACCCTGCCCCGGGATGCACCCGAACGGTTCAACCCCCGGAGGCACCCCCGGACCGCAGCCCAGCGCCTTTACCAACACCTCCAATCGCTCCGACCCGCTGCTCCCCAAAGGGCCCGACGAGGAGGACCTGGACGTCAACACCGACATCTACTCCAAAGTCATGGTGACCGTCATCTACCTGGCTCTCTTCTTGGTGGGCACGGTGGGCAACTCCATCACGGCGTACACGCTGGTGCGCAAAAAGTCGCTGCAGAACCTGCAGAGCACCGTGCACTACCACCTGGCCAGCCTCGCCTTCTCCGACCTCCTCATCTTCCTCCTCTGCATGCCCATCGAGCTCTACAACTTCATCTGGGTCCACCACCCCTGGGCTTTCGGGGGGGTCGTCTGCAAGGGTTACTATTTCCTGCGGGACGCCTGCACTTATGCCACGGCGCTCAACATCGCCAGCCTGAGCGTGGAGCGCTACATGGCCATCTGCCACCCCTTCAAAGCCAAGAGCATCATGTCCCGCAGCCGCACCAAGAAGTTCATCAGCTGCATCTGGATCGCCTCCTTCCTCCTCGCCATCCCCATGATCTTCACCATGGGGCAGATCTACGTCAAGGACCACGATCCGGACTCACTCATCTGCACCACCATCCTAGATGCCCCCACGCTGAAGATGGTCATCCAGGTGAGGAGCCAGGCGGACGGGGATCCCGAGTGGTTGGGGTCGGGCAGCTGCCTCCTTTCCCGGGCTCTGAGAGCCCAAATTTGTTGGAGCCAGGAGGGGAATGGGGATCTGGGACAGGGGGAGCCAGCTTGGGAAGGGGGGAATCCAGCAGCCCTGATGGGACAGCCTGGCTTGGGGTGGCAGCAGGGCTAGGGGGTGAGAGGGAAGCTCTGCTTGCTGTGAGCCTGCTCAGGGGTTAATCCCACGCTGGGATAAATCTTGCATGGGGTTGAAACCAACCCGAGACAGTGCAGCCCCCCCAGAGCAGCTGTCCCAGTGCCACACACCTCGGGGTACCCCAGCCCTGCTCCACTGTGCAGCCACTGCTCTGAGAGCAGCGGAGCAGGAGCACTCGGGTTCCCCCGAAACGTGGCTGCTCATCGCCAGAAAAATGCACAGATCTCCCCCGCCAGCATCGCCTGCAGCTCCTCTCCTCTGGCTGGAAAAGGGCCAGCAGGAGCAGGGGAAATAAAACCACCTCTCCTCCCCCTCCCAGCTCCTTGGGTTGATCCACGGCTCCTTTCCTCTGTGTAGCACCAGAGCCCGATGTCAGAAAGTTTTGGGTGCAAGCACAGGCTTCGGAAAGGAACAGCATCTTCAAAGCCAGCAGCTGATATTTTGGCTGTTTCAGGGCAATCTGTAGCTGGTTTAGCCAGCAGCCCCCTTCCCGAGTTCAGGAAGGCTTTGCTGGTCTCCACGCACTGCTAAATCGAACACTCCCAGGCGTGGGAAGGATTTCAGCCTCAACACTTGCAGCGCTCCGGTGCTCTGAGGGCTCGAAGCATTTGTTCACTGGAGCATTAGGCTTGAAAAATGTAAGAGGAGTGGAAGGAGAGGCGGAAAGAGCAAGACGCCGATCTCCACAGCTCCTCCGCTGCCAGGCTTACATGTGATAGCTCCTCAATCTTTTATTTGGAACATGAATTTTAGGTGGGTTTAATCAGTAGCCAATTAGAGTTTAAAACTGCAAGTGTACTGACGCCTTGGAGATGTTCCTGCAGCCAAAGGGAGGGAACGCAAATGGAAACAAACCAGAATCCTTTCTCCTGCTAAAAGGGGGCGAGGGTACAAGCGGGTGGGTTTAAGCCTGGAGCTGTTAGATGTTTAAGCACGTCTCTCCAAGTTTCCCACCTCTGCCCCCATAACCAAAAGCACTGACTTCCCTCTGAATGTTGTCCTGGTACCTAACTTCCACCTTGAGATCCTGGAGGCTGTATTTCTCCTGTACATGCTCTGCAGCTTTTGCCAGTGGCAGCCCAGTGTGCTTAACCCAAATTCTCTATTCTCTGAGGAGACGTGAGCCGTCTGATTTGAGAACAATGTGGTTGAAATGCATTATTTCCACTCATCTTCCTTTTAGGATTAGACTCCTGCTCTGTGTTAACATGATAGGGCTAAAGAGAGCGGATTATTTCCTAGCTACGTCTTCGGAGATTACAGTTTAAACAATTCTCAACATATTTTACAGTCTTGCTATTATTCAGGATCTACCTTGTCCTGCTGCCCAAGTAAGAAGTAGGTAGACATGAATGCGAACTTTGCCTGGGGGCTTTTCCTTGTGTGTTTCATTTGAAGTTCACTTGTGATTTAATTTAAAAGTACAAAGGAGGCGATTATTGGGGGGAGCTATCGGGGACTGGGGGGTGAACACTATGCCTTTCCTTCTCAGGGGATCTGAAATGGGGCTTTGCTAAGATGGGAAGCTTATTTAAGGGCTTGGGCTCGTTCCTCCAGACTCTGAAGGAGCACACACACAGTGAGAAGCAGGGCCTGGGCTGGGGAGGGCTCCAGAGTGAATAAGCAAAGCAGCTGCAAGTCAGGGCTGAAGTGCATTAATGGGAACCATCGCACAGCGTGTGGCCGGGCATTCACACCTCGTACGCTGTGCAAAGGTTTAAAAAAAGACAAATAATGGAAGACCTGTGAGAAGGGGCAGCGGTGATGTGGGAGAGTGATGCGCAAAGGTCCTGCAGCTTGAAAGTCAGAGCTCTTGACTTTTGCAGGGGACTGAAGCTGCTTTCGAGCAGGTCTCTACATCTCTGTGTTCATTTTCTGTCCTTAATTTAGGCAGAGCAGTGATACACTTGCTCAAGCTGGCAAATCTCTGGTAATAACTCACTCAACATATTTCACTCTTCCTGTTTGGCATACTGTCTAAAGCAAACGGGGATGTTTTTGGAAACCATCAGTTCTCCGAGAGGTTTTATTTGGTGACTGACTGCAAGCCAGTCCCCAAACAGAGCGAATGTAGCCATTTATAGACTCGGAGCCCACTGAGAGCTCGGATAAGCCCAGGAGCACGCTCCTCCGTGGACTGGAACAGCCTTCCCGGGATGAATATTTGAGGGTATTAATTTAAGTCTCTCTTTGAAAAGATTCCTCACTATTGGCTTTGAATCTTTAGGTTTTAAAGGACAACCCCAAGGAAAGCTAGGCTATGCGGACAATTAGGTTCCTTTACAGTAAGAAAGAGAAGAGTAACTATCCAAACAGCACTTGGCATATTAGATTTTTGCTCGTATTACTTAGCTTGTACCAGTAAAACTGCACAGCAACTGGAAGAAGCCCCGGCTTTGGTTATCACCATCCTTGCAGCATCCTAAATCAGGCTGCAAACCTGCTTGCTCTGTGTTCCTCAGCACCAAGCCTGCCTGATACTTCTCTTGGTTAGGGATGTCTGCTTTGAATATTGGCATCAGTTTGGGGTACGGTGGCAGGAATAAGTCCATTATAGCTGCATCATTTAGGTCTAGTTAACACTTTAACTGGCAGACGTCCTCTCCCGCACGCTGCAGCCAATTTGATGGTGTTTTTCTTTTTTTTTCCCACACAAATTAAGCACTTCTCAAAGCCATTTCCATACAAGCAAATTAATGTTTTCATGCCACTTCAACTGGAGGAGGCTGTAAAAGCTACTCGTTGTGGCAGCACCAGATAAAAGAGCTCCAAGACGGAAGGAGATCAGTGCCCTGTTCCTTTGCAGGTCAGTACCTGTGGTTTTGGCTGCTGTGGTTTTGCTCTTGGCTCTGGGGCTGCTCCCCAGAGCAGGGGACAGCTGAGCAACTGCCCCACATGCACTCTCCATCCTGTCTTTTAAAAAGGTCTGAATTCGAATGGCCAGAGCGCAAATACCATTTTCCTGTAGTGCTTCTTACTTTACCTTGATAGATCTTTTCCAGAGAGGTCCTCAGTGAACCTGGGGTAACAGAGGAAGTTTAAAGAAGTCCCCGCGATCCTGGTGCAGCTCCCAGCACAAAGCCAGGCAATTCCTTGACCTAAAATTTGAGGATTTTAATGAATCCTGGTTATAGAGGCAGTGGAGATGGGGTGCGAGCAGCTCCCTGCCAGCCCCTAACTCAATTCACAGCATGGCACAGCCTCAGCTCGGGTGGCATTGCTGCAGAACACCCCCTACACCACATCAGGGCCATTTGCACCCTTTCAGTCTCAGCCGGAAAGCATTTCCTCTTTCCTTTCAGAAGACCTGCTGTTTACGGTGCCTGGGCAGAGTGTCTGACACACGCTGGTGCTTTGTTGGCACGGCCAGCTGGTGTGAACCCATTTATTAAAACACGTGGCAGCAGCCTCCACAAACCATCACAGCCCCATCGGCTCCAGGTGGCTTGTTCCATAGGGGAACTTCTTGGCAAGCACCCTGGGAGCTTTTGTGGCCCTCCTCACCGGTTTCGGTGGGCTGCAGTTTTTTTGCTGCAGTTCTGCTCTGCATCAGCCCACCCTGCAGCTCCCGTTGGTTATGTTTGATGGAGCCTGCTCCCACTTCTGCTGAACTCTTCCAAGGACATCTATTCAAATCCCATTATCTGAGAGGCCCAGAAAGTTTTGAATCCCGTGCACGGTGTCACAAACCCCTCCGTATGCCTTCCTCCGACGAGGAGCACCCTTGGGACGCACGGAGAGCCCCCTGCCCCATGGGTGGTGTGGGCAGTGGGGCTGTGCCCGCCACCTCCTGCGTCCCCACAGGACACCCAGCGGGGCCGTGCGGGTCAGTCTGGCAGGGCTCTGCCCGTAGTACACAAAAAATAACCATGCGTAAAGCCCAAGGGCTGAGCTCTCTCTGAGCACATCGTATCCAGGGTTAGGAGATGGCCTCAGCCCAGGAATGCTGCGTTTACACCAGCGGGGCTGCAGGAGCTGAAGTCGGCCTCTTTTCCTTCAGTCACAGCCAAATTCCTGCTATGGCTTTTAATAACAGTGCTGTTTTCAGTCACTCGCTACAGCTCCGCTCAGAGATAATCCCCCCCCAATTTGAGCCAAGCTGACAGAACTATTTTGGCCACAGAGACCCCACAAAGGGTCTTTGCCCACCAGGCAAGCCCCCCCTGGGTGCCGTTAGCCCCTGCAGAGGCAGCAGCATGGGTCGGCACCTTGGTGGCAGGGCTGTGTCCGATGCAAGGTGTCCCATCAGGGCACGGTGCTCCTGTGGATGCTGCCAGACAGAGGAGAAAATGAAGGTGCTGGTGCTGGAGTGTGCCTGGATCCATCCCTGCAGTGATGGAGAGAGACACCTGCCCCGGGGTGGTGCCCATCTCTGGTGGTTTGAGCATCCCTAAGGGGCTGCCTCTTCCCACAGGCTGCCCAGGGACCCAAGGGCTTTAATTCAGCCCCACTAATCCCCAGCCATTTACACGATGGTCCGTCTTACAGCCAGATCTGAATTAAATAAGCTGCTGTGTTCATTGCTTTACATAACCACTTGGCCTGCTGGGTTTTGCCAGTTCTTACATAATTTCTCTCTTTTTTTTTTTTATTCACTTGATTTCTTTTTTCCTCCCCCCCCCCCCCCCCCTCCTTCCTGAGATGTCAGCTGGAGGGAATAAAAAGTGAAGAAATGCGGCCCATCAATTTAGCTTTTAGGTTTCCTTTTAACAGCAGTTTGTAAAGGCAGCAGAGATGAAGGTAATCTGGTGGTTCCTCTTGCCAGAGAAGAAAAAAGAAAAAAAAAAAAAAAAGAAAAACCTGCAGCTGCCTTTAATCTTCTTCCAAATCATTTAAAACAGCTATTTAATTGTCTTCTCCCTCCTTCCTCCCTCCTTCCCCTTGAAGGCTCGCACTCAGCTCTGTGCCGCATCTGCTGGAGGCTCGCAGATGGCACCCTCACTCCCTGATGTTCAGAAATGCTTCTGCGTCCTGCCCAAGGCACCCGTGGTGGCATCGTCCTGCCACGGGACCCCCAGGTGGGTGCAGAGCAGGGTCTGGGCATTGGGGTGCCACCGTCACCTTGCCGAGCTGTGAGGCTGCCGAGGGCTGTGGCATGATGGGTGCTGCTCTGCGGAGGGGATGGCAGTGATGAGATGGAGTTTGGTGGCCGTCTAGCCCTAAATCAGGCATGGTGAGATGGTGATGCCGACAGCCCCGATGCTGACGTCCCTCCTTACCTTTGCTCTAAGCAGTTGAAGCTTGGTTATTACACCCCTGACCCGGCTGGTTGCTCTCTGGTATCAGCCACCTGCACCACGTGAAGCTGGAGGTGCTTGCAGTGCCCATCTTCCCTCTCACAGCTCAGGCTGGCATGGCAGAGAAAAGAGGGTTACAAATTCTCACCTTTCCCAGCCTTTTTCCTGCCTTCACACCAGGTGAGCACCCTGCAGACCCTTTTCTGGTGTGACCACCCGAGGCCAGCCCTGCCTTGGCTGCTGCCCCCTGCAAGGACACATCCGAGCCGAGGGTCTTGTGCAGAGCTGCCCCCACTCTTTGCCTCCTGTAGGTGCCGTTTCTTCAATTCCATTTCAAAGCATCGTAGGTGTGGGATTATAAAACAAGCTGATGATAAATCAGTCGAGCTGATGAGTTATTCAGGAAAAATGTGCTTGGAGATGGTTCAGGCAAGGTGGTGGTGATGGGGCGCTGACCATCTCTGGGGAGCAGGAGTTTTTGAGCCGCTGTTTTCCAGTGTTTTCCTGCATTCACAGTATTTGTTGTTAAATCTTCTGCAGATGGAAGGGAAATAACAGAGAGACACTTTCATATCCCTGTACTCAAACTCCTGCCTGGCACGTGTGTGCATGTCCATCCTCCTCCCTCCCTGGGCCACCAGGAACCTGTCCATATTTCAGTATTTCTCAGCGCAGAAAAGTGTGCTGCTGGGCTTGGCCCCACGGGGGCTCCTTTTCTCCCAGGAAAAACAAAAATAGAATGAACAAAATCTTTTTTAACAGAACTTTTGATTGAGAAAGTTCAGTGAGGTTTCTCTGAAACTTTTAATTTCTCAGGGACCTGAGCTGACTGTCAGCTGAAGACAGCAGTCACAGAGATGAGATTTTCCTAGTGGGGGAAAAAAAAAAAAAAGCCTTTCATATCTGAAAGGAAAAAAACCCTCTCTTTTATGAAAAGTGCTCATGAAAAACCTGGAAGCACCTCTAGAGACATGCCCCAGGCTCGGTGCTGGGGCTCGTGGCAGCGGTGCTGGCTCCAGCAGAGCCACCCCTCGTCCCCGTGCCCGCCGGCTCCTCGCCCAGAGTTTGCACCCAGCCTGCAGATTTACATCTCCCCAGATGCTGCACCCAGTGCTGTAAATCTCCCTTTATAAAACCTTCCAGTTGTCCCTCTGCCAAGTGCATTTCTAAATATATAGAAGACCAGACAGGGCTGGGAATATCATCTGATTTCAGCACCGTGCTCCCTTCTCTTTGCAAATGCCTGCTGGTGCTTCCTGCCAACTACTACTCCCTCTAGATAATAAAGAATAAATTTAGGGTTGCTGCTGCTAGAGCCAGCGTGCGCTCTCGAAGCAAATGTTTCACCTGGCTTCGGGATAAGTGTCCCTCCTTCAGGGAGCTCCTCTATCGCAGTCTGCGCTGAAAGGAAGGAGATGAGCAAGCAGGAGGGTTGCCTGTGCAAAAGGGTGAAGCCTGCAATGAATTCGTGGTTGCATTCCCCACCCGGGCTGGTGCGTCTTCTGCCCTCGCAGGCTGAGCTGAGTAACCGTGGTCTCAGTACTTGGTGGGACTGCTCCCTCGGAGAACTTGTTTAATGAGTCCATAAGTACCTGAGCGTGTTCAATACCAATTTAATATTCACTTGCATTTCACTGCTATTCTGTGAATTTTTCAAAACCACCTTATAAGAATGAAACGCACGCAGCCACTGGGAAAGTTTAGCTCGTTGCTTGCATCATCCTATCGATTGCTCCTTCCATTTTATCCTTAAGGGGACAATTTATACATTTAATTTACTCTTTTCATTTGAAAGAGAAACTCATAGGAATGGCTTTCCCTCCCCAAAGCCCACAGTTAATTTTTTTTACTACTCTCAGTTATGGCCTTATGACTGTCATGCTTCCATATCCTTTAACTCCAAGTGTGTGATAAAGCACTGGAGTAGGGAAGGGAAATACAGCTCCAGAGCAGCCCAACGGAGCTGGGGATGAAAAAATACCTTCAAAGGGCAAAAATTTCTGCAGGCATGTGGCTAGAAAGCATGTCAGTGCTGAGAGGAGTGGGACAAACAGCCCATATGTTCATCCTGGTCCAGCCCTGAGACAAAGTGGTGCCGGGAGACAAATCCTTTAGTAGCAGAGGCTCCGAGAGGCAGAAGAGTCAGGGAGAGATGTTGGGAAAAAGCAGCAACAAAGAAAGTAACTGATAAGGTCACAGGCTCCTTTGAGATATCTTTTTTTTTTTTTTTTTCCCGAAAATCGAACTGAATTTTCTTTGCTCCTGTTCCCAGCAGCACAAGAGGAGGTAGGCTCATTGCCTCGTGGCTGCGTGGTTTTCCTGAAGAAAATCCCTAACAAGTGCATGGAGAAAGCAGAGGGCCTGGGTTTCGTGTTTTTTGCAGCAGGTTGGTAAAAAAAAAAATAAGCTGGCAGGCTCCGAAAGCTGCTGAGGGAATTAGAGAGGGCTTAGCGGGCAGGGCAGCAGCAGCAGCCAGGAGGGCAGAGGGATGTGGTGTGACGGCACAGCCACCGGTTGCCTTCATCCCACGCTGGTGCTCTCCTGCCTTTGTGTTGGTGCCATCAAGCCAGGCTCACCACGGGGCACCAAGGCTGTTCCCAGAGCCTAAAGCAAGCCAGAAGAGCCCCAGGCCCTCCTGTCCTGCTCTGGGGGGCTCCAGATGGTTGATCCCAGCCTGTGCTCCTCCAGCCCAGCACCTGAATCCAGCAGCCTCCTCCCCGCTGCCCCAGAAAGAAGGGGGCCAAACAAATCCCTTTGCTTCATGCCCTGCACGCTGCCTGGCCCTGCAAAACCCCTGTGCTGGCAGCTGTGATGGTGCAGCAGGCTTTGTGGGGAGCACCAGCACCTCCCAGGGCTGAACCTCCTGCAGCAGCACCCAGCCTTGCACCGGGGCTTTGACTGCCATCACCAAGGGCTTCAGCTCTGCTTGAACATTTATGCAGCCGAACCCATCTATTAGTTTCTCCACTCTCAGGCCAAGAGCAGTTTCTGCAGTTCCTTACCTAAAATATCCGATGAATTCATCTCCGCGCCGTTTAGCACCAGCTTTGTTTTCCTTTTCGCCAGCAGAGCAGGACTGGCCGTGTCACTATAAATAAAATAGTCGTATATCAAATGAAAACAACCACGTGCTTGAGGTATTTTGCTGAACGTCAGCTCCAGCAAATCCCTCCTCTTTCCTGCCATGCAGTGCCCACCACCAGAGCCTGGGCTGACACCGTAAGCCCCGTTAAGGGGTTGCCTGACCCTAAAATGAGTTTTCCAGGGCACCAGACTGCATCTGCCCACTGCATTGGGAACAGCACTCACACTGGAGTCTGCAGTCAGCACTGGGACAGTATTTGACTTAACTTGGCCTTTAATTTATTTATAACTGCATATCCAGCAGTTGGTATCATAGTTAATGCAAATAACATTCAAGCGAAATCCCCACTGAGAGGCACATTATGAAGATTAACAGCCTGGCTTTTCTATTACTCTGGTTTATATGGTGCTGATTTGCACTTGGTGCTTTTTAGACATGTGCTAGGGTAGTGGAATCAAATAACCTATATCTCAGGCTGCCATTCCACAAAAAAATTCAGTGCTTGACATCCAGCTCTGGGATCCACGGCCCAAGGAAAGGTATAAAAACCTCTGGAACATGCTGACATCCAGAAAAGCAGAAGAGAAAGAGAAGAAAGCAGATGGGTATTGCACAAACGAGGGTGAATATTAATTTTACAAAGGGCCCCCTAAGCCAGGGGAAGGGGCCAGGCCCCCCCAGCCCTACACCCTCACCTCCCCCAGCAATGCCAGTGACAGGGACCTGTATAGGTAAACTCCACCGATCCCGCAACGTGCCATCTGTGGGGGTTTTATTCCTTTTAATTACGTAGCCCATTTCCATTTTAGACGAGCTGTCAGGAAAATTAATCTCGCCAAGTTTAGGATGCCATCGAACACATTCTCGTGCTCTGCAATTATCCGGAGCTGTTTTATTCCCTTATACATTCGTGTGATGAATTTGTCAGGTGTAATGTTGTGGGCTCAGCACCTCTTTAGGGACTCTATTAATAGGATTGTGTCTGTCCTTGCACCTGGGTCCTTCTGGGTCCCTCCCACACTCCTGAGAAGTGACCACCCTGCCCAGGTCTCTCCTTGTCCCATCACTCCTGAGCACGTTCATGTGTCACGGAGGAGAAATGTGGCCAAACCTAAGAGCAGCTGCCAGGACAGGAATCAGTTTGGGGTTGCTTTTGGCCGTGGATGAGTTTTGTGCTCCAGTTCTGCAGAGAAACTCCTTCGGGCTCCGTTGGCTACTGCAAGCACAGCTCTTAGAGAAGAACACGCTGCTGAGCAGCTAAAGAGCCACAGGTTGGTGTATGGAGACCCAGGGAAAATGCTGCCTGGCTTCTTCAGTCCTTTCAAACAAGTCTGGTTGGGAAAGGGAAAATTTCAGAGCATACGCTAGAGGTTTTTATCGTATCATGTATTGCCGAGCCAAATTCCATCCCTTAAATATCGCCCAGGCAAAAATTGCTTTTAAGGGCTCTCTGGGGCTGCCCTTCCTGTTGTGAGGTTATGTCCCCTGCTCACGCACAAAAAAGTCCAAATTACCTCTCTGTTTCCTGATGGGAAGGTTGCTGGTTTCTCCTCCATGCAATAATGGAAACCATTGTTAAACTCATTGACTACTTAAGTGAAAAAAAGTAACTTAGTTTCAATTAAAAAAAAAAAAAAAGGCAGTAAGAAATCCTTTGGCAGCCTGTAAAAAATAGAAGTAAAGAGACAAGGGCAGGAACAGGGCAAGAAATGACAGTTTTATAGACCTCCTGCTGTGCAGAAGAGGCCTTTCTGCCTGTAAAACAAGGCTGCATCTCTCTCAGAGCAGCTCCTGCCCCATTCTGCACAGCTGTGGCTGGAGCACGGCCCAGCAGCCGCTCGCCTGCTCTGCACCCTGCATAGGATCACCTGGCCCAAAACAGGCAGGGACCATGCTCACCAGTGCCACAAATCACAGCCGTGCCTTCAAATCCAGCCAAAACACACTGCAGGGTGGTTTTTCACTAATCCCATGAGAAGAGGCCGGTTGGAGTGATTTACGGGGCTTTCCCCATTTCCCAGTTTTACAGGGCAGGGACTGGTGGCTCTGGGGCCGGCGGCAGTGCCTAGCAGAGGTGAGTCCCTGACTTTCCCTGCAGGATGACACCACGGGGCTGGCACCATCCTGAGCAGTCCTCATGGCAGCAGACAGCAGCTTGCTTTTAAGGCCATGTCTATCGATCCGGCTGTAGGGATTATTTAGACTCACGCCCTGCGGGTACCACCGATACAACCCCAAAGCCCAGCTGCAGATTTGCTGGGCACTAATTTCTTTCCAGCAGTGGATTTTCTTTCCCCTCTGGGAGGCTGATCCACAGCCCCATGCCTTGCACCAAAGGAATACCTTGACATTCAGGGCAAGAGGTATTTCTCTCTATTTCCATCCTACAAATTTCCCTCTCTGGTGTCACCTAGGGGCTGTTTAAGCCCTGCTGTGAGCTCCTTGGGGTGCAGTGATGCACAGCCTCTGGGCAGCTATTTCTCCTGCCCTTCCTGGGAGAGAACAGCCTGAAAATTGTTATCAGCAAACACCGAGCTGTGAGTTGTGACTTGCCAGCCTGGGACAGCAGTTGTTTTGATGGAGCTTTCACACCTTCATTTGATATTCCGGTAAAGTTCTGTTGGAGATAAGGGATCCAGCAAACAGGCCTTTTGTGTCCTGTCACAAAGAATGAATTGCAAAGACTGCTGAAGAAAGCAGAGTTATTATCCAGGGAGACAAGAAATTCAGCTGAAAATGAGCGTGGCTTTGTCATTAGCGATTGGGGCTGCCGTTAACAGTTCTAGCTGCAGCTCCTCAGGAACGCGGCTCCTGCAGAGCTGCTTGGGATGGAAAAGGGGGCGACTCGGGGATGAAATGTGCACTGGTCAACCCTAAAAAAAAAGCAGTTTGTTCCAGGACTCACCCACAAAATGCTTCAGCTTTTTCTCCTGCTTCCAAGACAGCATTCAAGAGAAGTGGGCTGGTTTTGGGGCAGCACGGGGCTGCTGCCCAGCCTCTGCCAGCTGCTGGGTGCAGTTCTGGGCTTGAAGGTGAAGGAGCCAAGCTTGCCTGGAGCACCAGTATCAAATGCACTGATAAAATAAACAGAGATTTCCCCATTATTAATACTGTTTAGATAACTTTGAAAAGCTTATTATTCAAAGCAAATGAATTACACAACCTTTTTCCCTATTTTTGGCTCAAAAAGGAGGCAGCGAATTTCCTTTTTCAGCGCAGAACATTTGTGCTTTTCGCCACGATTCAGGGAACGGTTCTGCGCGTTGAAACCGGATGATTCACGGTGACACATCCTGTGCTGGCACACGGCCCCATCCCAAAAGCCTCGATGCACCGTGCAGTCCAGGCTGCGCCTCTCCAAAATTTGGGCTTGCAGCTGCAGTGAGCCTTGGGGAACCGTCTGCAAGGACCTGATCCCTGCACCACATGGGAGACGTCTCACTGCTCACCTTGCAGAGATTTCAGGTACAAGTCAGCATCAGAGCTGAGCAGGGACGTGTTTCATTACCTCTCTTTAATTAAAGCACCTCCTAATTGGAGATGTGGGATTATTTTATTATTATTTTTAATGCAGGACAGGTATGGAGCAGGAAGGGCAGGAGCTTGGGTCCCTGTCCCAAAGGCTGTCCTTGCAGTGCTGCGAGGAAAATCCTTTCCCAAAGGAGTTGTTCGTGGCAGCTCTGCTGTCGGGCTTTTGGGTGTTACCTCCCCAAGCAAGGACACGTGGCTCAGGAACTTCAGGCTGCTGCGACAACACTGTTGTCCTCTAGCTTTTCCATTTCCATCCAATTAAAATGTTATTGTTTCACTTGTTTGCATGCTGAATAAGGAGATAGGGATGGAGAGAGCGGCTGTTTGGTAACTTGTTGTCTGCAGAGGTACAGATGAGCATGAATCACACTGTCACACTCCTGCTTTCTCTTTTCTTATGGCTCTCTGACATCAAATTGCAGATAAAGGGGGAAAAGCCTGGGTGTCAGTGACACTCAATTTGCTTTTTCCCTTGGGTCTCATGGAGGGATGGTGATGTGCCCAGGCTGGCTCTGGGGCGGTTGCTGGCTGCAAGTGAGCAGCATTTTGAGGAAGAGGGGAACCTTCATCCCCAGCTGCAGGGAGGCAAAGCCACAGCCGAGAGCTGGGCACGTGAAATGGAGGTGGAGGTGCAACAGGCAACGTGGCTGGGTTTCGAGGCTGCGAGCTGGAACCTGCCCATTTAAAGTCTCCCCTGCTCCAGGTGTGTCCGTAGCCCTGAAGCTTCACGTGTGCCTTTGCAGGGTATTTTTAGCAAACGTCAGTTTAGCGAAGGGTGCAGAGAAGTAGAGCATCAGCGTGTGGAGGAGCTGTCATCCCGCTTCCAGTCTAGCAGGAGTAACACATTGACTTATTTATGAGCGCAGCCAGCTCCCTTCTCTCCACGTCTAACAATCTGCTTTACCACTCCCAGCACAGGCAAATCATTTCACTGTCAACAACTTTGCCTTCTTAATAAAATCTAAAGGCTTATTAAGCAAGATCTGATGGAACTGGAAATGTTTGCGGATTATTACTTTTTTGTCATTCTTTCCAAAATATTCCACGCTTTCACTGTCTGAATCAGCGAACAGCAGACACTGCTCTGGCCAAAAAGGAGGGAGAGGAAATTATTTTTCAAAGCATGAAGAGTGCTGGATAAACCATTGGCTGCAGCAATTCCCAGAGGCTGTGCAAGCCTTGGGTTGTTAATGCAGTGCTCACTTGCACCGATTTTCTGCTGCTTTGGCTCTAGCTCCACCTTCCACCCTGGGAGGTGGGCTGGCAGGAGGGCAGCATCTCGCCAGCCCCAGCAGTTCCCAGTTTCCTTTCCATCTCTCCTGAGCTGCACCAACAGCCCCTTCTTGAAGGAGTAAAAGAGCCTGAGAGCACAGCAAATGTCAAGCAATGAATTAAATTTGCAAGATGACGTCCCATACTTTGTACCCAGTAGGAGAAACTTAATCTGTTAGCTGGAAATGCCCGTGTCAGGAATGACTAATGTCAGCCCAGGTGATGCCTGGAAAATTAAGATATTTGGTGCTCCCTGCAGAGAAAGAGCAGGAGGATGCCTCTCAGTGTCACACTAGGAAGAAGATATGAAGAGCTGGAGGGAGGTGAAGGCAGGGGGCCGTGAAGACCTGCAGCACCCACCAGCAATGCCCAAAGAAGTCCTGAAGCCTGGCGGTGGGTTTTCTGCCTGCACTGGTGCTCAGGAGGATGCCAGCTTGATTTCGGTGCTTAGATTTTGGTGTCCCATCAAACAGTGCTTGCTGTGTGAGCGGTCCAGAGCCAGGTGGCCAGGGCAATGCAGTTAAGGCTGTCAACCACCAAGATGGGCTTGGCTGAAACAACACAGATTCGAAGCTAAAATGCCCTCGTGCTTCATCGATAGAATTATTTTTTATGAAAAAGGCCACTTCTCATTAAACAATTGTCTGTCATAATTGTCTCTAAAGGTGTCATTACCGAGAAGTCAGCTGTCACTGGCACAGATGTACTCATGGAGATGTCTCTGCCTAATTCTAATGAACCAGCCCCACGCAGCATTGCTGCAGGACACAGAAACAGCCCTGGGGTGCACTGAGGGGTGTCACAGCTCGGCCTTGGCTTTCCCCAGATGCTGGTGTGGTGTCTCCGGGCTGCTGTGGCAGGAGAAGTTGATCCTCCCTTGCTCTGAGCCATTTTCAGTGCTTGTCACAGGAAAACCAGGCTCAAAGACTGCGGAGATGCAGCAGCCCATGGCAAGAGCAGCACTCCTGCCACTCATTCTCCTTCATCCCCTCTCTCCACTGGAGATGTTCCTCCTTCACTTGGGTTTTGTGGCTTTGGAGTGAAATAATTCATGATAAAAGGAAAAAAATAATGTGTTTGGATCAAACCAAGAAGAAAGACTTCAGAAATTTAGCAGAGATGAGAGAAACAAAGCAATTAGTTTGGGGTTGACCTACAGCACTTTGTTTGTGAATAAAGCATTTAATTTGAGCTGAGGTGAAATACTTTTCTTCCTATTTGGCTTCTAACCCTTCCTTCTTTTTTATTTAGCTTAGGACAGTTCTGAAATAAAGCAGAAGTTCAGCGTGTTTTTTCACTTAATACGCTGAAATGAGATGTGTTAACATTTGTCTCAAAATACTGCAAGAGTTCAACATTTCCCCCCTTTTTTTCTTGTCAATTCTGTTCCTCAAATTTAACTTGAATCCTCAAGCAGCTTTTGGTCTCCTTCCAAAAATTCGCTGTTCATCAAATTCACCAGTCTCTGGAGAAGATGAGCTGCCTGTAACTCCTGATCCTCGAGCAAGGGCAGAGCTGTGCCCCTTTGGCTTGGGACTCCCAGTCCCTTGGCATCAGCCTTCGCCCTGCGTGTCCTGCTGAGGCTCCCCATGTGCTGCATCCCATTTCAGCAAATGCTTTCAATGGAAGGGGGCAAAAAGACACAGCTTTTGCAGCAAGGGTGCACAGAGCAGCTACCCACAGCCTCCAACACGGGTACAGCAGGCGTCAAGGGGCACAAGGTTTGCCCTTTCACTTAATCCTGGCAATTAAGGGCAGTCCATTATTTGCATCTCCTCATAGGAGTATGACATTTTTTAGGTGTTTTTGTAATGAGTATACCTGCAATTTGCTCAGTCCTTTTTTCAGCTTCTCTTTGCCTTATGACAGCACACGATATAGCCTTAAATGCACAAAGCTTTTAAATTATACAAGCAGATCATCCTGGTTATATTTTTCATACAGCTTTCAGTGTCTCACTGCAGAGTCAAAGCATGTCTGCCTCAGATTCATCAAACACTGAGCCAGGTTCCACTTCTTTTAAGCATTTCAATTAATGCATAATAAATAAGTAAACAAAAACATAAATTTTCCCCTAAAAGTTAGGCGCAGCCTTCTTGGCATTGTCTCTTGATTCATGTTGTTTAAAGTATTTGTTTTCTAGCGTAGCCTTTTTTTAGCCTGCTCATGTTCCTCCCCTGCTGAAGATCAAATGTTTTCCCTCGTCTGTGCCAGGTTTATACCAGAGAGATCCTGCATGAAGAGTCTTTAATAAGCTCCCTAATAGGCTCTAAATATAATAATCCAAATAGCACTCAACTGGCTGGTGCCTCTCTCTCTTTACGTTTGGTTCGGGCTCTTTATTTTTGCTCAGAGGTTGTGCAAGAACTCTGACCGTATCGTGAACCATCAGACAAATCCCCTTTTTCATCTGCATGATCCTTGCTTTGCCAAGGGCTGAGCAGCAGAGCAGAACCTCTGCGTGCCTTTTGGATAAGCCCCAGACAGGTCCCCACCTGTGCGACGTTTCGGTGCGCTCCGTCGGGTTTGAGCCCTGCCTTCAGAATTAAAGCCATCCCTGGTATTAGATGCACGCGTTTTGAGCAAAAAGCCGTTTCTTCATGCAAAAGGAGGAAAGATCAGAGAAGGTGGTTTCAAAATTAAACTGAAAGAGCCATTGCAGGGCTGGCTGCTTGTGGCAACTGTGCCTGCAAAGAGACCTGGGTCAGGACTGAGCGAGGAGCGACCTACACCTCTCAGCTCCCTCACAGAAGCTGTGATCTTGGAAAAGTGGTCAGAGCTGCATAATCCTGTCCTTGGGGCTGTGCTTATCCAAATTAAGCCATGTAGGAAGGTAAAAGGAGTAAGATGTGTAAGTAAAGAAGAGCTATTTTCAGTAATAAGCTGGGTGTAATCAAAGGAAGATGACAGCATGGTTGGGGTTGGGGATAGAAAGTTCCTATACCAACAAATAAAAAGGAGAATATCAAGTAGAAGTAATATCAAGATTAGAGAGAAATTAAGGTAACCAGCAGCAAACCCTGTAAGATTCAGGTGATCAAGAAAGAGGAGAGAAGGCAAGAGAAGCACACCTTGGTGTGGGGATGTCTGGATGCAGGTGACCCAGCTTCGATGCCTTGTCTGGGTGAGCACGGAGGCAGCGGCATCTAAAAAATCCCCAAAGGAAAACATCTGTAGCAGTGGTAAAGGGATGCAGAGCAAATCCTCCAGGCTGGCTGAGGTCTGGTGTTGCTCTAGTGTTTGTCCTCTTCGCTGACGATCACTCACATGTTGATGGTAAACAGCAGCCCAGCAGGGAGTTGGGTCTTGCAAACGTTTAATTTCTACCTTAAAATCAAGCGATGCCTCTTGGAGCTGGTAATTCAATACAATGACTCACATCAGTGGCTCCCATTGCCATCGGCTTTACCTGCAGAGTTTTTCCCTTGCCTGCTCCATGGAGTGCATCAAACATGAAGGAAGCAGTATTTACATCCTTGCTTACACCTGGCTTTGAAGACACATAGAAGGCAAGAATCAGAAGGGAAATGTGCTGCCACTCGTGTTGCTTTGCCCACAGTGCTCCTTGCTGAGCCCCGCTTGGCTGAGACGCTGTGATCCACAGCTTCACAGGATCCGGGGTCAGTATGTAGCAAGCACTTGCCTTCATCCTTGCTCCCCCTACTCCAGCACCCCTGCTTCTCCTTTTCTTTTTCTCTCTCTCTCTTTTTTTTTTTTTTTTTTTTTCCTTTAAAGACACCGTTGTTTTAATTTCTACGGCTTGGTTTCAGAGTGAGCACCATATAGCAATTAGAAGAGTTGCTTTTCCAAGGTACTGCAAATTCATTTCAACAACTACAGGCTTGGCTAGCAGGCCAAATTCCCTCTGTATTGGTGCAATGGCACGCCTCTTTTCCTGAAGTCTACATATTGCTTTATTCATTTATAATATCCATGTATTCAGCCTGCCAGCCTGGCATTTCAGCTCCCTCGTGGATTTTTTTATTGCCTTTAGTCAAAGCAATATTACGCAGGAGTTAGATTGAGGTATGGAAAGTCAGACGTTCCGGGTCACTTTCAGGCTTTATTTAATAATAAACCTTGCTAGAAAACAGAGGAAGGCATTGTGAAAATGCTTGCAAAGAAGAGGTTTAGATCAGATCTGGTTATTTTCTGCCTCAGTTTATTAACCTGAAAAAAAGGAATAATAAAAACTTTCTCGTACCCAGAAGGGAACGGATGGTTTTGCTTAATGAACCACATAATGTCTTTGTCCATAAAACGCTGAATAAATTTGACTTCCTTCCGCTATTTCAGTGCTATGTACGCTGCTCTCTCTCCATGAAAATTCATCGCCGTACCTGAACGCTGAGAGCTAATGAGAATTCTCTGCACTTAAAGGGCTGAAATTAAAATATCGCAATTACCGAAGTATCTTCCATTAGATGGAATTATTTATGAGAACTTGTCACTTAAAAGACGTTAGTTTTTTACTGATTCAGAAATCAAGAAGTTTAAGGCTGTTGTCATATTTTTTTTCTACCAGCCTGACATGGGAGCTTCTCTTCCTACGTTGCAGGGAGTTGTTTGGGAGAGCAAAGCCCAAGATTTCTGGCATCTTCTTTATCCACTCTAGCTCAAGTAGAGTCTCTTGAAACACTTCAGAGCTGCAGAGCTTCATCCTCACCAGATTTGATGCTCATCCTTCTCATGACCAGTCCTCCATGGGGGGTGAGCCTAGAAAGATTGAAATGTATTGTCTTGACACTGAATTTAGGGGAACACCACCCCACCAAATAATTAAATAATTACATTTTTCAGTATTTCTGGCAGAGACAAGCCTGAACTTAACATCCCAGATCTTTTATGTCCCTGCTCATATCCTCAAATCTTGGGGGTTCATTTTATAAGGGCAGTCTTATGCCAGCTGAATAATTCACCCTTGTTGTAACTTTGGGCTGCATCAGAATTTCTTTTCGACCGGAAGAGGAAAATATTCGAAATGCTTCTGTATTCCATTGTGAGGCAGGATTTCGCCTGCAGAGAAAACACCCGTTGTTAGAATAATGAACTGAGAAGCACGCAAGCAAACAAAAAATATTGGCTAGCAGGTCCTTCTTTTATTGCACGTAGGAGCAGACACCTCAGTTATACATCAGAAAATCAATGTGAGTGTGACTCGCCTGCTAACTGGTCAGCAAGAGTGAGTCAGCTTGGTCCTTGTGGTGCAAAGTCACTAAGGAAGGTAAGGATGCCGTCACCCATGGGCCCCTGGCAGCAGGAGAGGCACCCAAAGGCCTCGGGGTGTGGGGGAGCTGAAGAACATCCTCACATGCCATAAGAACAGTATTTGCCGTGGTCAGTCTTGAGTTAGTTAAAGCATTGGCAGCAGCTCTTCTCAGATGTAGCTGCTTAAATACATTTCTTGGTGTAAGGGTAGGAGAGGTCAATGTAAAGCTTGGCAGATTTTTTTTTTCCTTTTTCATTAGCCTTTTGCAAATAGAGACATTTTTGTGAAGTGAATAGTGATACCGCTGTTTCTCCAGCCCTGCCTTGCTGTTGAAGGGAGAAAAAAAAAAAAAAAAGCCTGGACAAACTAATTGCATTTCAAGGTAGCAGATACAAAAAGTCATCGGTCACGGAAAGGAGGAGAATGTTTCCTGAGCAAGCCAATTTGCCCGTTCTTGAGGCAGACGCGTGCAGATATGTGCCTTCAGCTGGGGGCTGCAAGCACAGCCAGGCATGGGTAAATACACATATGTATGTATGTGGATATACATGAGTACATGTAATATCCATGTATATATATATAATATACACGTATATCACGGTCAGCCTTCAGCTAGGGGGCTCCTTCCTTACTGTTAGATGGCATCAAACAGGAACGTGGGCTGTCAGCCCGCTGCTTGGTAGCAAAGCCAGGTGCTGCAAATGAAACGGCCTCCATCTCCCTGGGCTTCTTCTGAAACCGGTTTTGAGAAGTGAATTAAAAAAAAAAATTAAGGACTAGATACTCAATTCTTGGCTATGAATATTTATGGCAATATTGGACTTGCAAATGTAAGATAATTTAAATGTCAAAACCGGTGTAAAGTCTTTCCTTCGGAGGATAAGTCAGAGAAAATTAATCTTGATTACAAGTCATAACATAGGGAAATTAGCATCTTAGGGCATCAGTGATAAACACTTCTGTACTATCCTCTTTATAAGCCATGTACTTTATGAAGATAAGAATTAATTTTAATAAAAAAATCACCCCTTAATTAACCAGTTAGGTAATTAACAGGGAAATCCTGGTTGCATGCATGACACTGTGATTATTTCATCGTGCTAAACCGCCTCCTCTTCTGCAAGGACTCTGCCTCCACAGCTGTTTGGAGAGGAGAAGTTTCTACCTGAGACTGACTCTTCTTGTATCTGGGAGACCTGCCTTAGGGATAAACGTAGTGATTTTTGCAATTACTTTCTTGTGCTTAAAAAAGGAAATGATTTTAGTTAATGCATAGCAAAGGTCAGTGTAAGCAGCATCTCTGCAAGCGGAGGATGCTGCTACTGTCAACCTTTGCAGCCAAGCTCAGACCCTTGAACAGGACCAAGGGCTTGCAGGGATTTTCCCTGTCTGCAGGGATTTTGCTCCTGCTTTGTGCACTGCTAAAGTCAGGGTGTCAGAACTAGTTTCTGCTCTAGCTCTTATGTCAGCATTTTTAGCCATTCCTCCGCAGACCTTTGGGGTTTTGAGAGAAGCAATTCTGAAAAACAGCCCTGCTGTGAACTGGCTGCAAATTGCCATGCAGGAGGCTGAACTGCCATGGGGAAATAGAGATTTTTCTAACCTGTAATCAGAATCTGAATGCAAGGAATAGCAACGTATGTCTTTGCAGGCAGCCATGCCCTGTACAGGATCCAAGGCGTCCATTCACCTGGCACCTCACACTTGCCTCACCCATCGGACTTTTAGCTCATCTCCAATGCTGGCCACAGCCAGCTGATTTGGGGTAAGGTCTGAAGAAATTTAGAACAGAAAAGAAAGCAGCTCACAGACAAAACATCTTCCTCGTGCCAGTCACCTGCGGGCCGAATTAAGCCTCAAAGCAGAGGTTGCATGAACTGTTCAGGACTGACTCCTCAGCAGCCACACCAGAAACACATCTGACATTTGGCCTGTTGGTCTCATTTGCAGTCTTATCCTCTGGCATTTTAATTTCATGTGTTCATTTTGCACTTAAAAAAATAATAATAATCATAAAATAAATTAGAAAAACAATCAATTCTGACAAATGGACATGCCACAGGACTTGTCTTTGTTATGGTTTACATAGAGCGCCATGACCTGGGCATGTTCTGCCTTGGGATCATTTCCTGAAGCACTGTGTGGATTTGGGGTTATTGTGGCCTTGTGGCTGTCCAGTTAGGTTTGGCACCTGCAGCTCCAAAACCCTGCTGGGGTAAACTGGGACCTCATCTGTTCACCATGGTGACTTTAATTAGCCAACAGAGGTGCTGGCACCAGGCAAGGATGGCTCATATCTGCTCTCCTCTCCAGCCACGTTAGGTTTGCAATTGCTCTCTCTGCTACCACCTTCCTTGCTCCCCATTGAGCCATGGGGTACTTCCATTCTCCCTCTGCTATTCCCATTTTCACCCGCTGGTTTATTTACCCCCGGGGTTTGCTGAGGTGGGAGGGCAGCACTCTGAAACCAGCAGATCCTCTGAGATCCTGGGAGACATCAGGTCCCCCTGCAGCTCCTCGCCTTGTCTCATCGCCCTGGCAAAATGGCTTTTCTCCAAAGACGGGGCCCCTCCTCAGGGTGACACCTGTAATTCTACAGTAAGGGCAGCAGAGTGCATAGTGTTACTGTAAAAATATCAAGTGGGGCCTTTTAAGTAGTCTGGAAGGCTGTGCGTGAGTAAACACCCCAGTTTCCCTCTGGGAGCTCACATTTTTCCATGCAATGCTGCTTCAAGACCCCAGGTACCATTGCCACAGCCCTGAGCACCCCCTGCGGCACAGGTAGACCCATCTCAGCCAGATTTAATGCACCTACTTGTGGAAGGAGGGATCGTGTGGGTGGAGACACCCGAGATGACCATGTCCAGTTGGGGACCTCTTGCAAGTGCTCTTTTCCTTGAAAGCCTGGCTCTGGCAGTGCGGAGCTAGCTAAGCCATCGCTCCCCATGGTCTCTTGTGCCCAGCACAGGAGTTGGGCCAAGCCTTGTGTCCACCCTGCATGGAGAGCAACCTGTCCAAAACTTCAGGCATGGAAACTGCTGGCTGATATGCCAATGCACGGCGGTGCTCGGTTCTCCAGCCTCCTTTGAAAAAAGGTAGCTCTGAGCATCTCAAGTTTCTGCTTTAGTTTTTGTCCCTTCCTGACTCTATCTGAGCCGTTTGTGTTTCATCCTTTCAACACAGAAAAGAAAAAAGGAGAAAAAAAAAAAGAAAAAGAAAAAAAGGTGACATACACATTGAATGAGAGTGAATAGGGTTTTTCGCACCCAATGGACAGATTTCTTCCCCTTCCTCCTCCAGCACTTCACATCTTCTTCCCTCTCTCTCTTGCTGTAAATATCCTCAGCAATGGACAGACCCTAAAAGTGCCCTGAGGAGCACGCAGAGCTGTGCAGAAACCACCAGCCACGCTCAGACTGCACAAGCTGGGCTAAGAAAGCACCAACAGATTATTAAAGGGCCTTTCCAGAGCAAGAAGCTGTCCAGGACAGAGGCTGGAGGTCCCCATGAAGCTACAATCTCCTATTCTGGGCCAAGAGGAGGACTGAGAGCCACCAGGGCCACCAGTGAAGGGGACAAGGCTTCCTCCTGGTCCTGATTCCCCCCAGAACAGCCCCTGGATTCCCAGATTTGAGCACGGTGACTGCAATGCGCATGGACAAACCCTGTGCTGGTCCACTCATTCAGCAAGCCCTGCAGGTAGCCCAGAGGAAAGGCACCTTATTTCAGCTGCTCCCAAAGTCAGCAGGAAGAGACCTGAAAAAATGGACTGTAACATAACAACATAACGAGACGTCTGGTGATGAAGGCTGCCTGACAAAGGCAGACGTGCCAGCGTCCCCCCCTGCACGCCAGGAACCGGGAACCGAGTCGCTCCCAGCTCACACCGCACTCCTATTTCTGGCCTGCTGGCATTCAGCTTCTGATCTGGGGGAGGAAATGTAATTAATGGAGGACACACAGCTAGAGTGTGACAAAGGAAGACAAATCTGGCGGTGTGTTATATTTATGCCTTGCCCACAGCCAGAGTGGAAAAAAAAAAAAAAAAAGTATTTGGCTAGCATAAAAGGTGCTCTGTGAAATACAAATGCTCTTCCCTCCTTCAAAAATAGAAACTGCTGAGAAATGACTGAAATCTTCTCAGGTTCAGTAAGATCCTAAAAGCCCTGAGCCCTTCTTGAACAGTCCCATGATCATAAATCAGTGAAATAAGCCTGCAAACAGCAATGTGCTTCTTGATTTGCCTTGGTCGTGCTGTTCGAGCGCAGCAGAGGGAGATAATTTCGGTCTCCCTCAAGACACTACCTGGTCGATGTCTTTTTTTGGTAGCTCATCCAATCCCCCTGATTAAGAGACACAGAGCCGGCTCCCTGGGAGCAGCAGGGAGAGATTCAGGAGAGCTGTGCCCTCACTTGGTGCCACTTGACCGTGCTTGGTTTGGAGAGGTCAGCGACAGCCCCGCGGCAGCAGCGCATCATGGAGGGGAGATGGAGATCACTCCAGCCCTCTTCAACTCCTGATGAGAAGAGGGACAGGTACTGCCTCCTGGGAAGGACTGCCATGGAAATAGGGACTTGAAGAGGGTCTTATGGCATTAGCATAGTTGAGAGACAGCCCGGAGCTGTGCTGGGTGTAATGATTTGAAGTGCAGCCTGAGTCATTGGTTTCTCTGCAGGTGCTTGCTGGTGGGCAGTGGGATCTGTGGTAGTTCCATGTCTTTTCTGGGCTTCTGTCTGGAAACCATCTCTGATGGGGCAGAACCACGAAGCTGCTGGCAGAAGCGATGTGCAAAATCACAGCCATTCCTCAAGCACCAGCTTTCGTCTCTTCACAGCCAAATTCACAGCCAGTACCCACCTCGTCCTCCTGCACCTTCCTCAACCTCGGTGCCTCCAGGCCTGGCCAGCTTCCTTCCCCGACCACCCTCTCCCAAAACCTTCACAAATTAAGTAATTCCTGCAGTGCAACCCCCCCGTCTGCTGGAAAGGCTTCACAGGAAAGTCTTAACCATTTCAGCAACGCTAAAACTCACACGGCTCAATGCCATCATGGTACAAAAACCTGCTTTTTATGTGGATCGGGTGTTGGTTTCTGCCCCCGGCTGGGGACACTCCTTCTGACCACAATTAATTTGTGGAAACTGGAAAAAATAAAGACAGAAGATCTGGGCTGCCACAGCTTAATAACACAACTTGGGCAGAACTGCGGCATTTTCTCAGTATACTGAGGAATGTTCCAAACTTCAGCTTTAAAGTTCAGACCCCTAGAGAGGTTGTTAGATTTTAATTGCTACCTTAATCAACATTTATTAGTGCTAACCAAAGCTCCTCGTGGATTTAAAATTCAACCCATTTGTCAACTATTAATTATTTTAAGCAGACAAGCTGTTATTTCACTGGCTATATTAAATGTGACTTCTCAGCATATGTGAAATATTACAAATAGCTGCAGAAATTTTGATCCCGAATCATAATTCAACAGATAAACTATTCTCTGCCATGATCTCACTTGTCTCTCAGGTACCTATAATATCTCTTGCCCTTCTCTACCTCCTTCTCACCCGGCAGAAAGTACGAAACCCGAAGCAGGTCCCATGTGTTTCAGGAGGAGAGTGATTTGTTCTTTCCATTTCATTTCAAATTCGCTCTCCTTTGAATCCTCCTGCAGCCCGTGTGCCTCATGCGTCAGGCTGAAGGTTTTATAGTGCGGGCTCTGCCTCAAATCTTCAGCATCGTCCTGGGGGTCGGAGCTGATTTATTAATTGCCTTTCACTCTCACTGTCCCTGAGGATGCCTGTTTGCCTGCAGCCTGGCTCATTTCACCCGGCCAGCACCCCCAGGTCTCTGCTTCACCCCCAGCAGCAGAGGGGACCCCAGCACCCCTCTGGCACAGCTCCGACAGCCACCAGGGGAGCAGAGCAGACCCACGAGCCATCTCCCATGCATTGCCAAGAGAGTGTGGGAAGAAAGAAAGAAGTCACCACTCGATTTAACTCTTTACCAATCTTCACAGCTAGAAATCTTTGCCTCCTACATGCACTCCCATGCTGGTGCCTTTTGCTTACTCCTGAAACCCCAAACTCTTTGCTAGAAATTCCTAAGCTGGCCTGGTCCCTTTAAGCAATTTAATACACACGTAGGCAAAAGCCTACAAAATCAATCCATTTTGATTATCACGGCCAAAATGACTCAATATTACCAAATGACAGAAGAAGAAAAGTTGGGGGATAATCGACTGTCACCACGGTTTGCTTCTTTCTGACATGCTCTGCGAGAGAATATCCAAGTATAATAGTCTCATTCATTACAACAACATCCCAAGCGTGAACCGAAGAAGTGCAGAATAACAAGCAGATATCAGAGCAGCACGGCTCGCAAGAACAGCTGCCGTGCTTTATTTACGTGGTGATAAACCACCGAGGCACAGGAGTAGTCTGAAGCGGTTTCTTCTGCACCCACCCCAGGCAGCACACCCCACGCAGCAGAAGCAGGAGCATCGGATGCATTGAGAGCTTGCAGTTGTGTCTAAAAGCATAGGAAAGAGGATGATTTTTTTTGGTTTTGACAAGGATATCATCAACTACCCTCAATGGGGAGCAGCAGCCCGCACCAGGGAAGCACCAAGCCGTGGAGACACTTCCCATGGATGAATGTCCCCAAAAGGAGCCCCCGCTGGGTGTGCACTGCAGACAGGCAGGAGGATGGAGCAAAATAACTGCAAAACCTGGGTTAGGATTACACAGATGTCAGGAGCATGAACATTAAAATATTTAGAGGGCTGACAAGCAGCAGAGCTGGAGGAAAGGAAATATTTTGTGATAGGTGTTGGGCAATATCCCTTTGGCAGAAGCAAGGAGGAACCCAAATACTGACAGACACTGAGAACTGAAACCCAACTGCACGAGTAAATTATTTAAAGCATATTTCCAACCTGTCATTTGAAGCTAAACTATTACTTCCCCTTCAGTAGAATATAGCTGGTGAGGAAGGTGAGGGGGAAGGAGTAACAGAGCCCTGCACATTCAAAGGGAAAATCGAAAACATTATTCACTGAGCTTTTGTTCAACCAAAAATATTGCCCTAAATAGTGTTATGGATAACTAGATCTCAGGAGCAAAGCCGAGGCCAGTAAACATTCTGACAGCAGACAAATTGACTTCATTCTTGTTTGCAAGCAAAACGGAGTAAATTTAATTAATTTACCTTGTAGCACAATGTACCCAATTGCTGGAAACTAAGAAGGCAGATTTCCTGAAGGAGGAATAATAGAATCAGAGCATCACTCGGGTTGGAAAAGACCTCTAAGATCGTCGAGTCCAACATGAAGGAGACAGGATTTGAGTCTTTCAGGTTAAGGATGATGTGATGGAGGATCAGTAGTGCTGCTCTGGCACTTCTTCCTCCCTGCATCACCAGGAACAGGGAGGCAGGAGTCATCCTGGACCAAAACCCCAACATTTTATCTTCCACACAACCCCCAGGTCAGTGACAGGAGACTCCAGATTAAATGAGGTGAGATGTGCAAGTGCCCCAAACCTATTTGCATCATCCTATCAGGTGTAATCCCACTGAGGTGGGCTTTTTAGTTGCTTGCCTTTTTTATTTTTTTTTAATAATAATTGTTTTACTCTCTCATTTTTCTAAAGAAACATTCTTCAGTTTTATGGAGACATGAAGCTGAGTATCCATGAGGCACCACAAGGCATTCTGCATCACGCCATGACAAACCTTAAAGCTTTCCCATTTGCCCAGTTCTCTCGCACATTATTTCCAGGATTTCCTGAATTTCACAGCTTTTCTCTACCTTCGGGAGCTAGAATCAGAAGAGCCATTCAAGTCTGAGACCGGTGGCCTTAAGATCAGGAGAGGAGGAAGTTTTCTCATATGAATATTTATAATGAAGAAACTATTCTGACATTTAGCAAAGTAATGAGGAGCTCCGAGGTCCCCAGGGAGTTTGATGCTTAGATATTACCCTTGTGTACAATTAGGAATAATATGCCTTATATCAAACATGAATCATACCTTTTTGCTATTACCTATGATAACTCTGGAAATAACTTGGGCCACAAGTTTCTAAGTATGCATAGAAATGAGGTTAAATGATCTCATCTGGTACCCAGTCGAGCTCAGGAATGCCACCATTATTCAGTGCTCTGACATCTTTGCTATCCCATCATAAGCGGGAGACACATTTAAGTTGTTCTGCATCAGATGCTGTTTTTTATGAACAACTGATTTCTCCATGGAGAGAGATTTATGAATGGGAAAGCTGGGGGAATGTTTTTGCCATAGAGATATGATGGATTTTTTGCCAGTATGCAATTTATTTCCATCTGTTCTGTCTCTGATTAACTCCTGCGGAGTGTGTGATTAACTTAACTCCTCAAGATCATTAGCTGCTCTGCATTCCCGTTATAGTTCATCAGCACAGGACCACACACAGGCTTAAAAATGTTACACTGATTATTCTTAATGTCCAAGTCCACGCTGGCTGGTCATTCTTTTGTGATGTCCCTGGGTCTAAAGAGAGAAGGCATGTTACCAGGAAAACATCACTACTCGGAGCAAGCCCAAAATGCTAATGACAATGAAGTTCAGGTGGATCAAGGTTCAGTACAGCCCGAAAACTGTGCATGCTGCCACAGTTGGCCTTGCAGTAACAGGCATTTTCTTCTGATCTTAAATATCTACCAATATAAAACCTACAACAACTTAATAGAAGCAAGCAGCCCCAGCTCATCCGCAAGGCTTTTGTCTGAGCTGTCTTTCAAGTGGCTTCCTCTTGTGAACAGAATAAGGCCAGTAATGAATGTGTCCATAACAGAGACTCACGTGTCCTTGCCATGCAATTAATTAACCATCAGTCTCACTGATATTAGCGGGTGCAGAGCAATAGCAACATAGGGACAGGACCTGGTCCATTGCTTGGCAGCATCAATCAGATCCATCTCAGCACGCCACCACGGCTACTTTATTGCTGCACCAGAAACAAAATGCACCTCTATGAGATAAGAGATTAATGTGCATCATCAAACTCCTGCTCAAGCTCCTTCTTAGAACTCCAAACCTACAAACACATGCTTTGGCACCTGGCCTTGCTCCTATCTACCCATTATTTGTGTTTCCATGCCAGGATGAGCTCATCTGAGATAAGGATGAGGGGCCCCACACCACTGTACAGGTCCCCATGGATGTTAGGTACCCACTCAAGCTCTTCCAATTCCTTATTCTCTCACTTCTGTACTCTTTTCGGCTTCCTCTTTAGTCCGTAGATTTAACTTAGATATGTATTGAATGAATGATCCAAAAGAGGGAAGATCGGAAAGACTTTGTACTGGATAATATGCTCTGAACCAAGCCGAACTGAAATTACTAAAATGCCTCAACGTTTTCCAGAAGAGCAGAAAGCCTTCCTAGCAGCCTTCCTTCCTAGGAAATCCTTCCTAGGCTGCTTTTCAGTTTCCCCATTCCTCCCTGTGCCAGGCACTGGCTACGAAAGCAGTTGTTGCTCTCTTTCCTCACCTACAAATACGATCTCTCCTGGCCCGTTGCATCTAAGGAATGGCATTTAGCTGATAACTGCTAAGTGCTTGGCATGGACGTTTGGAAAGCTATGCAAAGATGGGGTTTAATTAGATGGTAATTTATTTCTGAGGAAAAAGAATAAAAAGGAAAAAAAAACAACTTTGGGTATTTCATCAGATACATCCTGTGAACATCAAACACGAGTGCCAATGCCAAGCGTTCCTTGTGGCGTGCCAGCAGCGTGTGCGCTTCCCTGCCCTGCTTTGTCTGCCACCGGTTGCATGCCCAGGAATGTGGCAGTGTGCTTATTAACAGCAGGAATTATCCACTGGGTCGTTAAGAAAAATGCTAATTCCAGCCACCGAGTGCGAAAACTGGTAATTTTGTCAAGTACGTGTAGTCAAATAGGACTTTTTGGCAGCCAAATGTTGATGTAGCAGGATGTGCTTTTCTGATTGGCATATGCTAACAGTACTACCTCCCCAGCCAGGGGGAGGATAATTTACTTTTCATTTCCATTGGAAATGAGGTGAACCAGAATGTGGTAGATTGTTAAAACCTAGCTATGCGGTTTAATTGATTTGCTCAAAAGCACGACACCCTGCGTCCTCAGCCCTCTCCGTCATCACTTCCAGGAAACCAGCAAGGACAAATCTCCTGAGATGCTTTCCAACCCCTTTGGGGTCTCGTGGCCATTTCCCAGGCATGTCCTAAGGGTTCAAGGGGCCTTGGGGCTGGTTGAAAGTCTCTGCACTGAGAAATCCAGGCAGGGAGGGACCATCTCTGCTCTCTGCCACAAAGCAGCTGTCATGACCAGGGGATAAAGTTCCCCTAAAAATCAGGTGTGCATCTCATCTGCTCCTGGGTCTGCTCCCTGCAGGTGGGGTCTTTGGCTGCCCTTCCATGGGGCACCCTGGTGTAGGGCACCCCGCTGCTGCCAGCTTTCCCTGCTTTGTTTGCTTAGTGCAACCATGCACTTAGAAAAAAGGCCCACTTTGGGAAAACATGAGAAGCAATTTCAAAAAATATTTACCTTTTATAGCTTCAGTATAAGGAACTTTTTCAGATACTTTTTTTTTTTCCCAATGGAAATATTATGAACTATCCTAATTCTTGTCTTTTATTTTATTTTATTGTAATACTTGCAGTATTCCAGTAAGAAGTGTTTCAATTGCTACCATATCTCCGTAATTTTTAATTTCCATCCACTTAAGTGGTCCAAGACCCAGCAAAACAGCTACAAATACCTGTTAGCAGCTCCAAAGCCATGCACTGACAGGCCATGAAAGCAGCCAGTATTCGGCACGCTGGTAACTCAGCCAGCTGGATTTGCTGGCAGCAGAGGTGACCTGGAGCTGAAGCAGAGCCTTCATTTCGGGTTTCCTCAGATGGGATAAGTAGGTCCTGCTCGGGGAACTCGCCATTGATTTTATGCACCTTGAAAGTAAATGTCAGTAATATCACAGAAATAAAGGAAATAGAAAGTGACTCTGCAAAGCCTTCTCCTCACTGCCAATAGCAGCTTTGAGCTCCTTCGTGATGCTTCCAGGGAAAGGATGCTTCAAGTGTGGGGCTGCCGGTAAGGAGATTCTGTTGCTGTGCTTATTAGAGGGAAAAAAAATCATAGGAGTTTAATTGAAACCTCAAAACTGCTCAGTGTGTTTATTGGAAGACGTGATCCATTAGGGAAAGATTCTGTCCTAGGTGCAAGAAACCTTAATATTAAATTAATTAAGATTGCTTTGGCACAATAATAGAGGAAAGGACACACTGAGGGGTGGAACTGGTCCCCATGTTGCACCCTCAGGGATGCTGCTTGGGGCTACCACACACATATAGGTAGGAGCCAGGGACAAACGTGACCCATGTGGCTTCCAGTGAGGCACACTTGGGGTTCCTTTTACCTTGGGTGAGGCACAGCACCAGCTGCACCTTCAGTCTGCATCTGCATTAAATGTGTGTAATAGATGTAATGCTTCCCCTCCAGATATATAAAGGGTAAAGTCAGGAGACTGGGATAAAACTTCCTTCCGAAGGGGCCTGGGGAACCGTGCTCCTCCAGGAGCCACCCTGCAGCTCAAGCGAACAATCCTTCCCAGAATTTCTGGTTTACAGGGCTCGTTTCAGCCCTCTGGGGAGCCACCAGGCCAAGTTACGTGTCCATCTTCCCCATCAGCGTGGCGAACGCTTCTGGCTGCTTCCAGCAGTAACCCAGGGAAACGGCGGGGCCAAGGAACGCGAGGGACGGCTCGGCAGGAACAGAGCACGTCAGCACGAAGCTCCGCAGGGCCGAGGGAGCTGTTTTCTGGACAAAAGGTTTAGAAAGAGGCACGAACACCAGCGGTTCTTCTTTTGTTTCACTCGATTTCACTGGTCCCTTCCCCTGTGCCTCTCCCACGCGCTCGTCTGGGAGGCCCCAAGCTCGCATCCTGCCGAGTTCTGTGCTCTCCTGCTCAGCTATCAGCGCAAATCGAGTTGTGTTGAGCTGACCAGGAGAGGCTGCTAACTGCATTTTTCCCCTCCGGAGGTGTGATTTCATTTCCCTAAATTTCCATTTGTCTTCTCACGAGCTGATGGAGCCCCAAACCCAGACCTGCTCTCTCTGCGGTGTCTGCACCTAACTGCAGTGCTTCGTGCTTTGCCTGGGATTAAAATCTATGAAAACAGAGGGCTAAGAGAAAGCCAGGATGGAAAGTGTGTTGCTGCTGGAGCCCCCAGGAGGCCAGAGGCACATTTTTATGAGGCCAGCATCTGGGCAGAGGTTTCTGCTGGGGTTTCACCCTCCGCTGGCATCTGCGGTGTCCCCGTTTTGCAGAGCACATCCAGAGAAGAGAGGTTGGGGTCAGTGTAGGGCAGCCTTGCCCAGGGCCTAATTCTGCTGCCTGCAAGGCTCGTGGAAATTGGAAATTCAGCACCCTTGGTGGCCATGTTACAAGGTGGGCTTCCTTAACTATAGGAGAGTTTTGGTACAAACCAAGACGGGACAGAAATCTTTAAATAAATCCTTTCATAGAATGTATGCAATGTATGAGACAGCTCCTCAAGCTTTCGAAAGACTTCCCAACACAATTAGGGAATGAATCAAGACTGTAAAGAAAACTCAGAAAAGACTTTTCAGGTTCTGCATAATTATATTAGGCAAGAGTAATTTTTAACTTGGACGATGCTGTTGAGTGAAATCCAATGAGCTCTGAATCCCAGGTGACAGCGTGAAGCATTTCCTTTTGCTCATTTGCAAAATGGTAGGACAGAAGGAGGTTCATCAGCTGAAGCAGCACAAACAGCAGTGGGACCACAGGGCTTTTTTCATAGTCAAAAAAATATATATTCTATATATAATATAGAATTTCATAGCTTTTTTTTTTTTGGGTGAGCCTGAGCAAAGTCTCTTCACCTGTGTGCACCAGCTCAGCACAGCTGAGGCTAAATTGTGAAGGTTAAATAAATAAAGCTGGTCCTTGACAAGCACATTACTCTGAGTGAAAGCCTGTCATCTTGTGCCAGCTGAGAACTTGGTCCCTGCCGCTTAATGATCTTTCTCAGTGTCTTGAAGCAACTCCAGAAGATAACTTCTTTGTATACAGGAGGCTGTGAGACGTGTTAGGTTTTAGAAGACAACACAAGCTTAGAAAAGTGTCATCTATTTAACAACAGAGACCGTCAACAGCTTGCAGCGGTGGGGTATATCTAGGAATTTCCTTGGGAAATTGTCCACAGAGGAGCTCTGTTATTATTACAAGCATAAACCAAGAGACGATGTTCTCACAATGTGGGCTGCTAGAGACAAAACCCAGCTGGTACTTCTACTACATGCATCGAGCTCTGCAGCACAAGGCTGTACAGAGACTTGAGCTGACTAAAGAAAACTTTGGCAGCAGCATCCCTGCCTGTCTTCACCAAAAGAGGAGCTGCGTCTTGCTTAAATTTATGGACAAAGAAACTGAAGTGCTTCTGATTGCAGTGCACCTGCTACGCACATGATTACATGCTTCTTATTTCTTTGTTTTAGGGATCCTCTGTTGCATTCTGGGTTGTTGTTTGTCGGGTTTTAGTTTGGTTTGGTTTGATTTTTTTGTTCATTCTTCATTTTTCCATTCATCTCTGGTATTTCTGAATCCCTCCAGGACAAAGAGAATGTATATCTGAACAAGATACTGGGTATAAAGCACATGCCTGGACACCATGGTGATCATGCTGTGTGTGGTGGTGGTGAAGGGACATCTCCATTTGAGATGTTGGTAGATGAGGCTTTCCTGGGTTTGAGGCTGCAGAGGGACATGGGGTTGGCTCAGGGTGCAGGGTTGCTTCTGTATTTTAAAGCACTGAGCTGCAGGAGATGTGTCTATCTGGGTGGAAGAAGTTAGCGTGTCTCGTAACCCCACCAGAGGGCAAAGTTCCCTGTTACTTCTTGTAGTTTTGTCCTTTTGTTGGTGTTTCCTTGCTTTTAATAAAATTGCTTCCATGGCAATTTGCAGTATGCAGTTCAATTCTTGTTAATAGTTTGAAATTTTAAACTTTGAGGGGCTTTTGATCTGTCACATACTCATCTCAGGGATGTGCAGTGCCTCCTCCTGAACCGCTGAACAGCAAGGACGAGCCCTGCAGGTGCCCAGCAAATCTTTTTCCCCAGGCTGCTGCTTGTTAAACTCAGCTCCAGCAGGTTCCTCGGCAGTGCAGGAGGCCCTCACAAAGGCTTCCTGCTTTTATTTGACACGAACAGCGACTTCCACTTGATTCAATCACGGCTTAATTTGATCCTCCATTTAATTTTATCAAAACTGCAGTAATCAAATAATTTGTACTAAAACCATTATAACTTCCACTTGTTTATTCTGATCAATTTTAATCCGTTAAGGCACAAGGGCTATTGGATAATTTGATTACTGGATAAGGGAAAGCTGTCATTAAATCTACAAGGGAAGGCCGGAGCACAAACTGAAAGTTAAAAACATCCCAAGTAGAGCTCATAATAAAGAAAAAAAATAAGAAAATAACATGCTGTTATTTAGAAGTCATGCTACGCACAATGAAAGCTAAGAAGCATCCTACTGCTTGCAAGATAGAAAGATAACAGCATGTTTTGGTCATGACATTTGTGGCAATGAACAACACTGAAAAGGGGAAGAAAATGTAATTGGGTGTGAGTGAATTTGACTTTCATGAGCATTGACCCACCTGAATGAACGTATGTCAGTGGAGACTGAGCTTTCCCTCTGCTCAATAAGTCTCTAAAACCAAAGGCAGCAGAGTAAGAGGAAGGAAAAGATTTCCACTGCAGGCTGCTCCTCTGCTGCCATGAGAAATGAAGCACAATCCGCTTCACTGACCATTCCTCTTGCCTGACTGTGCCACGTCTCTCTCCCGCAGGTCAACACTTTCATCTCCTTCGTGTTCCCCATGGTCGTCATTTCCGTGCTCAACACCATCATCGCCAACCAGCTCCTGGTCATGTTCAAGCAGGCAGCCCAGGAGAACCAGGTGTGCACCATCGGCGGGCAGCAGACGATGCTCAGCATGTCCATGGAGCCCGGCCGCGTGCAAGCCCTGAAGCACGGCGTCAGGGTCCTGCGTAAGTAGCAGCACATTTTGGCACTGAACTTGTCTGTGTAAATCTGATCTGAAGGTGAATAGGTAGAAATTGGTAAATGCTTTCATCCGAAACATCTTAAATGGAAAGTAACTTTTTTTTTTTTTTTTTTAATCCAAATTGCTTCCAACAAATGCTTTGACATTTGCCATAATTGTCCAGTCCTCATCTCAAAGCCTCACATTCTGGAAATTGTATTTGTTTCTTCTCTTGGTCTCTTTCTTCTTCATTTATTTCTTGCTTAGACACCAAGAGTCTTCTAGGGAATTTTATCCTCTATTTCCCTTTATTTTCTTTTTCTCCCAGAGACAGTTTTCTGAGTCCTAATCTTCCCTTAAAGCATACAAAAATTCATTATAGAGAAAGCAAGCTAGGGATTTAAGTAGTGTTTAATTCATTGTGCTCAATGAAGGAGAAGTTGAGAAATGAAAACTGCAAATTTAAGGAAAAATATGCTTTGTGTTCTGTGAGACAGAAACAACTCGGTATTACCAATTTCTGCTCCTCCTTCTGTCACTGGGCAGCTCCAGCCCGAACAGTTCCCTTTCAGCTGATGCTGACCTGGGGCTCCGAGTGTGATCCGGGAACTGATGCAGATTTAAAACCAAAGATATTTTGTGGGGTTGGGTTTCAACAGATCAGCCCGAGTGACCACAAGGCACAGGATGGGCAGCTCCACTGGTGCTGCCCATGGTCACGTACGGCTGCAGATCCCACTCGGTGGCCCCACGCTGCTGGGGGTTCCTTCCCCTGCTCCCCAGGCAAAAGCTCCTGCTCCGAAGAAGTTCGCTGCTTCACCAGAGGGTACAGAAAATCAGTTTTGCCCTGAAGATACACACACAGAAATGAGTTTCTCACAAACCATCACAGCTTTGATTCAGATTTCCATTTTTGTCTTCCTGACAGAAAAAAAAAAATAATAATTGATTAAATCAGAATGTTTTTCCTCTTCAGAATACTGACTTCCAATTCCGTAGTGAAACAATGTTAAAATGTCACCATTTCTGTTGATTTGATAGCAAAACATTTTTCACACAATCCTTGCCTGAGGCAAGGCAGTGACAGGCAACGGCTCTGTCGGCGGCGGCAGAGAATTCCCCCGTCCCTGTGCTGCACGTAACCAGGGTCAAGCAAATCTGCGCTGGTGCTCGGTGTCTTACAGCAGCACACCGTGCATCATCATCGTTGGCCCCGTGCCTTCCTGGGGGCTGCACGTCACCTTTTTGTGAGCTGTGTTTTTTCTGCTCTCACCAAACTCTGCAACCAATGTTTTTGCAAACTCTGACCCAGCCATACACGGTATCACAATAAAGATGTTTTCTCTGTCCTAAGCCAAATTTGCATGCAGCAGAGGGAGAAGAGAAGAGAAGAGAAGAGAAGAGAAGAGAAGAAGAGAAGAGAAGAGAAGAGAAGAGAAGAGAAGAGAAGAGAAGAGAAGAGAAGAGAAGAGAAGAGAAGAGAAGAGAGAGAAGAGAAGAGAAGAGAAGAGAAGAGAAGAGAGAGAAGAGAAGAGAAGAGAAGAGAAGAGAAGAGAAGAGAAGAGAAGAGAAGAGAAGAGAAGAGAAGAGAAGAGAAGAGAAGAGAAGAGAAGAGAAGAGAAGAGAAGAGAAGAGAAGAGAAGAGAGAAGGAAAAAGGAACTTCCTCTTATATGAATGGTATTAAATTTTGCAGAGCTTTGAGGGCTGGGTATCTAAGTATATTTGGGATGAATTCCTAAGCCCTGTTATTGAAAATGCCTTTCTCCATATTTCACATGCAATAAAGGGTTCACCTTTGCACTTGTAATTACTGCAGTGTTTCAAACAACATTTATAGCTGTGAGCACAAATGGCCATTTATGAACTGCTTGGATGAGCACTCGTAACTTCACAGAGAGACGAGGCACAATCATCATCTCCCCGCAAGAAGACAGAACGAGCTTCAATATTTGTTTATTCTTCCAGACAGCCACAATTAGAGTAATCACAAATAATCTTTTTCTTTTGCATTTGTTTGCAGATATGTAAAGCTACAGAGCAGACCTGCTCGCACACACAGACTCTCCGAGGAAGAGCTTTTGAAGGAATTCAAAAGCAAAACTGGCCCAGCATTTCAATGATTGTGTCAGCAGCAACTTAAGACTTGAATATATGGCTTTATTCCTTTCTTTTTTCTGCAGAGCTCAGGTTCAGACAAAGGTTAAATGAAAGATCCTGTACCCAGGAATTGAGCTGTGCTGTGAAATACTGGATGCCTTAATTAAGTAAGCTGAGGAAAAGACCAAAGAATCTGGTAGCTTTATCGGCTGACAGATGATAAAGCAAAAGCTGTTCAAAAATAGCACGTTAAGATATCTAATAAAATACACCAGCTCTGGATTTACACTGGGAGAGCCCTCGTGAGCATGAGATGGTGTTTGCTAGCTGAAAGCTTTCCGACTGGTGGTTCTCATTGCAAGGCTCTTGGTAGCTGCAGTGCTTTGGCCCCAGTTTCCATAAGGAAAGAAATCCTGGCTCTAGAGAAGCCACCAAAAACCCCCATTAGATTTTTCTCCAGATTTTTCCAGCTCTTTTTCCCAAGGGATGCATCCCATGAAGCGTGCTGTGCCTGTGCCACAGGCAATCCACCGGGTACACCACGGCTTCAAACACCACGCCTGTTGAGAAAAGCAGTCAGAACCCCAGAAAACATCGGATCCTATTAGGCTGAGGGGTTTCCTCTCCTGCGTCTTGCTTTAGGACCGAGCCTCAGTGCTCCCAGGACGGGGCTGTGCTTCCCTGCCCTCCTCTTGTGCTCCTGCCTCCTGCCGGCAAGTGAGTAGCTGCCTTTTCTCACCTCTGCTCCAACAGCTCACACCTGACGCTCTCCTTTCGGTGTTGTACACTTATCTAACATCAAGAAGGGAGACTTGTTGTGGATAATAACAGAGAGAACTACATCTACGGCTGTCATTCCCCAGGCACTGCTCGGTGGTGGTGGGAGAGCATCCCGCACCTCGTTTCCCCCTCAGCAATGAAAACCAGCCCTTCTTGCTCTGAACAATAAGCTTCTTTTCTTCTTCTCCAGGCCAATTTTTGCTTTTGTTATGTATTGCAAAGCTTAGAGAAGTCTGCAGAAGTGAGGGCTTTGGTCCTGAAGGTCTGAGTTGGTGTGGCAATGGGTCAGAGGTGGCACCGCGGGGCGCTGGGCAGCGATGCGCAGACATTGTGTGCATCTTCGTGGTCCCCTCCCTGCAGGGAGGGCAGAGCGGCTGCTTGTGCCCTTTCTGGACTGAAAAAGATCCAGCAAATATGAAATCCATTGTCAGTTTTGCCTGTGTCTCACCACATCATGCAGAAAGGCTCTTTTTATCCAGCAAGTGTTGCTTCCTCTCATTTTTCAGATGCACTTGACTACTGGAGGTGCTTGATTCACATTTACTTTTGTCACCTCTTCCTCACAACTTTTTTTTTTTTTTTTTTAACATCTGAGCTGTCTGAAAAGCAGCAGAACCAAACACAGGTTCACATGATTTATCCTGGCCTCCACGGCATCCAAAACCATCTACCCAGACTGGACAAGTTTATGGAAGGCAGTGGGGAAAGAAAAATGGCACTTGTCCACACTAATAAAATTGTTGGCACAAAATCAGGCTTTGTGAGGGTCAAAGTATTTTCCATTTCCAAAGGTAAACTTTGGCCTGAAGTACAGAAAGCTTGTTTTTGTCTTAAGGGTGAAATGTTTCAGAACACATCAAACTAGCGCTCAGAAAAGAAATTTTTGCAGTTCATGGTTTGATGAGATCGGAGCAGCAAAAGCCCTTCTTCCTTCTTCCACATCTACTGAGAGAATGTACTTATTATAATGGTCAGGCTAACAGCTTCATTCAAAATGTCCACAGCATCATTTTCCTCCTCTTTGATAGTGTTTTCTTGGCTCTGTCTGACTTTGGTCGTGCACAAAATAATTAGGGAGCTCGGGATCAGGGAACTGTCAGCCCAGCTGCCTGTAAGCCAGCTCGTTAATTCGCTAAGCGTGTGATTCCTGATTGCAATTCCCTCTCTGCTGTCAGCATTCTCCAGGTGTGAGGATCCCAATTTGGAGAGCTCCAGGAACTGGCAGCTCTCCAGCTCTTTTCTGAGGATAACTGGGCAATGTTTGGGCAATGCAGTGCTGCCACTACCGATACCTCCCACCAAGGGATTTCAACCCTCCATCACCCAGCCAATACAGCTTCCAGGTCTCCAAAAATAAGCCACCTCCATTTTTTGTGTGTTTTTTTTTTGACTTTTGTTGTTGTATTATTATTGCCTGGTTGTATTGAAGGGGTGCTGGGGAGCTGAGTCTCTTGGGTGCTGTGTGATACTGCATGGAAGGGTGAATCTCCTCTGATTGCACATCCTGACACACCAACCGTTTGAGAAGGTAGAAGACTTCCCAAATTAATCTGAACTACAGCACTAAGTCTTAAATACATACAGGCACACACTCATCCTTCATAACAAGCAGCTTTCAGCAGCTAAAACCCTGTACACACTGTCCAGACTATTGCATACCAAATCCAGAGGCAATACAAACATTTTTGGTCTCATTTTTACACGTACAGCTGCTGAAAAATCAGGGCATACTTGAGCTTGGCTCAGGCTGAAAGCGCTGTTTGGCCAACATCCTCTTCTCGAATGGGGACAGTTTTGTGACATGAACTTATTGTCCCCATCCACACACCAGGCTGGTTCCTGCAGCAACTGGAAGGAGGAGTCGCTGAATGGCACAGCTGAGCACGGAGAACAACATCGAGGCAAACTGATGGACGTAAAGGGGAGGCTTTGCACGTCCCTGGGTGGACATTGGCTAAGCCTATTAGTGTGATCAGTTCCAGGTAGCATTTGCTCCGTTACAGGAGCTGCTTAATGAAAGCAGTCAGAAAGCACTTAGAGAGGTTTAAGCAATTGAAACAATATCCTTCAGTCTCCCACCGCTGGCTGGGTGATGCTTCAGTGAGGTGCTTCTTAGGAGAGGAAATTAAACCATGTTTTTTTATTGAAAATCTGAGAATTTCTAAATTGTGATTCTGGGGCCTCTTCACTTCTTCAAGTAATATCAGGCAAATGCCAAGTGTTAAGGAAGCATTGGTGCAGCCCACATGTTTCATTCCTTTGTGTGTGAGTAATTCCCCTCCTGAATTAAAGTCCTGAAGAATTCATCCATTCCTCTTCTTGGCTGTTCCAAGTCTGAGCTCTCAGTTTGAGGAGAACACTGCAGAACAATGGGCAGAGCCCTTCTTACCTCCACCCTGCTCCTGCTCCTGCTGAGCCGGCGTTGCAGTTCAGGCGTTCGTGGTTGCAGCTCTGAAGCTTTGTTCACTGCAGAAGCACACAGCAAACACATCCTCAGAGTCCCCTTTGTAAGCAGAAAGAGCTCAGGGAGGAATAAAAGACACATGAGATAACATGTGGGGAATTAAGAGGGGCTGCAAAGGCTGTCAGCTTGGGTTATAGCAGATCTTAGCAAACAGAAAGAGCCTTGAACCTGGTGAGGAGAAGGCAAGAGCCCCCATCTGTCCCTCAAAAGGGAAATTTTCTGTCTTTCTTCTCCTCCAAACACCCTGACATCCCTGGAGGAAATGACACGAACAAAGCTCAAATTGAATGCAGCACCTTCTTTCTTTTCACAAAGACTGCTTTACAAGGGAACTTGGGAAGAGGCCCTGGTCTGCACAGTGCTGGCATGGGCATGCTGCTCGCTGGGCCCTGTTCTTTGCTTAGCTTTTAACCTTCCTATTTTGCCTTGCTCTTTTTGGATAAAACCGGGTCTTGTTGGTGCCAGGGGATGTTTTAACCACCAGCATGAGCAGAGCCAGGAATTCACATCCATTTTCAAACCTGTCAGCTGAAGCCACTGAAAATCAGTACTGGAGCTTGAGTATGAAACTTTGTTTTTTGAAACCTTTTAAAAAGTTTTTCTATTTATTCTGCTATCTGAAAATAATATGGAAAGATAAAAGCAGATCTCTGGCTGCACTGGAATGGAAACCAAGTCAAATCTCATATTTACACTGCTCAGTAATGAGTACAAGAGCACAGGGGGATTGCATCCCGCAAACACTGCATCTTCACCAGTTTCTAAAGGAGCTGAGGGCTTCCCAGACCCTTTCTTGTTCCCAGTTTCTCTTCTTTTTTGCTCTCCCAGGCACTATTGGTGCATATTGGTGGTCTCCAGTCTCCACTGGTGGGGATCGACTTTTATGGAAATCCTTTCTTCTGCAGCCTTCTGACCCAAATACCAGCATAAGCAGTTTTCATTTTACTAGGCTCATGCCCACATTGTAACTACCACAACCCCTAGTCTGGGGCCTGCTGGAATAAATATTGCCGACGACCTGTCAGGTACTGCATCATGTTAACATAAACAGTGCCTGGAGCTTTAGCGAGGCACTGCCAGCCACATCTGCACTTGGCCCAGCTCTCTCCATCTTTCACATCAAACCGCACAGTGACGTGTTCACTTTGGGATAGATCCTCTTGTAACGGCACCAACTAAATAAGAGCACAGACCCAAGGAGCTTCGAATACACAGGGGCTGTTTCTCCAGAAACCAAAATTAATGCAGATCCCAGCCATGAGCCCCATTATGCTGCCTTATAGGTTATTCGGTACCAGCAGGAGCGTGTGTTCCTTGAGCATCGCTGGAGATGTGACACTGCTGATGTGCTGAGCCTCAGGAAAGGCTGAGAGATTTTGCTCCGATAGCTCTGTCCCTACCCAAACAGCTCCTGCCTTTGCCCACAAGTTCTGATATGCTGCATGTATTTCAGCTCCCCTCGAAACACAAAGGAAAAGTGGTAAATTGGCCAAAATTGCCGCAACAAAGCTATCAGGGAGGGTGGGTTGGAGCTTCTCTGGAGGTCTTACCAACTGCAGATGCAGCTGAAAGCAAGAGCAGCATCTCTTTTCTCCCTCCACTGGGCACTGCCAGGGCTTTGTACACATGAGGCTCCAGGTTCATGCTAACACCGTGCCAGTTTTCTGAGACATTGGCCCTGGACAAGGGCTGCCTCCCAGCCAGAGCCCCAGGATACACACGGTAAAACAAAATACTCACTGCAATTTAATGCAATTTAACTTCCCGGATTGCTTCCACATTCAGTTTAGTCTGAAAGTCAAGACTGGCACGGTTTAAATCTTCTCTTGCACAATGTAAAAGCTGTCGCTCAAAATTTATGTTTCCTGCGTGATAAACAGGGACTCGCCGCGCCGCCGCGCCTCCTTCCTCCCTGCCCTTCCTCCTTGGGATGTGGTTCAAACAGGCAGAGAACTGAGCCGCAACAAGACCAAATAGAGAATTATAGGATGCAATAATTCAGGTTTAAATACGCTTTTAAATTAGGAGTCTGAGTTCAAAGGGAAATGAAGACCCAGCCTGGTTGGCTTGCCCAGGTCTCCCCTCTGCTCCCAGCCTCACAGGTTTGGCACCTCGTTTGCTCAAATGTGGGAAATATCAAGAATTAATGGAGCAGCTCTGCTCCTCTGCAAACCACATTTCCACGTGGCAATTGAATTAATTAGAAGCAAGGGAAGGGCCTGGTTCTGATGCAAGTCATGCACCTCTACCTTTCCAGCAGAGCAGGGGAGCAGCCGTGCTCTCTGCACAGAGGCAAACAAGTCACAGGCTTCTTGAATTTTTTAGTTCAAAAAACTGAGGCATGAAATCTCAGAAACGGCCCAAATCCATCCCCTTAGTGGTGTCTTTTTAGACTGCTGAAGAGTTGCAGGCCCTGTAGTGATGGATTACATCTGCAATCACAACGGCCATATAGCAACCAAAACTACTCAGATTGAAATAATGAATTCAACTGGACTATAATAATATATAATAATATAATAATAATATATAATTATATAATAGATAATGATATATCATAATGAATTCTTATTCTAGAGAATAAGAACAAACTCTCTAGCCTTCTTTCCCAAACCTGTCCTTTCCAATGCCTAAAACTTTACTGATTAAATGACTTTTTCAGCATTCCTGGAAGATGCTTTCCTACATCACACAGGCTGACGCTAAGAGAATTTACCCATCTCCACTGTTAGTAACATGTTTAATAAACGCGATAATGTGGGCTTGAAATAAAGCTGTGAGTACAGAGCTGGACACCAAGAATTATTGGATTTCTGTACAAATTGCTTGGTGACTCCAGCCTTGATGACACTCCCAGAAACAGGGGTTGCCTCCCCACCCCTGCCCCACTGGAGGGGTGGAAATTCACTGCATTTACTGGAGCCTCCCCTGTGCTTCTTGACTGTGTAATGGCAATGGGAAGATGCAGCCACAGGCAGTCTTGCTCCTCATGGACTGTTTTTCAAGGGATACGCATCACTTCTATGTAGTCACATAAATATTTTCAGTCCCAAGGCAGAGAGAAATGCAACTTTGGCCTCCAAGTGCCAAGTAGCTTGATAAGAGCTCTGCTGCTTCCTAGCCCTTTACAGGTCACATAAAGGACAAGAATAATGTGGCCCTTATTGTCTGTAGAGCAAATTTGGGATAAAAAAATTAACATAATCATTTTATTTAGTCTTGATTTTCTTCTTGGGTTTTATTGTGTTATGTTTTAACTGAGATTTCTTTGTTTCCTGCTGGGATTCTGCCAGAATCCCGTCATTTCATACAGAGGTTGAAATACATATTACAAAAGGAAACAAGTCTTTCCCTTGATTGCCTGATATATCTGCTTTTTAATCTATATTGACGAATGCTCAGCACCAGAAGAGCTTTTACCCTTCAGAGTTTTTGCATTTTGTTTCTCATTGGTTGATGATCCTTGGCTAGAATGTGGAGAGGAAGAAAAACTCTCATCCTTCTCTTTTTGCTCTTTAATTAAGGAGTTGTATGATGGCAATGTCCAGACCCAAGCATCTCGTAATCACTGTCTCAGGTACTGCACAAATATAGAACAAAAGGCCGAGCTCTGCCACCACAAAGCAGCTCCCGAGGCTGTTTAATGATCCCAAGCACCATGGGGACTGCGGCCAGTGGCTCCGCATAACCAACTAATGGGATTACAGCGTCCCTGCTTCCCTGTCTACCTGCATGAAAAACATCCACTAACTGCTTCTCTGAGCACTGTAGACAAAATACCTGGTGCTGTAAGGGCATAAAACACAAGGACAGGTGCAAATGCAGAGCAGTTTCATTTAGCCTGCGTCTGAACTAGGCATCAACCATCCCTTATCTGCGCTGTATCTTTTGTTCATAATGTCACTGCTTCCATGCTTATAGATATTTTCTATTATTTCTGTTATGCCTGTTTGTATGGACATTTTCAGGCTGTTTTTCCCTCCGGGTTATTAATTCTTGGCACAGCAGCAAGGTAAGAACAAAGCAGGGCTTTAGGAAATCAGTTTATGCTGATAAGCACCTCCCCACACAGGTCCCTTTCTCACCCACGATGAAGAATTGCTCGCAAAAAGTTAACTTTTTTCATTCTTTGCAGGTGCTGTGGTGATCGCCTTTGTGGTGTGCTGGCTCCCCTACCACATACGGCGCCTCATGTTTTGCTACGTCCCCTCCAGCCACTGGACAGAGTGAGTGATCGGGGCTTAGTGGGGCCTGGGGAGCAGAGGTGTGACCACGGGGTCAAAGCCTCAACCTCTTAATTGGTTTGTTCTTTATTATGGATTTCTTGCTGTGATTGCCAGACAAAATCAGGAGTCCTTGCTTTATCACCTAAATCCCCCAGGTGTGGGAGGGGAAAGCATCAGCTTGCCCTGAAATGCATCAGCAGCCCTTCCTGCCGTGACTGTGGCCACAGAATCGCCCCCACTGGCAACGCTGATGGATATTCACCTTTGACAGCCCTTGATGAGATGATATTTGGCAGAGGCGTTTATGCATCCCAAGTGGATCGCTGTCTCCGTGGTGGAGATATCGATCACTGGCCCCAGGACAAGGCAGCTCCTGTCAGCGCAGTTTCATTCCCCAGCGCCACCTTCCCTTAGTGACAGGAGAGATTACGCAGATGAGAAAATAACCAGGCTGCTCACTGAGGGTATTTACTGGGTTTTAAAATGAGTGGATCAAAATTAAATACCAGTAGTTGTCACTGAGGGACAGGTACCTACACACATTGCACACCTACACTGAACGCACGTGCGATGCTCACAGACGGCTGCTGGCAGCCTTTCTGCCACATCAAGCCAGGTCCCTTGGCAAAGCAGCCACGGAACTGTTTATTCATTTCAAATATGCAATTAAGAGCTCATTATGTCCAGGGATATAAACCTAGTTTAGCCTGACAGAGAGATGGCATGAGAGGTGCTCAGTGAGAGATGCTTCCCTCCTGCCACAGCGCTGCATCCCTCTTCCCTCTGGAACCAGCTCTGCTTCCTGCAATGTCCAGGAAACGAAAAAATCCTCGGTACCAAGAAGCTGAGCAACAAGGAGACATTAAAATTTCATAAACGCCAAAAGCAAATAATAGTAATTTATGATACAGCAGCCTCCTGAATGGGATTGTACATCCATCCGTAGTAAAAGCCAAACCCTATCTTTAATCATGAAAACAACGGAGCTCGAGGCACACACTGGGGCCAACTGTGGTGTCTTGTTTGCTTTCCTATAAGTAAAGTACTTAAAGCAGCAATCAATTCTGTAGTGCCCGCGTTTGCTATGAGCAAAAGGGGTAGAGAATCCCATCAGCAGTTAGTGTGAATTTATGCATTGTGGTTGCATTCACTTTTTTTTTTTTTTCTTTTTTCTCTTCTATTAAAAGCCATGAGTGATTTTAGGAAAACGTTGAATTTACAGGCATGTTATGAATGCTGAGCTATCAGTACGGTAGCTAATCAAGAGCTCACAGCAGCTTGACATAATCATTTATAAATGAAATGCATGTGCCTGCCCCTGAAGAAGATAAATCTGCGTTAAATTAATTCTTCACAACTACATTGAGAAACTCTGCTCCTAAGAGCTGGATGGGCCGGGCAGTACTTGGCAGGGCTGAGGGGGCCGTGGGGGAGTGGTGATGTACTCCAGCACACGGCTATTTATCTTTTGTTAGACAGTGCTCAGACTAACAGAAAGGTCTGTGGTTTCCACTGAGATAAATGATCCCGAGGAACGGTTTCTCTGAAAATGAGACCCACGTTGTTTATAAACCCTTTACCATCTCAGAGATGTTGATCTCAGTTTTCCCAAAGAAAGCTATTTCAGAAAGAAACAAAAATAACTAAGTGTTTTCGACCAGTTCTAGCTGAAAACATTATCTTGTGGTGGTCAGGATGTGTTTAAAAGCACGCTGTCATCAGCCTGCCCCCAGAACAGAGAAAACCACCCCAGAGCACAGACAAACCCCAACGCGGGGACCCACCGAAGGAGCTGGCGCAGCTCTCGCTGCCTGGAGAGGAGATTGCTGCTTCTCTTACAGGGTCTTGGCTCTTCCGCAGGCTCTGTCTACCAGAATTGCAGCCAGAAAGTCAAGCTCATGTATATGCATGACACGGAAGCAAATCTCCAAGTGGTTTCTCAATTTCAAGCAAGTCTATTTTTAAAGGCAAAATAAGTATGTGAGGTAAATATCCCATCCAGTCCCAGGGCATAAATGAATTTTGAACTGATAACAACGGGGGCAAGAGCTCTGTAAAGCTATTTGACCTACATTTGTCCAGTGGCAGCTGACAACACAGGGCACATAGCAGAGAAAGCTTAGCTGGAAGAACAACTTACTCTTTTTTCACCCTTGTGCCTTTGAATTCTTTCAGTTCTCCACACTCAGACTTCTGTCTTTCATCTGTCCTTCCAGTTTCCTTTACAACTTCTACCACTACTTCTACATGCTGACCAACGTCCTCTTCTACGTCAGCTCGGCCATCAACCCCATCCTGTACAACCTGGTGTCTGCAAACTTCCGACAGATCTTCCTCTCCACGCTCACGCTCCTGTGCCTGCCGTGGAGGAAGAAGAAAAAACGCCTGGCCTTCACCAGGAAATCCAACAGCATCTCCAGCAACCACACGTTTTCCAGCCAGGTCACAAGGGAAACAACGTACTGAAGCCAAAGGAGGAAGGGAAATGCATTTCATCGTGGAGTCATAACTTGAGAGAGGCCCCTGTGACTTTCAGGCATGGTCTCCAAATTCACGTAACACAAGCGTGTTTAGCAAAGTCATTTTTGTTGGGAAAAATAGGCTTCATTCTGCCAGTAACTTTGAGGTTATTTTAACGCGTTGGCCTTGCCTCTTTGTGAGTAATGTCTACACATTTTGTAACTTCGGTCTGGCATAAATCCAGGTGCAGTGCTAACTGGGAAGCCAATATATGTTAAACGTAAGCAAATTCATACTGCATTTCATCCTTTTCTCAAGGCAGAGATGCCATTTCCATGTCCAAGGGTTCGAGATCACATCTCTTGGCGGCAGCGAGCAGAGTCTGATGAGGAGAAAGCAGTTTTGAACAGGGAGGGATGTTTTTGGAGAAGGGACATGCTCATCTATGGGATGTTCAATGAGCAAGGAGTGAAACCTCAGGGAGCCAGGTGGTGGGTGTAGAAATAGATCTAAATTCTTATGAATATGACCTGGGTGCTCAATCGAGCCACAATGGTTCCTTGAACTTAAATACCAACAGATGATGCCTTACTTAGATTGGGCTGGGAGTAGCCTGGGATCATCGTTCACTTTAGGGCATGTGTAGTGCCTGGCACAGCGAGCCCTGCACCCCCTGCTTTGGGTACTGCAACACCAGTAAGTAACAGAGTCTCTGGCAAAGCCGGGAATGCAGAAACTGTGCCCAGCTGGAGTGCTGCAAATGAACAGAAATGGAAAATCTTCCTTACGCCACACAGCCAAACCCTGCATTTTTTATTTATTTTTTTTTCCCAGGCTCCAGTCTGCTGAGAGAAGAGCAACCTGCCCCATTTCTGTGGGACTCTCAGATTTTTCACATTCTGATTCCAGTTTTTCTTGTTTCCGCACTATTTTCACACAGCTGACATTTCATAGGTTATCAGTTGTAGGTGGTAGGGCCTCTTTTTCTACCTTTTCTTTTATTTCTTTTTGCTACCAAACCTGCTGGCTTACTGATCTGCACATACACATCTTCAGATAGTGCATAATGAAGAACACAGGACAGTCTAAGCTGGGGAGTCTTAGCTCTAAAACAACTTTAACAAGTCAGAGGAGCATCAGTGAGAGCTGTTTGCAGCAAATCCAAGTTTGGGACAGCCAGAGGTTGTGCTGAACCATGACTATGAGCATACTCTAAAAAAAAAAAGGGGATCAAAATAAGAGAATATAAAGCTTATCTTCTCTTCCCCTTCTTTCTTCACCTTGATTTTTGCTTTGAATTTGAAATTTCTCAGCTGGCCAGGATGGGTAGCATGAGGTTTTCGCCCATACGGTCCCACCTCTAACAGCCAACTGGGAGATGCAACAAATTCTCTCGAGCCTTTAGCACCAGAAGTCACGGGTCTCTGGGACAAAGCCAAAGGGCCTTCCCTGTGGTCACAGCACCACGGTGTGATCTGCACGAACCTGGGAACCAAACCATCAACCTGTGCAGCCCGTGCTTGATTTGCTGTTAGTAACCTCGTGTCCCTGTTCACACCAAGGCAGCAACTACATCGGGTCAGTCCCTGCCCATATGCTCCCTGCCGGTGCACTCCTCCTACATCCCACACGCTGGACAGAGTCAGAAACCCACCCAGCGAGCCTCCAGTTATACTCACACAAAGGTGAGCCGAAGGCATCCTATCAGGAAAACCTCACATTTTGTTAAAGGTCTGGCTTTGACAAAGGGAGACAGTGACAAACCATTGCTAGCCATTCAGACAGACTCCCAAAAAGAGGTGAGCAGTGTCAGGGCAAAGGGCAGACCGGAGAGCACTGCTAAGGCTGGCTTTTAGCTGCAAGAAGGGCTGTTCTCTGGCAGTGACACACATTGCTGTTCATTTCTGCTGCTCAGAGCAGCTGTGGGAAAGCCAGTGGCTACAGATCGCTCCTGGTCAGAAGCACAGAGCTGGCTACTACCACGTAGATCTGGCTACAACCAGCCGTGACTTACAACGGCACCTAGCAGGGATGGGGAAATTATTTTAACGCCTAGTACAGAACCACTCCAAAAGAAAGGGCTCCAAATAGGAATCAGCAGGGTCTTAGTTCCCTCTGATTCAGCCAAACTACAGGCTTTGTCCTGCCATGCCTTCTCTTAATTTCTTGCCCTGGTTGCACGAAACAGAGGGCAGAGTTTACAATTGACAAAGCACTTTTGTTGCTCGTTTGCAGTTGACTCCTCTTCAGTATGAAAAACTGGTAATGGGACAAATAAATAAGAGAGGCAAAAAGGAGACTGGTCTCTCCTTGGAAGGAAATCTGTGAGGAACCAGCAAATGCTATCATGTTGGTGTTTAATATCGTGTGTGTGTGTGTTAGAAATGGCTTGGGCAGGCTGGAGGAAGAAGCTATAGACCTTACGTGCTGCCTTGTGGGCTATCTACTATGTGTAGGAACTGCAGAACCATGGGCAGACTTACTTGTGTACTCCTGGTTTACTCACTGTTGCTGCCTTCATCTATGTCTGTCCAGTGAAGCTCAGTCAATTTTGACTTTTATGGGGGACTGCAGCTGCAAGCAGCTGCCCTAAAAGAGGCAGGTTTGTACAGGCAGGGGGGAGATGCAGCACTCATGGCAGCTTGGCAGCTTCCAGCTGAATAAGACAAGGAGGTTGAGGTGGCCACACAGCAAATAACGTGGTGTGGGCATCATCTGTAACAGACCCTACAAAGCCACTCATCTCCACTGCCTTCACTGCTCCTGTGCTACAGGAGTCCAGGTACAAGGAGCAGAGGAAGAAGAGTCTTAATGTCACACACTTACTGCTGGCCTTCAAGGCAAGACAACGTTTAAATGGCTCTGGAGAGGACCCACACTTTTTAACTTCACATCTAAAAAGAGTCAACAGCTGGGAGGTGGTGTCGGAAACCTCCTGTGGAAGCTCCAACTGTGCATTGCTTTGACTTTTGTTAGGATTTAACATCCTGCATGTCTCGGTTGCTTTTGAATATCCACCTTTGAAATGTTTAAAGTTACTACTATGCTTGTTAAACACCAACCTGCTGAAATGCGCTTGATTAGCTTAGAAAACACTGTACAAAAAATGTTGTCTCACATAAGCTGTTTGGCTTTGATTTTCATTGCTGAGACACACCGGCGGTTTACAGAATTTTTGATCACAGCTCTGAGAGAGTGGTAGGTTTATTTCGGGTTTAACATGAAAATGGGAATGAGCTGGAGTGAAAATGAACTGATCAGAAACTTCTGCAATGTTTGTTGGGCTACACAAATCCTGCAGAGCTGCTCACGTTGGGAGATTTATCCGAGCAGTTTACTGGCTTCTAAAGCTCTGCTCCTGCAGTTTTAGTGGGTGCAGACCTAAGCCTATGGCCTTAACCTGAGAGTGCAGCTCAAAGCTACCTCTTCCACAGGGCAAATCTGACTACCTGAGCTGAGAAGTGGGAGTTACAGCTGGTTTCACCCTCTTCCTCCTCCCCACCTAGTTTTGCTGTATCCAGCATAGAATATTAGTGTCCCTGAGCTCAAAGAAGTGAGGATAACTCAGTACAAGGCCCCGCGGTTTTGTAGATGAACGCACGGTACTCAAGGGAAGAAGGTACAAAAAGCCTGGTATATACCAAGGGCATCTGTCAGAAAAATGGTTCTCTTTCTTTCCATGCCTTTTAACGATGGTTGAGCAACTAACCCAACAAGGTTTGGCTTTAAACCTGATCGAGTACAAGTGGCTTTTGCCATTAGACAAAATGCATGCTCTCATCCTTCGTATTCCTGCCTTGTCTGAATTCTCTGCTGGGGCAGAGGGGTGAGCATTCATGCAGCACGCTGTTAATCTATGCAAATTTCCTCTAAGTGTTTTGAACTGTTTGTTTCAAGTAAAAAATCTGTTGAACCCACAGATGTGAAGTGCTGCCAGATGGATTCAGAGGGATTCCCATCTGAAGAGAGACTACCAAGTGACCTCTCCAGATATTATTTTCAGCTTTCATTTATCTTCACAGCATTCTAGGCAGGGCCATCCATTTGGCAGCATGTGAAATCAGATTTCCCAAGTCATTATGCTATTCAGAAATTTCCCCCAGACAGTACATTCTCACCAAAGGCCCAGTATGCATCAGAGTTCGAACGCTCTGCTGAGTTTGTCTTTTGGTAAAGTGCACAAGATCCCGCTTCAGCAGCGGCACCGGTAAAGAAGAAACCTAAATGGAAAGGTTGGTGAGGAGGGTTAGCAGGACACAGGCAAGAGTCACGGGACCTTTGCATTTCTAGCATCAAACATTTAGGGAGATGTTAGTTGGGTATTTTCCTGACCGTGTCGTTTGGTGGCTGTTTCAACAAAGCTGTACCTGCTGGAGCTCTGTCTGATTCTTGACATCACAGATGAACCTTCTGTTTTCAGTTTGGAGTCATTCAGTAGAGAACCAGAAATTGCTAAAATCCATGGTGCTGTGTCCTGGCTTTGTGATCAAGAGTCCTTCCCCAGCTGTGCCACCTGATAGTCCTGCACATACTGTATCTATGGTAAACATTTTTTGAAGTGCACCTTTTTTATTGTTTTTTTTCTGAAATACAAAATGTTGATGTGCTTTATTTTCTGTGGCCTGTTGTGCAATGGGAAAAAAATGAATGTTAAAAGTGTGTCAGAGTCTCCTTTGTATGAGTTTCTGTGACAAAGGGAAGGAAGAGGGTGTGAAATCCTTTTGTATAGCAATGGGAAACACTCTTTCAATGTAACATGATATTATTGATACTGTATTTACTGATCAAACAGTAATGAAATGGTTACTTCCTGATATTAGCCTTTGTACTGTATGGTATTTTACTTCGTTTTATTTTATTTTGTCGTTTATTGATCCTAAGAAATAAATATCTGAATTTAAGGCTTTGGGCTGATTATGCTTGACCTGGTAGCTGTGCTTGGATCATACAGCCTGCTTACCACAGCAGGCTATCTGACTGCCCATCCTGAGCTGTAAAATCACATCACCCTCCAACTGACCACTGCAACCCCTCTGCAGAAGGGTCCTGAGCTCTCCTGTCCCACAGCAAGCTCTGGCTCTTTGGCACCAATGCTGTGTCCAAACGCCAGCTTGTGTGTGCACCTGCAAGTAGGCAAACAAAGGGGTGAGAAGCCTGGCTTGGGCTGAGGGAGACACTGATCAGTGAAGATCAACCTGAGAAATTCCTCCCGAAGCCTGGCAAAATCAGAGAGTCCGTGCTGGTTCAGAGTCCAGCCTGCTGTGGGGTTAGGAGCAGCAGCAGAGAGCATCCAGCTCCCGCTGGTTGAACTCCTGGGCTCTGAGAGTGTGGCATGCACAAGGCTGAAGTATGGGAGTGGAGATCTTCCAGCCGTCAAGAAAGACCTGTGCTGCACAGATCCAGGTGGGAATACACGAGTTTTGCTGCTTTCCAAACTCCTGCTTTGCTTTTCTTGCCTGCTTGCTCTCCCCTGTTGTAGAGCAAGCACTAAAACCGTTCTGTCTCAGCCATTACTTCTACAGTAGCTCTGCCTAGGACACTGGACAGATTGGGGCTTTTTTGCACTTGGAGCTGCAGGTCCACAGCAAAGGAGACAGCCCTGGCCCCAGAGAATTTGCTGCTGAAAGACAAAGCAGGTTTATTTACTGTGCCCTAACTGTGAGCCTTTCCCTCCTACCTTCCTCTCTCTTTTGCATGGCTCATTTCCTCCCGGCACTGATTTTTCTAACACCAATGTAATTTCGTAAGAACAGTACGCTTAGGTATTGCCGACTAGATTAAAGTGTCTTTACACATAATGAGCAAAAATCAGTCAGCTCCATTCCCCCTGCAGCTCCCAGGTAACGTTCTGTCATGAAATAGCTCAGCCGATCTCCAGGAAAACCCACAAAATCTTCACAGTTTTCAGCCATTCAGCCCGACTGTTTTGATTTCTTACAGCATGAAAGGTTGCTTGGAAAGCAACAACAAAATAAAGTTTAAATGTTTGGAGTCATTCACGGACACAAAATTCGTCTTTTAAATCCTAGCTGAGATATTCTGCCTCTCCAAAAGCATTTCAGTGCTGCTTCTAGATGAGAAGAGCAGGAGCCACTATTGCTCCTACACGACCAATTATTGAAGAATCAAATAATTTATCTGATGGATCCTTTTATTTGGTATTTAGCCTTGCTCTGTTAGAGGGTGTATTTTCATTTTGCTGCCCACGGAGCTGCAGTGACTGCCCTCAGCAGAGAAAACCCACACCATGCAGCCATGGCCTCGTCTTCTGGCTGCATGGGATTTTTCTTCAGGGCAGGATGCTCCCAGTGGAATCTCCAGTGCTCATGCAAAAACCCAGACCAGGTTCATACTGGGGGTGAAAAATCTGCCCATGAATTCTCTAGCTCAGGACCAATTTCTTCAAAAACTCCTGGGAACCAGAGAGCCTCAGTCCACCCATGCACCCCTCCCACCCATCTCATGCAATCGGGCCTCACATCATGCCCCACCATGAAAAGGAAAGCAAAAAACTGTGAGTCGATGAGTTTCTTTGTTTCTTTTCCTTTCAGAAAGGCAAAGACTCAAGCAAAAAGAAACGTTTTCAATTTGGCCCATATTTCTCATTTCAATTATAAAAGTAATTTCCATAGTTCACAGGAGGAATATTTAAGATGCCTTTTGAACCAAACATTGCGTTTTAGCAAATGGCTTCATAAAACTTAATAAACATCCATCCAGAATTTATTTAAAATGTCTTTAAACCCTCCTCTGCCTTATTGAATTTATTTGAACTGTAGATCAGGTTGAGTATATCCACGAGGGTATTCAAGCAATAAGGCAGCGCATCCTGGTTATTATTACAAATCTCATGTGGGCTGTTAAGTTTGAAGGAAAGCATGAAGAGACGGTGGGCACTCAAGTGCAAAACCCTTCCTGCAGTGCACGAGCATTGATACAGCCCCGAGCACCAAACAAAATGCTGGGGTTGCTTCCAGGGGGGCAGGCAGCCCTGTGGGGTGAGCACACACCGGTCAGAGGCTGAATGCCCAGGGACAGGATGGTGATAGCAAGTTTGGGACAGCTCACCTGCGTCCCTCAGGGACTGTGACTACAGAGAGCACGGTTAATTCATTCCTGACAGCAAAAAATAAATGGGAAGAGTCTGGAAAAATTATGGTTGCCTTTGAAATAGATATCACAGGTGTGAGTGCAACTCTTGCCCACGCACACCTCACTGCAAGCTTTCAGTCCTTCCAGTGCAGAGCTCTTCCTCTTACTTGAAGGCACTGTCTGGCCCAGCTGGCTTGTATCACCACGGACAGGACATTTAATTACACTTGGCTTCTTCTCTATGAAACCCTGAAGAAATGGGAAGCAATATCCTCCACCCTTTTAACACCAAAATGTAAAACCATCCTATAAAGCAGGAGCAGCCCGCTTCGTCTGCTTTCACGCTGCTGCTGCTCTGCTGTGTGCAGCTGACATGGGCGGTGTGGCCATCTCAGCTTCATTGTAAGCTGACGTTACAAAAAGGAATGAGTGTGAATGTACGGCCTGGAAGATCTGCTTCAAGATCCGCAGAGGTACACACTCCTCACTTGTGAGTAAAATCAGCATCTTAGATGCACTGTTTTGCCCTCCTTCATCCCAAAAAAATGCAGCATGAAGATGGACACGCCGTACTTTGCCACTGCATCAGCTTCAGTCACATTAAAGGCTGAGCCAGTTAGCCTGGAGTTTCTTTGTTCCTTTCTTTACTCGTCCTTCCTCCCGTCTTTGGAAGCTATTTATTAGGAAAGATGTGTCTACCACAACTGCAGTGCAGCTTTCAGCCTCAGGCACTCAAACACACTGTAATTAATAAGGAGGTCTGATTGCTCTGCAACTCGTCACCGCTCCCCACCTATGTAATCTCCAAGGAAAGCATTCACATGCTATTTTTTTCTCACAGATGTCTCAGGATTGAGCAGTGTCTGCACTAGGTCACATAGGTCCATGGTTAGTCTCCCTGCCAGGGACAAACCTGCAGAATCCCAGAGCCAGAGCTACAAGGGAGGTTTGTAAAACTGCAGGGGAAGATGCTACAGGCAGGTAGTTGTGCCCACATGCACAACTGGTATAAATCAGTTTGAACCTACCCTTTGTGTTTTTAAGTGACCCACTCTAGCTTTGTTTGATTCTCGTTTCTAAGGCTTATTTTTATTTTTTTTTTCTAAATATCATTTAGCAGGGGGAAAATAAAGCAGTTCATTATGTTAGCAGCTCCACAGCCAATCTTAAATGCCAGAGGCGCTGATCAGATTAAAAAAAGAAATCACATTTCATAGCTGATGTCTGGAAGGAACAAAGACTCCAGCCCTGATTTTGATTGAATACAGGATGATATCTCTTGCTCATTGTATATATTACAACTGCAAAGAAGGAGACTGTTTATCATGGCATGCTTCAGTGCTTTTTAATATACTGTTTATCATATAGAGCTCACTGGCATCCGCAAAGCACCCTTACAGATTTCACTTTGTATCTTAATAAGTTTTCATGGACTTTGGGAGACAAATACTCGTTGTTCCCATGCTGCCACTCTTACTCCTTTCACATGCAGTCAAAACCAGCTCCTCACCAAAGCAAGAGGGATGTCCTTTACCAAATAACCACAGTCAGTTCAGTGGAAGAAAGGCGCAGGTCACTGTGCACCACCCCTTCTGGTGGCTGCTGTCACTGCTACAAAACCTGAGTGCACTTTGAGCACTAACGATTCAGACACATCTTTTTTTTTTTTTTTTTTGCAAGAAATAGGGTTCTTTGCGGTGCCCGGGAAATGAGAAAAATATTAGAGCTAACTGGTAGAAATCCCCCTCCCTTTGCCCTAGGGTGGTATTGATCTCTGCGTTCAGTCACGGAAGAAAACAATTTGAGAAAATATTTTAAAATCTGAAATTTGCCAATCTAGAACAAAACTTTTCATGGGAGTGGCTGAGCTGTGCTGGCAGTCACAGGAAACTTGCCAAAGAGCTGCCCTGACTCAGGGGTGCAGGAGTGGCCAAGGTGCACGGACACCCACGGCGGTGCTAGCACCACAGCGGGCCCACATCCAGTGGGGCGCCCGATCAGACTGCTGACCTTCACTTTGCTTACAGGAATCTGTAAATTTGCACTTAGTGCATTAGAAATGCACTTTGCAGATGTTTATAGGATATATACAGTGCTGCACTGAATGGCAGTCCTGCACTCCATCCTCGGTGGGCTCTCTTCTAATCCCTGGGCCACCCACTCATTCTATCACCAGTGATTTTACCTCCAGATCTGGTGCCAGGACAGCTCTCAGACATCAGCCCCCACTGATTTCCTTCGTTATCAGCTGATTCCTGTGGAAGAAGGGCTGGCTTCTGCTGGGAGAGCTCTCAGCACCAAGCTTGAGAAAGAACAGGGCTAACTGTGGTGGGAATTTTGAACCCTTGGTGAACAGGAAAGTCAAAGCTACTCATGGGTGAACACCAAAACAGAAATCACGAAGGGCTGTCTGTGCTCCACCCGCTGTTCTGGAAGGCAAACACAAAATCAGTGAACTTCTGTACAGGGAGACAAAGGCTGAAAAGTTTTCTGAAGGGAGATCTCATTTTGGCCCCCAGTTGAAACTCCTGCTGGCCCCAAAACTACCCATTTTTCAATGCTCAGCTTTAAGGAAGATTTAAGCTGCTATTTCAGCTTAAGGTGTAGGATAAAAGGGACAAAGAATTCCAACTGTCATCAGAAGGCGTGGGAGAAATGAATATACAATGCGAATTCTATTTGCTTTCTGTGTCTTCACATACATCATGTCATCAAAAGGATTTGCAGACTTTTTCCGGAGAGGAGACAGTTGTGTTAGCAACACCATCATATAGCGAAAAACACTGGAAAAAGGAAAAGGGGAAAAAAGAAACAACCAACATTCTGCTCCCGTCTGATTTTCACATATTCACAAATCAGTCAAAAGCTTTTCTCTTCAACCAAAATCTCACTGCTACTTGTTTACAACAATTCACCCCCCCATGCTATTCATTTTCCTCACAGATTGCCTCGGGGCTCAGGGTCTGCCCATTTTTTCTAACCAGCTCTCCGGGAGGCACCATAGGGTTTGCAGCTCGGTTGTCTTGCTCACCACGACAAGGCTGTTTGATGTACGAAGGGGCTGTGAGTCACAGCAAGACTTTGATGAGCCCAAAAGACTTCCTTAGCAGCTGGCATCAGAGTAATGGAGAATTAGGAGCTATAGGACTGAAATGAAATAGGATGGGAAAGAAGTTTTGTTGAGGTAACAAACAATAAAGCTGAGGATCTCGGATATTTATTTGAAACTGAGCCTGTTTCTTGGGAGGGATAAACTGGAACTTCTCAGGAAGCTGTTTAATTGTGCGAAGCCAGAGAAACCCAGACTGGGACAATGCTCAAAATGACCTGGAGGGGGAAGAGGGATGCTCTGCACCCAGTGCAGGGGGATGAAGGCACGGCATGGGTACAATCCCATTCACCTGCTCAGTGAAGCATCACAGTAAAGCAGAGAAGCAGAGTTACGTTTGTTTACATCACCCAGCAAATGCCTGCTCCCAAAATTGCTGTTCTTTTTGGAGAGAGTTCCATTTTTTTTCACTTCACCAGGTGTTGTTACACCCCAAGGATGTTTAAATTGAGGATAATTTGTGTTTCTGTTCATAGCAAATATCTGCTCTATAAAATGAATTGAGTCAATTTTACATTTTTACTCTTTGTGAGCAGAAATATTTCTGGCTTATTGGCATTACAGATTTACTCCTACCTTTGTTTTCTTTAGTATGGCTGTTACTTTAAACAGATTTAAATACTGAGACTAACAGCATACAGGTTTCAGATAAATCCGTTCACTAGTCAAGGCACAAAAGAGAAAATTTATCAATTAAATTAAGTGTTAGCTTCTATCATACTATTGCACCAGTAATAATGAATTGCAGTCTACAATACAATTCAATTCTAACCATAAATATTCATAGCTACAAGTCCTTATTTTCCCTTAGACTGTTCCGTGCTACTAGGAAATGTAATGTTTCAGAAGTCAAACACTGAGAGCTCATCACAACCAGATATACCCAGAAAAACCGTGATGCAGAAAAGTGGATTTAATCTCAAACAAATCGTGAAGTGGGGTGGAAGCAATACCTTATACTGGGAGTTAATGCATGAAATTTATGTAGATACACAGAAAGCAAATCTGAGACATCCAAAACTGGGATTGCACAGCCAGGATTAGGTGAAGAAAGAGATTGACAGCCAGATATTCTAGCTCCATCATGGGGATCATGAGCAGCCCTGTGGGGATCTAAATTTTGCAGCTCATCTCGGAGCTGGCTGGGGCAGACCCCACTCAGTTTCATTGCTCACAAGAGGAGAGAGAAAGGAAGAAAGGGTGTCTTATAAACCCTCTGACAAACGGGAAGACGAAGGTAATTCAGTTACTCTGCACAATGATGTCACCAAAAACGATGAAGAACTTAACTAGATAATTGTTTATCCTTTATTTTCATTGTTGATCCAAACCTAATACAATTATTTGTGCAGGTGATGTCGCAGTTGTGATTTACTGAGGGACTTCTTGTCCCTTAAGAACTGCTAATTCAACACGACAGCTTTGTGGCAGCTGATGCTGAGAACAGCATCAGTTATCATATGAGGTTTCCCACTTCCCCTTGTATTCATTATTTTAGTAAACACCACGTCTGGTCCTCTTTTCTATCTCATAATTGCCATGCACAAACCATTATCGTGGCACCTGGGACTTCCTCAGGATGGACAGATCATCCTGATCACCCCACCCTCGCAGACCTACGAAGCTGCCAAAGCACCAGTGCGTCCCAGAAGCTACTTGAGCCCGAAGGCCAGGGCACGGATCATGGCAGACCCTCAAAGGCCCAAAGGAACTGATTCCCAAACACAGGATGCAAAATATCCGCCAGCAATCAGGGCTGTGGGCTGCCTCTTCTCACAAACTCCTCCACTCCTGCTGCCTGCAGGTGCTGGAATAAACTTGCTCAGATATTGCACTGGAGCTTGGAGACAGAGCAGCGGGAAGGGAGGAGGTGTGGGGGCGGATGAAGGGGAAGGATTTTTTTTTTCTCTTTGCAAACATCCAGTTTCACCACTGACAAGTCTGACAGATGGAAACCAATTAAAAGCAAAAAAGCCCTGCTTGTAGGTGCTGTGAACTTCCTCAGTTCTCACCACCCCTTTGGAGAAATCGCTGGGTGCTGACACAGGGCCAGTGAGCCACAGCAGCCTCGCCTCCCCAGCATCACCTCTTGCTTACACAGGGACTCTGCCGAGGTCCTTGTCAGCTAATGGGGTAAGGTGGTCGCAGCCCCTCTGCTTGCACACCTGGTGGGAGCACACATCAGCAACTCAGCTGCCCACTGCTGCTGGAATGGGGCTGCAGAAAGGCCACTTGCAGCCTCTCGTTCCCCTTTTCCCTTGGGACACTAACGAAGTACCTCCAAAGGATATAAGCTATTCCAGCTTGATATGAGCCAGGAAGGCACCAAAGACAAGGACCAGCCTATTAATACAGGTCATTTGACTTCAAAATTTCATTTTCCAGCCCATGATCGAAAGGATCCAAGTGACAATGTCTGTGTCAGAAAGGCAAGCCCTGCCAGTTTGTCACCAGAGAGCCTTGACATCAGAGCAGAAGATGAGTCCTTTCCCTTCCAGTGTCAAGTCTGGATTTAAACACACATATTCCTGGCAATCCACATCAAAGATTCTGAACAGCTCATAAAAGCAGTTTTACCACAATCAACAGCAACAAAGAAGCCACTGGCTGGCCCACAAGAGAGATCTCACCTCAGGGAAGCAGTCTGGACTCAAGCACAGGAGGCTTCTTCCCTTCCATGGCGTTGTCACAAGCTCATAGGGTTTACTTAGGGTTTGTTCAGGGATGCTCACCTGGGCCTCTGAGGATGTTTCTCGCTCAGCCTTGCCCACATGTGAGCCCATGAGAGATCTCATGCTGTGACACCTTTCAGAAGGTCTCCGCTTTAATGAGAACCACTTCTTCTCTGCAAGGAGCCACCGTGGCCTGGTGACTGCAGCCAACATCCATCACCCCGGGCAGAGCTGGACTCTTATCATGCCCCCGCCTCGCTGCGGTACAAAACTCATTAATGCAACCTGCATTCATCACTGCCCATTACATGGAGGGTTGACATTTCGAAATGCCCAGCAAATCACACCACAAGGTCCCCTAACCCCAGCTTACTCATTCCTTCCCTTTAAAAGGATCTGCAGGGTAATGACTGACACAAGGTCTTATTCACCAACGTCTCTTCATCTGCACTCACCAATTTTTATCCCGTTGCCTTCCTCACGGGGCTTTCAGAAAGCCAAACTGATTTTATTGCATGTGACAGGAGATGACAGTGCCTTATAATAATTGCTTATTTTTTCCATCCCGAAAACTATATAATGCAGCAACCTCAAGCTCACTGATGAGCAAAAGGATACCTTCCTAAGTCACAGGCTGTAATGTCAGCAGCTATAGCTCTACTTCCACTCATTATGTCCCACATACAGTGGATGACCCAGGAGGTTAGCACTGACATTCAAATTATCTTATGATTGAATTATTCCCCATATGGGCAACAAAGGAGAAATTAGGATAGCAGAAAAAACACACTGGAGAGCATCTCCCCGCTGAAGATGTCCTCCTAAGATAGGGAATGAGGAAAGTGGCTTGCTCTAACTTGTTATTCTGATTTATTCCTGGAGATGGGCTGTTAACTAATGGATAATGCCAACAGGGGAATCTCCTCCATGGCCACGGAAAAGCCTGCCTTTGTGAGACTACAAGTTACTGTTGCTGAAAAGTTATCTGAGGCCAAAGAGAAGAATTCCTCCTACAACATCTGCCTCTCTAAGATGGGCATCATTTACCAGCAGTGCAGGTAACAGAGGAGCTGGTTCCCTGTGTGTGTGAGTTGTGTGCCCAATTACTTCAACTGTGTTGATCAGGCACTTAGCTGCACCGCAGCTCCCAGGAACTTCTGCAGTTCATGCTCCAAGCACAGCATAAATTGCTGGAAACGTTAGAAGGAAGAAAGTCAGGCAGTGGAGACTAGAGGCAGAGCAGGAAGCATTATCACTCACAAGCTCTGCCTTTTGCACAAAGCCACTGGTACTGAGCTGCTGGTATCATAAAAGAACGCTCACATACTTCATTTCTTCCCTTTATCCCCATCATTCTCCAGTGACTCTCAGCTTGCTCCAGCCATTTTTTACTCTAACAGTAATGAAATATATGCTATTTTCATTATCCTTCAATTTGCAGCACATCCTAATAGCATTCTTGGAACCTGACACAGAGAGCGGGCTGCTGCCGTTTGAGAGCAAGAAATGGTTAAGGGGTCTACAGCTGGTCCTCAGACTCAGTTCCCTGGCATAGCGCAGCCAAAATGCCACAAACAAGGAAATAAAATTGGATTAGGAACACAGAAATCCTTCCTGCAACCTGCGGTAGCAAGCTCCAAGGAGACCATGAGACACTTTTACACATGCACATACTGCAACAAGCCCCGTGGTGTGTACTCATACAGACATTCTGTGGTATCATGGTACAGGTTTCACACATTTTTCAATAAATGTGCGTGGTTCTTGCAAATGCACAGGGCAGATTGCCTTTCTGACCTGTGGCCCATGCCAGAGCTTTGGGCTCTTGGTGCTTCCCAATTTAGCATTCTTTGCTTGAGATGGTGGAATTTCAGCTTGATTTCAGAAAGCTGAGCTGTGACGTTTTCTTCTCATGACAGCATTCTGCATCTGTCCGATAAGAGTAAACCAGAGCAGAAGAGATGGGAAAAGTTTTTGAAATTTCATCTGATTCTAGGCACGCTCATTCAGCAAGGCATTTTATGATGCTGCATGTGAAGGACACTGCGTGAAATTCATTGCACTATATTTAATTAGCCCTCTGTCTCCTTTTCAGGTCTGCTACACACGTATTTCCTTTCTTTCTGTTCAACTATTTGACATTATTCTCTTACAACTCCATTTCTCGTTTAGCATTGTAGCTAATTCTGTTGCTGGCTTTTTACTTAGGGAAGTGGAACTGATGCAATTTGCAGAGGAAACAAAACCTCTTTGTGCTGCAACATGTATTTCTACTGGTAGTCACCAGACACAGACTCTTTCTGCCTCTCCCTGTACACACCAAAGAGCTAAAACTACAGACTGCATTGTATGAAGGAGGACTGCTGCCTACCTTAGGTTTATGCAAACCCCACTTCCTTGGCAGTATTTTAAAACCAGAAGCTGATGCCGGCAGTCTTCTATCAAAGTAAGTACAGCAGAATCAACACCTTTGGATAAAGAATATGTCTGATTAATTTTCAGTTAAACACCACGCAGGGTGAGCTGTGTTAATCTGACTGTTTGGGCACTGTATCCACGTTTGATTTAGTAGAGGTTGCTATTCCTGTGCTGGAGGGATTACTCCTGTCAATACTCATTTCTCATCTTTCTGTCGTCTCCTTAAGCAGACAGAGATGCCCTGGCATTAGCAGAAACAGAAAGAAGCAACAGCATTAACAGAAATGTAACAGATCCAGAACCTACTCTAGAAACTATTGGCAGTAGAAGGAGCAGAGGAGGAATAATCCAATGAGCACTGGCTAATTAAGGGGTTTGGATGAGCACGCTGGGTGGCTGATGAGATGATGTATGCTCTGCAGCCATGGATAATAATGCATTAACTTCAACCATCATGGCTAGCAGTGGTTAGCAAGCATATCCAAGCATCTATTACAGTGTCCCTGGAAGCAGCCCAACCTGCAGCCATCACCGTTGGATGATGGTGACATTGAAAACAGAGAGCAATATGCTGCCTAATGAACCGAGAGCAGGAACATGGCACCTGTGCAGCTTTGTTTTGTGTCCACGGTGACAAAGAGTTCGGCTCCCCTCCAAGTTCCCACTCTGAAAAATTCACTTTAATGGGACCTCGCCTCTTTCTCCCTCCTTTTAGTTGTGCTAGACTTTCTTTGTGATGTAGATACTGCCATAACAACCAGCTGAAGCAATTTTCAGTGAGATGGGATCTAAAGCCAAGCTTCCAAAGTTAGAAATGGAGACGAGAGATTTTGAATTACCTTTCCCAGAATCTTAACTTTGATGTGCACAGGTACACAAGTGCACTTGTCAGTGAAAAAGAGAAGTGAGTCAAGGTAGCAGTACATTAAGTTGTATTAATGCTCTCTTTTCTTTGCCAATAAGAATTAAAGCTTCAGGGCAAAGGTCTGTGCTTCACCTGATTTTATTATGTGTCCAGGATTTAATTGTGAGCATCCTTTATCAGCTCTGTTCATTCCCTTCATCAGACTCCAGACACACACAGAAGAACACGAATTAGCTTTCCCCTGTTATTTCAGCGGTTCTTTACAAAGCACCAGTTTTCAGGGCAGCATCAATGGTTGCCGAGATGCCAGAGACCTGCTTAAATGAAGCTGAACAAAAACGTCCATCTAGTTAAAAAATTCCATATTGTAGCCATATTAAATAAGAGGATGTTGTGGCTGAAAGAAGAGCAAGTCCTAACATCACGGGGTAGTACAGTGAGGATTTAAGCACAGGAGGATTTAAATACGGGATCTGCTACTGAGAAGTCAGTCTGGGGAAATGATTGCCTATTTTGTTTACCCACTTTTGCCTACAGATCCTTATTTTTGCCTGTTTATCACAGTGAGCTCCATTATGTACTTCCTTAGCCTCCCTGTTTTGCTGCCTATACACTATCCAATTGTTCTGTTGTGGTTGTTTCTTTTTTCTCTCTGTAGCCTTACAATCCCCTTTCTGGACTTCTCATCATGGGCTGGAAACAAATGATAGTGACAACAAGATTTTGTAACACGCAATTATGTAATGAGCTCCTTTCCCCGCACCATGTCAAGCATATTAATTCCAAAGTGAAGCTTCAAAATAGCACTACTGCTACAAGTTCATACCGAAAACGGAGGCCAGACACACAAGGAGTCTTTACTAACGACTCCCCGTAAGTGTTAGCAATGACAGCCTAAACTTTATGTGCTAGAAACATTATTGTGAGAGACCAGCTTGTCATTTTGGGTCAGAGCCAGCTGAACTCAAAGGATGATTTCCTATCACCACTGAGAGGCACAGGGCATGAACCTCCTCTCCAGGAAGCCTGTTCTGTTGTTTGAGCACCATCATGGTACAGAAATTTTTCCAGATATTTAGTCTGAACCTCCTCTGGCACAGCTTTGGGCCATTCCCACGTGTCCTATCCTAAATAAACTAAAAGATTTCATAGTTTGTGGGTTTCCACTTATGCTAGAAGCAATGTTATAGAAAGTTCTCACGTAATATTCTTCCCTGGCTACAGTTTTGTCCCTGGATGATAAATTGTTTTCAGATAGATTCACAAGACACAACTCTATTATAGATGCTCTGTGCATGTTTCCTGATGGCTGTTGCTACTTCTTTAAACTCCTTAAAGAAGTGCATTTTCCATTAAGTGTATTGATTTATATTTTTCAAAAGCCATGTATTTAAAGGAAAAGGGCAAAAGAAGTTCGCTTTTTAAAAATAATGAAAAAGGAAAAGAAGCAGAAAATAATAGAAAATTACAGAACTTGAAGAATGTTGGAGTGATTTTCTGAGAAGGGAAGAGAGAAAATCTGTTCCAGAGCAAGCTCAGGTAGGTGGGAGCAATCACCCCTGCATGAAATTAGCCAGTGTTTTATTTATATTAAAGATATGTCAGAGATTTGTCTATTCAGTTGAAACCTGGTTTCTGCTCAGCCCTTGGAAAACTGACCATGCACTTGCACAACCTAATTGGCACAGAAAAATGTTCACCTTGGTCATGCAAGAGATGTTGCCAGCTGGACTACAGTATACATGGTCTTGGCTCACCTGATAATCAGAGACTCCTGCATGCTGAGAGGATCCTGACCTCCTTACACTGCTCTTCCACCATGCTCTGCCAGCTTCAGGGCTTGGCTATTGCATTTACTCTAAATGTTGGATGTTCAAACAGTTCCTCGGTTGCTGCTGTTTTATTGGAGTGCTGGAAACTAAACTGCACAGCTCTGGTACAGGAGGGATCAAGCCCTGTACTGTCAAGACGCTCACATCCGAGTTTGTGCATCACTGATCTGCACTTGCATTTTTCATGCTGGGATGATTGTGCATAAAAACAAATGTAAGAATAAAACCCCTGGCACTCATCTAGAGAATCCAGTTCGGGTCAACAACATGGTACAAGGTATGTAATGTATAAAATCCTCTGGATCCTAGTTAGAAAAGGCTGTCCCTACTACTTCCTCTATTTCATGTATATCTTTGGTTTTCACAGCCTCTTCCTTCTCAACAACACCAATAGTTTCTCTCATTTCTGGTTGGTAATCTGACTGTAATAAAACCTTTCATGCTGTTATTAATCTCTCATGTGGAACAATGCTACCGGACTTACCAAGCCTGTTTCAAGAGCCTTTGAAAGCAATTCTCTTGTTGAATCTGGTCCCATAGAGCAGGCTTCAAATATGAGAGCAAAATGTCAAGTTCCTGTTAATATGCATAGAGACTTGCTGCAAATGGTATATACTGATGTTAGCTATGTGGTTACCAACTGCTATTACATCAATGGCACCTGCAGCTACTTCAGCTTCAGTTATATTTATTAAAGAGCACAGGCACAAAGCCAAAAGAATTGATTGCTGAATACTCTGGAAGACTTGCTTCATTTCACAAAGGTCCTCGGACATAATTATAAAGAGGCAGGTTGGCTGTAGTGGCAGATTGCATCAGGGCAATAGGCTGCCCTTTGCAATTTCTCTCATCTGTTAGTCCTGTCTCCCTGGGTTCTTGCCTCTCCCAGATTTGTAGTGACATCTGCAGCAGGAGCTGCTCAACCCCTGAGCTTTCTGCCATTCACCTTCTTCTTCTGACATGAATTGGTTGAATTAGACAAATCCAGGGGAGAGTGGAGAGCAGGGAAGCAATTAGCAATTGACCCACTACAGCGATGAAACCATTTAAACTTAAGCAGTTGTGTGGAGGTGGCTGGAAGGAGATTGGTTTGTTTTGTTTTGGTGTTGTTTGTTTTTTTTGTTTGTTTGTTTTTTTGTTTGTTTGTTTGTTTTTTAAATACAGCTCCTTCTCCTTGCTCCCTTTTGGAAGGAAGATAAAGGTGAAGCGGGGTATTCTTTTATTTCTGTGGTTTTGTTTTTCTCTGCATTTCAACAATGACAGCGTGCGTGATATGCAGTAAGGGCAGAGATGTGCAAAATGATGTAAATGTGAGGAGAGGTCAAGCAAAAGTGTTCTTTGGAGGAAATGTAATCTCCCTGGGTTCTTGCATCTTTTTTTTCAGCTACTTTGCTTGAGTCTTTTGGCTAAATGGCTGGGTCTCCTGGCACCGGTTCTCTTCCCCACTACTGGGGAGGATGTTTTTCTAGGAGTAGATTGTTTCTTGGCTCTGTTCAGTGTAAAGCTAGCGTCTCTCAGAGATGAAAGCACTGCTGTTGGCTTTGCAGAGACTTGAAATACATATAAGCTGTGGAAGTATGATGGATTTCCTGGCACACCTAATTAATAAGAAAAGCTAAAGTAATTCTGATGCTATGGACATCCACTTGCTGGTAGGAGTTACTGCTTGCCAGGATTATTTAGATTACAATAGTGCTGAGAGACAACTGAGTGCCTCTGGGTTTGATGTTGCTCTGAGCTGGACAGTCCCTTGCCTACATTTGGAACATCTGCATTTCCTTGTCCCCGAGATACAGAGATACAGCAGCATCAGATCCAACTTTCATTTTATTTTCATCGCTATGACAGGCAGGTGGTTTTTCTGCCACCATCTGAAGATAAGTCAATTTTTATCTGAAGTGTCAGCATAACTTTTATTGAGACTTCACAGTGAATATCCTATTGTTTAGGCAGTGTCATTGTTTCTAGAGAAGGAGTGATTGTCAGTGCTGCTGTGGACTGGCATTTTCTCTGGATTTGAATTGAGTGAAAAGTCTAAATTAACAGTTTGCTATAAAAATGGAGAGATTGCAGCAGCTGTCATAAATCTGTCTCTGAGAAGAAAAGTGAGATTTGCTGCTGATTTGCAGATGGTAGATCTGAGTCTCACACCAGTGTACAGTATGCCAAATGGAGCCATGCTGAGGTCCAATGAATTAAACAGCTGTAACAGCCTTGGTAAGAGGATACAAATCCTCTACTGCAACCCTAAAATAACCAGTCAAACTATTTCCACCTTGCTATTTCTTATGGCTTGTGGTCCTTATTCTTAGGACAAAGAACAGGCTGAAAGATGACTGTTTGTGTAGCTCTAAGAGGGTGCTTGGAACAATTTCCCAGATGCAGTGAATCATTTCTTCCTGGCTCCTCTGTCAGAAGACCAAGGCAGATGAGGGGGAAATCCCCCACCATAGAGGGATGTAATGGTGCCCACAATACAAGTTTGTTATTTCCTCTGCATGAGGAGAAAAAGAGCAAAAAGACAGAAATGCTGTTCTGCTGTTGTAGCCCATCTCATAAAACATCACATCGGATGTGATAGCTGAGAGTGAAACTGGGTCACTCTGCTACAGCAAGTGGCTTTAATTAAACTTCTTGGCAGGATCCACAAAGAAGCTGTGCTCACACCTCTCATTTAATCTTGTTTGGGTGGCTGCCTAAGGCCACAAGATCTCTCCTTTCTCTCCTCTGCTGCCATCCTTCATGCCCTCTGACCCAGGCAGCCCATTTTGATGTAAAAGAGGTAAAGAGAGAAGAAATTTATTGAGCTTGCTGGCAGAGGGCTGGGTTGGTGATATCTGGGGCTTCCCTTCTTAAAGCCCTTCTTCCCTTGATGCCATCCTCATAGATGTCAGCGAAAGAGGGTGGCACGGAAGCCAGCAGCTACCCAGCTGATACCAGCAGGTGCCAATATCAGTCCTGCAGGCCACAGACAGCCTCTGTGCATTGCCTTCCGAGCTTTTGGTGGAGAACGAGAGCTTTTAAACCAGCCCTCTGCAAGGTTTTCCAGGACGATGCATCCCGGTATGAACTAACTGAGCTGTGTCATGGTGCCTCCTACATCACGTTGTATTAGATTAAGCTCAGCTGCAGGACAGTGTCTTACGCAGCATCACAGTGTATTAGCTTGAATTTGTACTTGGTGTGTGTGTGCATCATATGGTAATGGTTTGCTGTCAGCAATGGTTGTTTGAAAGAGGAAGACTATTAATAGAGACATAATGAAAACAGAGAGAGTGGGAATAATTACATTTCCTAGTTCTTGTTATAGGTCTACTGGGGCTCAGGGAGTGGCGTGCACAGCCTGAACATGGCACGGAAGGATCAATTAGGGAAATTCAGGTTGAGGCAAATCTTTATTTCCACCAGAAGTTGGGACTGGGTGGACAACTTTTCTTCTTTTTAAGTTAGGAAGGGCCCTAACTTTCTCCATGCAATGACACGCCACTGAGTAAATAACTATTCATGGCGATGCTCTTTGGAAATAGCCTCATTGAGAAGCTCTGTTCCTGCTAACAGACAAGCTTTTATTGGGATAATAGGAAGAACACGGTGTTTCTTGGTAAAGTTCTAAAGTTTCAACCACCTTATTTCTCCTGTGTCTCCTATGCTTCTCATCAGAGGAACAAAACTTGATTTAGTGCTTGATCATTGTCTGTGAGTCATCTGTAATTTAGCCATCACTGATATCGAGAGATATCAAGCATAAATGGACACAGAGGAAAAGCCAATGTGCAGCTGATATTTTTTTCAGAGATAATTTGCAATACTGAAAACAGGGCACAGCTGATTTTAATGTTATCTCACTTGGAGAAGCAGTGAAAAACCATTAAACTCTGTTTTCTGCAGATATATGTTCAACATGTATATATTCAGAAGACTCTGGAGGGGCTGAGAAAATACAACAGCTTTTTAGGATGCTACTTGTCAAGGGAGTCTTGTGGTAAGGATATTATAGTATGAGTTAGAACAATATGCTTTAGTCCCCGTCTGCAAGAAATGCTCCCTGAAACCTCATTTGTTTTCCTACTGTCTTCAAAATAAATAAAATAAGAAAAATCTTAATATTATTTCCTGATCTCCGAAGGGTACTATAATGATAAATGCATTCCTGCCTCTAAGGCACCAAACTAATGCCATGACTACAGCCATATTACAGCCAAGACAGATGTTCCATGCTTTGGCCCATCACTCACCCAAGGGGCACCAAGTCAATTTGTACCCTATAAATGGAAGTGACAGTCGCACGATAAATTGCAGGGCTGTGGGAGATATGGATCTGTCATGTGTTTTCACCCCTGTCACCCAGCCTCTGACCACAAATCCATTTATTTCATCCTTCCCCATCTTCACAAGCTCCGACCTGCCAGCGTTTGACAACTGAATCTCAGCTTTGATGAGAAATATTTAGGAAACTGCTTTGTGATAGCTGCAGGAAGAGCACTATTCTCATTCGGCAGTGCTCAGATATCAGCGTAGCAGGGTGGGAAGTGTCTCCTTTCTTCTCTTTAACTCTGTCTAAATTATTGCTTTGCATCTAAGGAATATTCAAATGAAAACCCTGCAGTCATCAACAACCAATTTCATTTCCAGCGTAATGGAATAAGTTACCATGCATTGTCACTAAATGGAGGGGGAACATAATAGTTTAGAGAGAAATGTTTAAATGGAACTCAAGTAGCCTCAAATGGAATAATACAGCACAAAAAGATCATTGTGTCTGCCCCCATCAGCCGCTATTTGTAGCAAGCACAGCATCAGCCGTGCTACCCCAAGGCACCTGTCAGGATCAATGACATCTCTAATTAATCCAGCCAAGACCAAAGCAAAGGGAAGAAATCTCTGCATTCAATATTTTCTTTGAACGTTGTGTATGCCACAGAAATGAACTCTGGGGAGGGGAGCACGGGGAGGTATTTTGGCACCCAGACATCTGTCTGCACTCCCTTTAACTCTGCGCTACCCTTCCAACTGCCTTGCAAGCCCTCCACGTGTCATGTAACTGATATGGGAAATAGTTTTCTGCCCCACAGAGGGCATATTGACCTATCTTTATAAATCTCAGGCTGTCAGGTTCTAGTCATTGAAGAGTCTGAATAGTTACAAATGTTTTATCAGCACTTTGTTAAGGCCCCACCGAGCCTGGGGTGCTGCACCCTTCTCACGAGGATGTTTGTGTGCTCTCAGTACCCAGTCTCTGCTTCAGATTCTCTGAAACCATCTAATGAAATATATTAATCTCTCAGTCCCTAGCTTTTGTTTTGCTTTATCTCCTTCACTTTGCACATCATATGAGAGGTGAGGCCACCAGAGGCTGAAATTTAATTTGGGTGGATCGTGCACCTAAACAGAGCTGATAAGCCAGAGTACTGGCAACGTTACCAGCCTGGAGACAATGCTGCAGATGGCTGCACAACCTCAGGTAGCCCAGATTGTTATTAAACATGATCTCAGAGCAGTTAATTCTTTAGGAACGAGAAGTTTATCAGGCTCTATATTGACATTCCAATCTCCAGCAGTTGACAGAACAAGCATAAATTCATCTTCTGGCTGACTGGGCAACCCTCTGCTCCTCTCATGTTGACAGATCTCAGCTGAAGCACATTTTCAGTTTTCTTGGCAGATAAGTCAAGGATTTTTGCCATCTGAGCTGTCTCAGTCCAAATTAATTCACTGCCACAAACATACATGCCCAGCTCAGGTCACTGGGCACATTATCTCTGTGCTGGGGAGCACATACTAACCGACGGGTAAAAGGGGACGTTTCATAACCCAGGGGACCCTACTACACACCTCCAAAGTGAAAATGTGGTTCCTGTCCTGTCCAGCCATTGGCACTGAAATCAAAGAGTTTTATTCAGTTTTGTTTAGGCACATGGATATGTATTACACACTGACACGCATACATATGCAGGTGGTTGCTTTTGTGCATGTGTTTGCCCACATCCACTCAAATCAACCTAAGGAGCAAATAGGGCACTGTATCAAAGTGATTGGATTATAAGAAAATACTGTAAAGTACACCAATTTGAAAATAAAATAAAAATAAAAATAAAAATAAAAATAAAAATAAAAATAAAAATAAAAATAAAAATAAAAATAAAAATAAAAAATAGAGAGTAATAGACAACATTCACTCAACAGATCTGGAGTCCCCAGATACCCTTCACTACTCTCAAGGGACTTTTTCATACAATATTTGGAGTTGCTGATGATTTCTGATGGTTTCCTTGCAGGACCACAAGGGCTATGGATGGGCTCTGTGCTCCTGAGCCATGGGGTGCATGGTGCAGTCGAGACCTTTCAGGTTGCTCATATGGTTACAGACACTGAATGGACTACCAAGAATACGGGGTAAATTGGAAATGGTCTGAGGGGCTCGAGGAGCTTCTCTGCTTTTAAACGTGATAATAACATCTAGCCAGAAGTAGCACAGTGTGTTGGGTTTAACAACACTATCTCAAAAAACCTCTTGCTACTGCCACTTCACACCTAGTTTTCACATTGTACTGGGTCACTGTATAAAGCACGGCTCTCTTAGGCTCTTCAGTTTTCTGTGGTTTCTAACTATAGTACACAGGGAGGTATATCGCAACGCAGAGAGCTCGCACAGGAGGGGCAGATGGAGTTTCTCCTCAAGGGAACTGTCTGCTGTGTTTCTGCTGCGTTCACTGGAACTTTGTGCATGTTCTTGATAAATTAATGTCAGGGAATATACAAGGCAGGCATCAAACACTCCTCATCTTAATGGAAAGAACTTTAGAAAGCTGTGAATATTAGCTAGTCACACAAGTGAAAAGGGCAGCGACTCCATCAGCGAACCCATTAATTATTATCACAGTCATTGTTTCTCCACTCTTCTGAGGAATCACTGCATAACACTACGATAAAATCAAAATGCATGATAAAAGCAAGCTCTAGGCGTGTATTGAGACTAAGTTTTTAAATTTGTATAGCTCTGCCACCTACAACACACAAAGTCCTTGTCTGCATCTCATTTCAAGAAAACCCACACAATATGCAGTGATACCCATCCTGCATTACATGGGTGTCTGCAAACCACTTCAGCTGGTTCCATTTCTAAACACCTGGTGGCTGCAACAGCTTCATCTGCAGGACGCTTGGCTGGCTGCTTGATTGGGTTATTTTAACTTGTCATCCTGGTGAGATGAGGACAATCCCATCCTGCTACCACCATCTGTCTGAGGCTACAAGACCCGGTCAGCCACTCTGCTTCTGACAGCATAGATTTGTGCAACTTGGTCAATTTGCATCTTTCCAGGCCTTGACTCTTCTAACCTTCTTCTCACCAGGACCTGAGCTCCAAGGCAGCACTTGTCTCTGGGCAGCATGCTCCCAGCATTATTCTCTGTGATCTTTGGTGCTTGCTGCAGATCTGGCAACTCCCAGTCCAGCTGAGAAGGGCTCTGGGGGTAGTTTCGGATGCCTCCAGGGAATAGCAAAATAACAGACCTTTGCATTACTTGCTGCTTGCACTGCATTCTCCATTAAGTCCCCTAGTAATAGGCACAGCACAAACATTTGCTGAGGGTCAGGACCCCCAGAAAACAGTTTGCAAGCTAAAGGCAGGTGGTAGATAGGAAGAGGGAATGCTCATTATCTTCATTTTGTGAGTGGAGAACTGGGGTTGGGAAACAGGGTCTATTATCCCATACGAATTTAAGAATTAAGCTCACTCCTAAAATATTCCCAAATATTAGCCAAGGGTCTTATTTGAAACCCATTTTCTGAGCCGTGGTTGTGAAAGGGTAATTGAAACACTACTGTTTTGTTAACTTCATCGTTTTGGACCACATTCTGTTACCTTTCCCTACATCGGACAACATTTAGCTCTGTAAATCATCTCATTTAAACCCAGGCAGCTCTACACAAAGAGCAAATCACTAATCAGCTAGAGAGCAAAGACAGAATGTGGCCTTTAGAAGGGGATGGAATGAAAATGGGAAAACACGGGATCTCTAGAGAGTTTAAAGTGTCTGTCAAATACACACCAAAGCTCCAGTTAAGTGGGCTGTGGAAAGTTTAATCGGGTGGCATTATCCCAAACTGAATTCATTTGCTACTGTATAATGTTAATGAACCTCGGCTTCTCTTGCTGAAAATAGGGTATGAATGTGCATTATTTGGAGTGCATGCATTAGCCACCACTAGTTGCTTAATTAGTTTTTCAAAGGCTCTGTCTGAATGGAAATGTTATGGAATAATAAGTGATAATGGACTCTCATTTTATTTAGTTCTCTTTCCTAATTTATGGGACATTAAAAGAATGGTAAAAAGAAATAATTTCTTCTCGTCACAGGTGTCCATGTTGTGGGCAGAAAGAAGTACATATGTTTTCCATAGACAATCAAAAACTCTCAGATCCGGGCAAGTTCAGCTTAAAGAACTCCCTTTTCAAGGGACAATTTGCCTGCCAAAGAGGAGTGTATTTTTCATAAAGCTTTTGGAACCTGCCAGCCTCACTGTAATCCACTTGACTGATGCTCCAATTCTCTCTAAGGAGCAGATCTGCATCTCAACAACTTCAGAGGCAAGGAAACGGTGAAATTCTAGGAACTGATAGCCATCAGGGCACTGGCAAACGCACTGACATCCATGAAAAGAAACGGATCGGGAGCTACCCAGCGTGCTTGCACGGTGAAAGAGGGCTGATTGATGGAAGCACAATAAGACCAGGGTTTTAAACAAAGACAGCATCAAATTTCCTGTAGAAAATGGGAACCGTTCTTGAAAGCAGTGGTTTTACTAGCAAAGATCTTTGAACTTTTTGAAGCCAGCTTATGTAGCTGTGCTCACAAAAGCAGAGACAGCTATCTACCTGAAACAGGAAACCCAGCCTCTCACCACGGAGCTAACTCCTGACAAAGGCACTGAAAAACACACTTCTTCTTCCCTGACTCTGGTAGGAAAGCCCGTTATGTCCTTTATATCTGCAGGACAGGGAGAGGAGAGGGACAGATCCCCCTTACGTGGGCAAGCAGTGAATTCCCACCATCATCTTTCTCCTGGCCATTGCCAAAGGCTCTGTGTTGCTTTGGGGTTTGCTGAGCAGGGAGCAAGGAGCAGTGAGCAAGTGCTGTTTTCTTTTCCAAAAAGCCAGCCATGCTCTGCAGCCAACATCTGAGGGTGGAAGCCAAGCGAGAAACCTGAGCAGAGGCTGTGACAGCATGGCCTGGAGTGCGGGGACCCGATGTGCAGCGGCGCCTCTCCATGCATGGAAGCAGTGCTGGGCTGATCTGGATCACTTCAGAAAATGGTTTCACTAGACGAGTTCAAAATGCAGATGCCCATATGCCATCTTTATTTAGTTTGTAGTCATTTTTGCTCTCCTCAGAAAATCAGAAGCACAAGCTACACTCATGTAAAGGTTTCTTCGGATATCCACACATCCCAGTCTTACTGAGCCACACTTAAACCACTTGTTTAGCTAGACCAGGACAGCTTTGTGCACCATGCAGGCATTAAAGGGATCGCAGGGCTCTGCTGAGCTCTGGCAGGAGGGCTGAGCTTCAGCTTTTAGCCATGCATGTGGCATGAAGGGTTTTACCTGAAACTCTGCCATGGAATCATCCATTCCTGGTGCTCCTTCTGTTAGGATTTTACAGGGGTATGGTGGGGTTGTCTTTATCGCCTTGATGAAAAAGTTCAGATTAAAAATGTTTAATATGATTTTTGGTATTTTCCAAAAAAAAGTTCCCATGCTGTGTCTCAGATTCATGAAAAATTGGATGGTACCTTGCAAAATAACACAACGATCATCAGCTTCCACTAATACAGCTTATGCCTTGATAATGAATGGCTTAATAAAATAGCAATAGTCATTTCTGTTTGTACGAACCACTTCTCTGCATGAGAGATGCTTAAGAACATCTCATGATAGCAATATGTGAAATGCAGATACATCCCTTCTGGTATGTTGTTTCTGTCCTGTTCACATCCATTTCCTTCACCCTCATATACAACCTCTTTTACCTTCCCTTCCTTTGCCACCACTTTCTTATTATGAACCCCTTGTGAAGCAAACTGTTTTCACTGAACACACAAAAACATGTAAATGTCTATGTTTATTCTCCGCAATTGTGCCTCTACATAATTGTGCCATAATTGAGCCAGCTTTGCTTTTGCCTGTAAGAGATCCATTTGCACACAAAGGCTCTCTGTGTCTTAGCTATTTTCTTTGACTTTATTGCTTTGAATAAAATGTAAACACCAAAGTCTCTGTGTGGTTGTGCTTTTCATTGCATCTCATTCCCATACGTCAGATTTGTTAGCTAGTCATACTCTGTGATTTATGGCATCAGAAAAAATTGAGACTAATCTGTCAGCCCTGTCACTGAAAAACCGACACATTATAATGTCTAGAGAATTGCCCTTCATCAAGCAATTAGTTAAATTGCAGTGTATTTAATTATTGGTAAACTTACTGGATACTGCAGCATGGAACAGTCAAAACCCCTTCAGAAATCATTTTCCTTGTAAAGTTGGTTCCGTGTGTCAGGATGATATTTGCCATTTTAAGCTTCTCACCCTGGTTTAGCAGAGTCTTTACTCTGACAAGGATTGCTGTATTATTCGCAAACTTATTCACCAAATGCTGATGCCCTGATAAACAGAAGCAATATTTTTCTGAAAGCCTGGGATATATATATTAAACCCCGAGGGTGACTAATGTAATTCCAGGCTGCACTGAAGATCATGAAGGGACAGTGGGGTTTACTCAGGTGCTCTTTCATTTTAACTAGAAATTAAATTTTTCAGGGGCCTAGAAACAATCTCTGACAAAAGCTTTATTAAAACTCTTGTGATTTTGTTGTTGTTTGTTTTTCTGTTCCTGTGAAGGATTTCTTTACAAAGAACCTGCATTTCCCAACAACAACAAACTTTGACCAGCCTCTGCTCACAATCATGTCCCAGATGTGTTTAAAGAAGCCAGTTTATGCCACAGGTGAAAAAAACAAAAACAAACAAACAAAAAAAAACAACCATCTACAGCTCAATCTGTCACCCAGATGCAGAGCACCCTAAAATGCCCCAGCTATTCCAGAGTTAAGAGATGAATCACGGCCACCTAGGACTGGCAAAGAGGGAAACTACCCGATTTAAGCATGAAGAACCCTGCCACAGGCTTGCATGATTGCTTTCATGGTTAAAAACCAAGCCTTTTCGGCAGGTGACAGAAGGCATTGTTATTACTCCAGGCAGAAGCTCGTGGGCCTTTCAATCCTAATTCAGGACTTCAGCAGAAGACAGGAGAAAAGAGGTTGGAAACAGGAGGTAAAATGAAAATCCTTTCTTAAATTCAAGTGATTCATGTCTAACATATGATATAGGATTTTCCTGGTTCCACCTGTCAAGTAAAATGCCAGTAGGTAGCATAAAACAGCAGACAGATGATTTCTACCAGAGTGTAAGGACTGAGACCTGAGAGACACAGATTTAGGACCTGTGCACTTGTCTTCTTTTGCTACAAAATATGGAATTACTGGCATAGGAAAAGTGGAATTGTCCAAAACCCAATTTGAGGGTGACCACGGTGGGTTGCCCTCTGCCAGCTCTGCCACCTGCTACATACTAGTAAATAAGATTTTGTTATATCAAAACCGGGTGTACCCTTAAACATGTATCAGCCAAACATAAACGGGTTAAATGCAAGGTAAATAGATGAAGATTCATGTCTGTGATATACCTGGAAATAAACAAGAGCAGATTTAATGTTCCTTGTGGCTTTAAACTTGATAGAGTTGTACTGTGGTACTGTGACTATAAAGCAGTCCTGGGTCAGAGTTTTTAGTGTAATGCCACGGTGGTAACCAAAGGGTTACCCCAAACATGGGGAATTTGTCTTGACAGAGGAATTCAGCTCCTTGAGATCAGGTTTGTTAGCTCCTGCTCAGGAACTCTTCCAGAAAACAAATTTCATTTTCTAAAATATAACTGCCCTTCCTTTCTGGCATGTAATGTGGAGAAAGAAGGAAGCATACAGAAATTTCACTTAACAAACTTAAGAAGGCTGCTTTTTGGGGCTGCTCGTCCTCACTGGAACACCTCCAACTCCTTACTCAAGGCTCTTTTTGTCTCCTCGGTGGAACCATTATAGCAGTAGTGATGTCCTGATGGATTAGACACAATTCTTCAATAATTAATGACAATTTCCCTCTGCAGCTTGGTCAGCAACCCACTAAATAGCACAAAACAAACAAGGTAACAACAACAAAATAGTTAACCGGTAGGTAATGCAGGGCAAGAGCTCTGAGCATCCTTGAATTTTGCCACGAACCTTCGAATTGCTGGTGTAGGAAGGCCGTTTAGAGCTGCATTTTTTAAATAGGTCATTAAAGACCATCAGGAAAGTAAGTTTAAAATCTTGCTCTCAATATAAAGTGCTGTAATTGACGTTCCTTGAGTGCAATATTCTGTAACAACTCTGTAGAGGCTTCACCACTGCAGTGCAGTACACACCGACACCGTGTACAGATGGGGTAAGACTGACTGCCCGTCCCAAACACCTCCAGCAATCAGCTCAATGCTTCAGGGCTCTCGGTCGGTGGGAAGAGCTAAATCTCTCCCGAGGACAAGCTGCAGGGAAAGTCTCCTGGTTAGGTTTAACCCAAACTATGCTAGGGAAAAATCTTTCCACTTTTTTAGGAAATTTATGGTTAGGCTTCCAACTGAAGCACTGTTTACAGATACCTAAAGAGAATGTATCCCAAAGTGTCCACGCCATGGAAAAGGCAAAATGCAGTCATCCTGCCCATGTTGTCCTCATCTCCGTCGTTTCTGATCTCCTTTAACAGCCAGTGTACCAGGGGCTGACACACAGATGAAGAGACACGATGTTGCTATTAGAGAGGCATTGCCTTATTCAATTATTAATGTACTGATGGTTTTTGGAATATTAAGAAATTATTACTGGGAGATATCAGGATAAAATATTAGGAAAAAAAATCAGAAGCATCAGGAGCTGGTTCCTGTAGACTTTGGTGATGCATTTTCACTCTTGTATTTAATTACTTGAAAATATTATTCCAACCTTTATCACCAAAACCTCTAGATATATGAGATAACCAAGCACAGAGATGTATGGATCTATTACAGCAAAAGAAGATCAAATTATAGATGAACTAGAAAAAACTTGAAATATTTCATACCTGCCTTGCTATACCTGCACTAAAAACAAGGTGAAATGAGGCACGTGGTCCACTACTCCCACAGAGAGTGAGAAGCACAGGCCACGTGCAGATTAAAGAATATGTAATAAAGTGGATTAATTCAGTTTGGTAGGACCTGCAGAAATCTGTCTTGGAGTGTTTAAGGAAATGGCCAGGTATAAATATCTGACCACAGGTTATCTTACCTTTACATTCAGTCTTTCTTTATATTATATTTATTATATTATGTTCATTATATAATGGAAGCAGAGGAAAATTACAAATACTGAAGGTATCAAACCCACATTGGGTAAATGCATCAAAAAAAGAGTTGAATTTGGGATTTTTTATATTCTGTTGGAACTTAAAAGCTCATTCTTTATTTGTACAAAAGATCTGTACCGTGATCCTTTTCAATAGCAATCAAGAGTCTTCTAAACCAGGGAACAAACTCTGTGCTGAATGATAAATTCTGTTACCTCAGAGATGTGCGGGGCTGGAGAACAGTGCCGATTTGAGGTCTGCCTCAAATCCAAGAGCATTTAAACTTCTTATGTTGTGATCAAGTCCAGCCCCAGTTCAGGATTAAGGTTATGAAATGCTAAAATTATGTAATCAGAAATGACAGCAGCTGATAACGTACCAAGCTGTTAGGGAAAGAGGGCTGTTCCAGCCAAGTCAGATGTGCCTTCATTTTAAATATTCTCCACGCAGAACTGAAAGATCTCTGATTGGGACAGGTGAGCACAACCAAAAACTGAAGATGCTAATCAAAAATAATAGGCTAGATCCTCAAGTACAGCTTGGCAAACCGCTGCTCTGAACAGAGTAAAATAGCAGAAAATGCAACTCATCTTGTGTGTGTGAATGTTGTCCCAAAGTCAGGGCACTCTCCATGACACCCAGCTTTCAGGGACACCCAGTGCCACAACAACCAGAGGCACAGGCAAAGCAATCTGTGGAAACATTTTCTACTAGCACTAAGGCTGCCTGCCCTTCTCCATCCTGGATCCCGTGCTGGAGCAACTCAGACAAACCAGCACATCTCCCAAAGAGCTTTTAGCATATTTTATTGCCCATAGATTACAGCTTTAGCTAGAAACTCTCTCACCTCGCCATCATTCTGTCCAAGAGTGACTTGTTAATAGGACATGGCGGGTGACACACAGTCCCATGGTTAGGCTGTTTAATGGGGGCTGCCAGGCAAGCCAAATCTGCAGGCTGTAGGAGGATGGCCATCAGCAGCACCTCACGTCCCACCTGTCACTTAGGGGAACTTCAGAGCCTCAGTTCTCTCACATGTGTTCTAGGGGTCTTGTCAACCTCAGTGCCTTGCAATTTTTGCAGTACGACCACTAGAACAGGCAGTTTGGCCACCCTTTACTAGTGGGTGAGAGATTTCCAATGAAGACAGTTACCTTTTTCCCTCTCATCTTCTCAAATTCTCTCGTACGGTGCCTGCATTGCCACCTCATCAATAAGGAAATGGGATCACCGACTAGACCCTGATAAGAATGTCATGAGATTGTTCTGACAAAAAAATGGTACCTCCAACTCTCTGCCCAGACTTGGGATGCTGAGAACTTTGTAGGAGTTTAAACTGTAAGTGAAAAGGTTGAGCACAGCCACCAGAAAGCTCCCTGGAGCTGCAGCCCCATGCGGCACTCGGTCATCTGCAGGTATTCCAATTAATCACAACTACAGAAAGTCTTGATCAGAATCTGAATTCCTCGATTCTAAGCAATACTCTGGCTGACAGCCTTCAAGCACTGGAGACAGAGAAGAGACAGATCCATCTGCAGACAGACAGATGGACGGACGGACAGATGGACAGAGGGGAGCTGCTGCCCTTCCTGCTGAGGGTGGGCACCATTCGTGAGCATGCTGCAGGAAGGCTCGACTGGTTTAAAACCTCCAGCCCAATGAGCACTGCAGAGTTCAGTGGGGGCTGGGAAAACTCCCCATGGAAATTAAGTAAGAATTTGAGCTGTCAAGTAAATTATATATTGGGGCAATGCCTCCAATTACTCCTGATTTAGCTAGTTACAAAGTAATCTGACTAGAACTGCATGACCTGACAATTTTCATAGTCTAAATTTAATTAGGCATAATTAGGAAAAGATGTCAGCTGGTAAGTATGATTTAAACATAGGTATCAGTTAAGCCCATTCTGAATAAGAAGAGGGCAGCTGATGTCAATCAGTCCTTTAATCTCTCCTTCACACTTGCTGTTTCCTCTCCATTATGCACTCATCTCTGCAGCTCATTGAAATTTCATTCTCCAGTTCATCCAGTGCTTACTTTTTAAGTCTTGCCAGTTCTGCTACAGCTGAATACATTCACAGGTTCTCGGGGCTGCCCTTAGAATAATCCCGTCATGGACAGAAGTGCTGGTTGGTAGGTGCCATCTCAAGATAAAAAAGGAGATGCTGTAAGGATCCCCCCTGGGGCAGGAGATGCAGGGACGGGCATCCCGTACAAGCCAAGAGGGCTAGAGGGGTTAATTTTTTGCTACTTCCTTGCCACCACCACTACCCCTTTAAAAAAATAAAATCACTCGAAGACTTTGGAAAGTTTCTCTTCTTCTGGTTGCTTGAGAAGTGCCTGCTATTGCCTGAGGTTAGTAAAACCAGAATAGAGCATTCTGCAAATGAGCTCAGGAAACTTTCCCCAGGACATCTCTCAATCCATCCTTTCCAAACCAGTGTTTTCGGCCTCCCCTTCTGTGGCTCTGCATTGACAAGATTTATGTGGCTTTCACTCGTCTTGGACAGATGAGCCTCTTTTGATCATTCATCTCTGCTTTTCATTGAGTAGTGCGAGCAGCAGCAGTGCGTATCCTTGTGCTCGAAGAAATAATGCACTTTCCAGTCCTTCACGGTGTTAATTCACCAGATAAATTTAATGAATTCCCATAGGCACTCAAGGGTAGTCAATAGCAGCTTAGACAAAGGACGACTGTATAGGAAAGGACGTTTCTTGTGTTGAATCAATGGCTGCACTGTGCAGACAATATAAGCATTGCTTAGTTAGCCTTCAACAGTAATGAAGGTTCTCTTTTCTGCAAGCCAGCATCAGTGTTAGTACCTCCACAAAGAACCTCTGGGTTTTAGTTGTTGGGCTTTTTTGGTTTAGTTTTGGGGTTTGGGTTTGGTTTGGGTTTGGTTTGTTTCAGAAAAACTTAACAGAGTGGGAAGGCTGAATAAATATTGGCAGAAACCAGTATAGAATGGAGTTTAGGATAAGTAAAGGTAAGGAAAAAGAATACTACATTCTAAGGACATTCCTTCTCCTGTTTTCTGATGGGACTTGGTAATACTACAGTTCTGGACGCAGACACACATGGAACAGATTTGCTAACTACCTATGCTGGTGTTGAGTTTGCAGAAATTGTGCAATAGTATGAGTTAGCCTAGCCCCAGAAAAAAAAGCAAGAATAATGTATTCAAATTTATCTCCCAAAAAATACTCCATAATGAGATCGGTATATCATTAATTCAGAAAGAAACTTAAGAACTGTTTTGATTTCGGTAGGGTTGCTCTTGACATACACTGCTGAAAGCAGTGTGTGGTGTTAAAACAGTCTAAGATACCTTTTTAAAGCTTCTGAATGAATACCTTGTGTTTTGTAACATAAAAATTACACCTTCAGTGAACTTCTGAAATCCCTGATGGAGCCAAAAGACCTTCTTTTCCCTTCATTTCTCCTAGTAGAATTACTCGCAATTTAGACTGATGAAAGAGATAAGAATTAATCTGCCCAGGTTGTACGCTCACGCTGGTCACGATTTATTAAGTTAACTGTGGGTTCTTTACAGGGCCTGATTCCAGCCTCACCTCCCTGCGTCTAGACCAGCAGAGCCAAGGTCAGAGCTGCATTTGTCATATACCAGCAGAGCCAACACCAAGGTGAGTCCCAAGGAGAAGTGCAGTACACCTGAAATGCAGCACAGGAGTAGTTGTAATATTACCACGCTTTAGTGTGTTCTCCACAGACACACGGGAATTGGAATTTATGCAGAGGAAGCACTCAGTGGGACCATATTTCCTTCGAAAATGTTTCTCCCAGGAAGCCAAATCACATTTCTTTATTCAACCCAGACTAGTTAAATTTGTATTTGCAAAATGAGTACCAATTTCTCCGTGATTTTTTGCTCCTCCAAGACAGACTTCTTATGGTGTGTCACGTTTCCATCGCAGGCACAAATTCCCCTCTCGGAACTGTTTCTGTTAAATACCACAGCCGTATGCACACAGTTCAGTTACTCATCTAACAGGGAAGCAGCATATGTATTATAAATCTTAAACATGCCATGCAAATATGCACGTTGGTCTGAAATTCAGGCCCCGTCTGTCCCAGGAATTTTAATGAAAACAAACAAAGGTGACCTACTTTAGCGCATCAGCTCTTCCCTGATAATAGATGGCTCCTGCAAGATTTTATTTTTGCTCTAGGTCAGAGTTTAATCTTCATTACACAGGTGTGACGACGGATCTACTTAAGCAACTTCGGCAGCTATCGCATTGATCCCAATAAGATCTGGACTGTATGGACTTGCCCAATGTGTCAGAGTGGATTTGTGGCAGAGATGAAAAGAAAATCCATAAGTGTTGTGCACTTCCTGCTGTTCTCCTCCTTACACAACACTTTGTTACATAAAGCCTATTTTTCTGGAAAAAAAAAAAAAAAGGGGGGGGGAGGAGAAAGATGGAAAAAATAACATTGTTTTGATTGTAAGCCAGTTTTCTGTATCAAGATGGCAGCAGCGCGTGAAGCAAAGCAAGGTCTCCGTAAAACCATGTGACAAGGCTAATCAAAATAAACATCCAAAAAATAAAGAAATTAAGGGTGAGGTAGCAGACTGTGGGGAGAGCAGATGGTTATTTAAAATAACGGCAAAATTCGGCATGCCGAGTGCAACTATAGCTCTTGTCACAAAATATAGCTGTTAATGGCAAAGGAGAAGGGAGAAACATCATCAGGGTGTTTTGTGGAGCTGGCGAAAGCAGGAAGATGAAAAATATATGGAGAAAAGGGTATCTTCAGTCCTCTGCAAAATCTACCCCAAATATCAATGGCAGAGGCAGAGGAGACAGAAATGCAGTAGCTGGAAAGAACATCGCATCGATCGAATTTGTCATACAACACAAAAGGTCACAAGCCCAGGGATCAGACACTGAGCTAAAGGAGAAACTTGTCCCCCCAAGAACAGAAAAAAACACAGAATCTGTAGTTTACAGAAGCTTGAAACCCAGAAAAGAAGCTCCAGTCCCTGAGAAAGGAGCTGGGAAACCAGGACTGCTCAGCTCAGCTATGATTCAGCTCCAGCCACTAGCACAGGTCCCAATGCTGTGCACAAATTCAAGACTTGAACTTGAGCTAGAAGTCATGCATTTAGTCATGGGTTTTGTAATCCTACCATTCTACCTGGATTTTACTGCAATAACAGGTTAGGGTTCCATCAGAGACCCAGAGTAGCTCAGCCCCTGTACCAGGGAGAGGTGTATCAGGTTATTTTATCTCATCCTGAGCTCTGAACAGCACGGGGCACAATCCTACCTGCCATCCCAAGTACTCCCACCTGCCGCTCCAGCCCTGCAGCTCAGGCATTACCCTGAGTTACGGTGCCAATGTAGATCGCCCCTTGCTTTTGCCAGGATACATAGCCAAGAGAGAGGCAGATTATTGCTAGGCTGCAAAGCACATTAAATAATGAAATAAAAGCCAAAGCTGGGCCCATTTGCAGACAGACAGGGGCAGGAGCCAGTTCACAAACATCCTTTGCAGCCCCCAGCTTTGTATCCAGTGATCCACTAGCTATTAGTCTCTGATTAGGAGCATTACATTCCCTCAAAGAGGTTATTTCCATCTTAGAAGGGCCACCAGTCAGCTGAACATCCTCAGTTCATTTTGCAGGTACCATTCCCTGTGCTGTCTCCCTCAAAATTACACTTGAAATATGCCTGGTTTAAAAAAAAATAAATAAAAAAATAAAAGAAAAGAAAAAAAAAGAAAGAAAAGAACAAACAATTTCCTCCTGCCACGACTGTTATGACAAACTGAACCACACGAACAGAAACTTCCCCCTGCACAAACCAACCAGCTGACAACCGTGTGGGAAGGAGGGTGGGAGCGGGAGGGGAAGCTGGCTGAAAGCACCCAAAAAAAAATCTTTTTCTGGGAAAAAATAAAAATAAAAATGAAACGTCTGCAGCGGCTGCTGGGGGAAGTGCTCTGGAATAAAAGCCTTCCTCTGTACATTGCAAATGATGGCACAGCACCAACCTGTCTGCTCTTGAAGTCCTGATCTTCCAATGCTCTGCAGTTGATAGGAGCCCTAGGTCTGAATAGGAAGGCAAATTTTATCTACATGACCATCTCTGGGCATGCCACAGCTCTCCTCAGACTCAGGAGGACACAACACTGCACTAGAAGACCTTCCCTAGATCACCCTGCTCCCCTAGTCTCATACTTGTTGGCTCTGTCTAGGTTTTCCACGACGATCTCAGAGTCTTTCCTAGTGAACTGTGAAAGGCTGTGGTACTCCAGTTCTACAGCAGGGGCTCTGGGGAGGACAGTTGGCAGGCCTGTGTGATCTAACCCGCATTTCCACAGCAGAATTGGCAACTATCAATCTGAAAAAATATATAATTAATAATCCTCAGATTTAAACTTCTCCATGCAGGCAGCTCGGTGGATGTGGGACACTTTCAAGAGCAGTGTATTCACCAGCATGTCCTTTCTGACATCCAAATTTCAATGCCTTGCAGGAATCTCAGCTAGAAAGGGGGAAATGCTGCTTCCAAGAGAGAGGGACGTTGCCAGCCAGCTGCTAAGCAGCATCTCAGATGTCTCAGCTTCAATGGAGGGGATCAGGAAGCCTCTCCCTGCAGCTCCTCTCTTCTCTGGTATGTGCTATTTGCTGTTTGCCTGGTGGTATCTCTGCTAACTGAATTAATTGCTGACCCACTGGCATGGGGTGCAAGCAGGTTACTGCCACTCTGCCCCCTGGTACCAGCCAGCTGAGCAGGGCCAGCTGAGCACAAGACATAGATGCTCTGCTAAGTCCACAGAAAATCCCCATTTCCTCCTGAGCCTCTACCTCTCAACCACTTTTTTACTGCGAATCCCCCTCAAAGACTGAATAATGAAAATAATAATCAAAAATCGCAGACAAATCACTGTTCAAACTCAGAAGTGAGCTGGCAGCATGTTGAGAGAATGGAAATCAGCCAGCTCTGCTCCGCGCTATTAAGTGTTTCTAGCACACCAGACACTTCAGGATCTTGGCACAGTGCGAAATAAATGCAGAGGAGGGGGATGTAGAGGGACGTATTCTAAAGCCTCAAAAGCCGGGGATGACAGTGACATAGAGGATGCAGCTGTGGTCTGTTTTCCAAGGCTGATGGCTTTCCATGGAGTTCCCACCACACATCAGCTGCTGGTTTGTTGGTCATGGGTGGCACCCACCCCTGCCTGGCCTCCTGGATGGAGGAAACCCTTCCAAGTGTGTATGTTTTAAAGATGTAGATAGAGCAACACAGCCCTTTCCCTGACACCTGTGCACTGATTTGTATCTCTCAAAAACGTGGAAACTGCCAGCTTGGATCCCCCCCAAGCCCATTTTGCTCCACTCTTTCTCCAACAGTGGCAGCACCAGATGCTTTGGAAGAAGGTGACAAAAATGCCTGGAGTATTCCAGGCCCTCCGATCTGGGAAGGCATCATCTGCCTTACTGTCTGAATGTTCCTGTTCCTCCAGTTGGTTTCCTGCCCTAATAGAAATGGGTGTGTTTTCCAAGACTGTAAGACAGCTTTTCTAGGAGTTAATTCACAAATTGGGAAGGAAAAAAAAATAATCAAAAACACAAGTTTCCTGAGTTTTCCATTGAATGGCAGCTTCAGATCTGTTGCATGAGGCTTCTCCTCACTCAGATATCATACTCAGTTTTTGTCTCACACAATTTTCCTACTGAAAAACACATTTAACAGCTATCCCAGCAAGTGCTGCTCTGTAGAAAGGACAAAGGCAAAGGCTTACTGCCTGCCTAGAAACATCTGTCTATCCCGATAAACCACTGCAGCTGAATAGCAAATGGTCTTAAAGCATTTTTCTAATTCCTTTCCTCTAAGTGATCATCCTTGAAAAAATTAACTGTGTGGATGCTCACAGTATTTAAGGTCATGGTCTGCTCAAAGGTTTTTCCTTTATTTTTTTCTTAGGAGAAAGAGAAGTTTTGCTAAGATTCTCAGTCTCTGGTCACAGGACTTTATACCAGATCCTTCTGTGTTCTTATTCAGATAAATTATAACTAAATTTCCTCAAAGGTCGTGCTTCTTTGAACTGGCTTTGTGGACTCTTCTCATTTCTAAATTCTCCGATATAATGCAACCATTTTATATCACCCGTCATCAGCAAAGTATCTGAGCATTTCCCCCATAGAAACTGAGTGCAAATGCAAACTTCAGCCAATTCTTTGCATTTCTTGCACACTGGGGTAAGGCTTACTAGAGTGCCTTTTTATTTATTTGTTTTCAATTTTATTTTTAGATATTACTATTTCTTCATTTAATATTGCTTGATTAAAAGGGATTCATTGAGTAGAAACGGGTTCCAGGGTTCTGATATGCAGGTGGGAAAAGGATGCAGGTAATCCAGAGCAGCATCCCAGCTTGTTGGGGAGTTGAGTGTGTTTAGAAAGACCCAGGACAAAAAGGAATAAGGAGAGCATTAGGAGAGCTGACAGAGACAGCATTAAATACACTCAGAAAGCCATCTCCTATGTGTCACAGGCAGATGCAGTGAGCCGTCACTCTGCTGTTGGAAAAGCAGAACTATGGATGAATGTACATTTTACATAATAGACAATTTTCTAGTTCCTGCCAGGGCATTTGAGCAGAGGTTTTCAGTCTGTTTAATTCAGTTTTCCAAACATATCCTACCTCAGTGGTCTAATGAAACAAAATATTACAGCTTTATTGATTGCTGACGGCCTTGATATTCAGCATGGAAACTTCACTGCAGAATCAACTCACCAGATTTCATTACAGTCCTTCAGATTTAAATAATGGACACCCAGTGAGCTGCTATATTAGATTTACAAAACTTCTTGCACTTAGCAACCTTCTGAATAAGTTTCTTTGAAAATTAATTGGCAGTGTGATTAATTTTTTGTGCCTGTACTCCATACAATGATTCAAGCACCCATGTGGCTATGTAATGAAACATAGGATTAGGCTAACTGTAGAAGCAGAACAGGAACAGTGACTGGCAATGTTTGCTTGGATTTTTTTTCCTCCAAAATTAGAGTTCTTGCCAAGTTTTGCTACCCAAAAAATTATACATCTATGCCTCTTATACCCTAATAAGCATTTGCTTTGAAAAACATCCAGACTTGAAGATTGAATTAATAAGTATAACCCCAGAAGATATAATGCAGGCTACTGCCATGTTTACAGGCTTTGATTTTCATCTGAAAAACAGAAAATCTCTCCATCTAAGGTTTGCTGTCTGCAGGCCCCTGGCTTGCTCAGTTAAGTACCATTCAGATTATAGGCAACCTTCAGTTTATGTTCAAACCTTCTGGTTTCAGGGAACCTGTGTGCTTAACAAAATATCTTGCCCTCTTAGACACTGCTCTTTCTTCTACCTAAAGGACTCAAAAAAAGAAGGAAATGACCAAATAAACTCCCCTCTCCAAATCAGCATGGGTTCCTCCCGCTCAGGGCCACATCACTGACCCATCCCAGTAACTATTAGGACCAAAATTAGCACGATTTTCTGAAGGGAAGTGCCCAAATTAGCAGGTATCTTACTGTGCCTGCTTTCAGAGAGAGACGCAAAAATGCCTGCTGCCATCTGGCTGGTAAATAAAACCACCTAATCTGCAGCCCCCTTCCTTGTAAACAGCACGATCAACAGTTCGCAGACATCTGTGGAAAGTGTTCAACAATTTCACTACGGTTTTGATCCCAAGGATGTGACATGGCTGCTTCTTCTGGAATTTAGCATGCTGTGCTGATACTGCCGTCAGCTGCCCGATGTATCAGCAGCGTTTCTGTAGCAGCCCTTACTGCAGCGTAAAGGCAGATCCAAATCAGCAGTCTCAGACAACACAATAAAAACAAGGGATGTTAACTGCCCATTAAGCCTGATGAGCAGTACTTATCTTCCTGATTAAGGGAATAATCAAGTAGATTTGGATTTGATGATTTTTACAGGTTGCCTGCCAAAACCAGGCATGTTATGTGAGCTCAGCAACTGTTGTTGTCAGAGCCCAGGTGCCTGGCCTGAGCAAAGCCTCCTCCTCGTGTTTATCTCCAGGCACCTGAACTGGGAACACTTCTCCCATTCACCGTCCTGCTGCCCGCCAGGATCCCCCTGCCACACTCACATAGGCACTGCAGGCATCACAGAGCTGCTGTCACCGACTGCACCCAGTACCATCCATTCAGAGGTAAGAAAGCAAATGCAGAACCACTGTTGCCATGCCAGGGCTTTAGATTTGCCTACTGAGCCGGTTCCAGTGAAAAGCTGCTATCATTAAAGCCTGCTATTTTCACAACCCATCTCCAAACAGCACGTTGTCATTTCCCTCTGTATACTGAACATGTTACTCCGTGCTCCGTGTCTGTCTGATTCACGTGAACAGTGGTGTACGGTTTGTTAGCCATCGGAACAGAAAATGCAAAACCAATGTGCATGAGGCCTTTATAACCGAAACAGAAACACTGTGTTCTTGGCAAAGGAAGCGAGGAGATGCAAGAATGAAAATGGGGATTGTGGGAATACCTGAATCCTGCCTCACTTGAATACTTAGTGCAGTATTAAAAAAGGCTGTTATGTGTTTTCTTCGGATTGCTCATTTATAAAAGACTGAGATGTTCTTTTCCATGAAGTATTTGAATCACCTCTGTTATTATTTCGTTATGAATTTTTAATTATTGCAATTTATTTTCAAATCCTGTAAAGAGACTTCATTGTCTACAACATGCAGTAAAAACTGGAGGTGTTTTAGAACAGACTTCCTACCAGTAACAGTCCAGCAGGATCAGAAACACGATCCATTGTGCTGGCACAATTTGTACCAAATAACACAACTCAGTATCCAGATCCTGCTCCTTCCAGTAGATGTGTTCCTAAAACAAATCTCCAAGCAGGTTGTTCACCTCCTGGGGATGTTTCAGGTCTCAGATAAAGCCGTTACAAGAAGTTCTGATGCCCTTTTTGATACGGCACCACAAGAGCAACAGTGAGAGCACAGCACCCGCTGTCCATTACCCCGTTCTGTTCAGAATGCAGAAAAAGGAGGGTGCAAGAGTCACCTCTGAACTTGAGAGAGCCCCCACGGCATCTGTCAGCCTGGCGAGGTGTGAGGAGCCTGTCTGGAGGCAGGCAGCACTCAGCACTGGAAAGCCTGCTGCTATAGAAACAATTGCACCTCTGGGGGCTGTTTCCAAATGACTGCTAATGCAATAAAGGACACTAAAAATAAGTGGTTTGTATGTAAAACAGCAGTCACAGGCAGTTCCACTTAAATGCTGTAAAGCCAAATATTTTCCAGTTATGATTATAGCCCGTAATGCCATTTCCTGAAGTACCTTACTGTGCTGCTGACACAAACGAAAGGTGAGCAGGGTAGTCCCAGCAAAGCCTGAAGTCCAGTGCTGGAAATCATTTATGCTGTACGGTTCCCTGAATAGCCTGCTCTCCTTCCCAAGAAACCAGACAGGAGCCCACCTCCAGCGCAACTTTGTCACTTCTCTTCGTCTTGCTGTGCCCTTCCTCATGCAGCTCGAAGAAACACAATATTATTTTCTTAGTCATTCAGACAAGATTCCTGACAAATTTGGTCACAGACCTACAATTAAGAATGTGTGGGATTAATTATATACGAAAAGTTGTACATCGGGAGTAGGAGGCTTGGGGTATTATGGCAAGAAGAAAATCACAGAAAATCAGATAAATTGTTTTCATTACAGTAGGGAAGGATACCAGGTAATCATTATTTTTACTGCTCTTCATCAATGCCAGGAAGGTTGACACTAGCACCTCTCTTGCAGCTTCTATTTCCTCATGTAACCCTGCATATATTACAGAGCTGATGGACAAATTCACCCCTGCCATCTTAAACTAACCCAGAACCATTATTGCTGCTACTTCTAAAACTCAAACAATATTGCTTTTTTCCTGTCAAAGGTCCTTGGCTTTTTTTGGTCCTTGGCTCCAAAGCTCCTTGGCTTTTTGAGAAGCTTAAGAAAAATATGTACAGACTAAAAACTCAATCCAAGCTCCTTTTTGAAAGAGTTTCTCTATTTTTAACATATTTTTTGAGGCTTAGAAAGTTTCACTCCAAACTTTTTCAGCAATATAAGTGTTATCTCTGTGCTGGTATTTCTTCCTGGAGGTAGATTTAAGTATGAGGATTAACATCAAATCTTTCCTGATACTGAAGAAAGTTGAGTCCAAATTCAACGTGCATGACTAAAATCTATCCAAGTAAGAATATAAATCGAGTACAACTCCAGCAAACTAGGCATTTGGATTTAAACCCCCGATTACCCTTTGCACTTCAGTCTCATTCCTTAAGAACAGTGAACAATCATATTAGTGTATGTAAACCACACTGGATGGAGACTGACAACATGTAGAGAACTAAAACATTCAGGCTACAAAATACTACACTCAGTCATATACAGTGATAACAGAGGGAACGGGTACAGATAAATTCAAAGACATGCAATCGCTGTTACCAGTGCTAATTCCCCAGCCATGAGAGAAACGGAAAGGAAAGAAAATAAATGCTCCAAGAACTTTAAAATATACTGAATTTAAGGCGGTGCAATGCAAGTATCCAACCACACATTATAATCACCAGGGCTGCACTTAAATTCTTGACCATCCTTAGAAGAAAACCACTTTTACATCATGAAGTCAGAGCTATGCATAATTACTTGTGAAATTACAATGAATTTTGAAAGAAGGCAGAAAGTGTCACAACATAAAAAGACAAGTAATCAGTTTGTATTAAGCTTTGGTTGCCCTCATTCCCTAAGAGGACCTGAATTTGTAAGTTGTGTGAGCTCTGAAATCCGTGTAACCACAGGGTCAAGCCATGTGGATTAGAGAGTTTTCATTCTGAGGCTGGATGCAAATGCACAAAAATGAAATTGATGATTCCGAGGAATATTCTGGTTTCTAGTTGTTGACACTAACAGAGCTCACAAAACAGCAAAAATACATCTGCTTCCATCAAACACCACCAGTTTGCCCTCTGAAGCTTGATCCCAGTTACTTTAGTTATAACCTTTCATTAACTGTCTAAGGAGAAAAACAAGTATAATATAGTATCTCTCGGCAGAAGACTCAATTCAAGAGCAAATTGAGGAAAAAAATCAGACTCGCAATGCAATAATAGTCATAATGAAAAGCTTCTTCCCTCAGCTGCCCTCTAGTTATAATAGGTCACGAAGTTTTAAAATTACATTAGCTTAAATGAACAGTGGTTTTTGTTGTTGTTGGTTTTTTTCAATGTAAACAGCAATTCTTATTCCAAACTGAAAAGAAAAAAAGCATTCTGTAAAACGAGTACCTCTGTGGCATGAACTGCACTGCCATGTAGATGCAGCACCTTTTTCTGTTTGCACCAGTGTGATTCACAGTAAATCCAGCAACTGCACTTAGTAGATTTAGTCCAGTGTCATAATGCACAATATCATCATCATGTTTAATTGTCTGTTAAAAGTACTCCATGTTTGTAATGCAAGAGCAAAGGGAGCAGCATGTATTGTATATTCATTGTTCCAATAAATTTGTGTTTTTTTAATTTATTTTCTGGAACCATGTTTGTCGACAACATTTCTATTACTAGCCTGAAGATTATTTGTGCTAGAATCAAGAGTTTCCAACATCTGTTGTCAGAATGAGTTTTATAAATTGGCCTGGAAGAGAAGTACAAAGCCACCTGACCAGCAATCCTGTCTAATAAAACTGATCAGAAGAGCACAGCTTTGCATGTGTCTGCCTTTGATCACAGTGAGAACAAATAGAAACCATTCTGAATTTGAACAATTTAGAAACAAGCCCATCAGGACACAGAGGTAATTTATTATACCAAACTGAATGGAGGCAATAAAAAATAACATGAAAAATGAAAGCAGATTATTTTTCTTAACAATTCAGCTAAGTTGACCTAAGAAGAATTACTTTTTAAAAAATCAAAGTGGTGAATACAGCTTATTTTGTTCTTGGGTTCCTCTTCCACAGCAGACTACAGATGTAGGGGCAAATTACTCAGCACTCCCTAAAATTCCTGCCTACGTGGAAGATAAAGGACATTTCCGCATATGGGTGCACAAGCAGCTACACACATTTTACCTGAAGATATTTTCTCAGGGTGGAAAGGTGCCCATTTCAGCCCACCTTTATCAGGGAGAATATTCAGATGGAATTAATGAGACTCTCTGTCAATAGAAGTTAAATGAACGTAGCAGTAAGCCTCCTTATAACAATTTTAGAAACAGCTATACACAAAATGAGGAGAAACTGCCACTTTTCTTGCTGTGCCCATGTATGAAAGTCACTGCAGAACACCACAGCTGGACACTGTCAGAAAGGCAGTGACAGATTAAATGTTGTCCTACAGAAGCCTACAGCTCCTGAAGTGAGAATAACATCAAAATCACCTCTGAGGATGAAAGCCAGACAGCTGTAACAGGACAGCAGTCATGTTAGTCCCAGGGCTAACTCATTTGTGTTCTATCACTGATGGAAATTCTTCCCTTACAAAAAACAATTATGAGAGCAGTTTAAAGGGGATCATTTAACAAAGGCAGTAAATTACCCAGCATTTTAAATTTGCCACAAACATTGTTTTTTCCACCCCTCATTTTAGATCTTTCTCCTTTTTGGCTATTCAACATTTGGCCTTCAGGCTAAGAAGTAAAA